>NC_031981.2:21696112-22048612 GCF_001858045.2 Oreochromis niloticus
GCTTCTTTGTTCTCACCCCAAAACCTGGTCTGAGGCTCCTTCAGCGCTTCATGTTCCACAGTGCAACTGTAGATGTCTCCTTTCTCTGGCACAAAGTTGAGGTAGGACAAAACATAAGCGGTCCCATCAGGATTGGACAAAGTTTTGATGAAAGGGTCTTCCACTGTTACTTCTACATCATTCTTGGTCCACTTAATGTTGATCGAAGGAGGAAAGAAGTGGTTGATGAGGCAGATGAGGGTATTATCTTCCCCTGTTATCACTTCATCTCTGGGGTAGATGATGAATTCTGGTGGTTCTAAATTAAATGAACACATGATTAACTTAAATTCAACTTTCTGGCTTTTGAAAAAAGAAACCTAATCTGTACTAAAAAGTCACACCATAAACAGTGAAATATGAACAGGAAATATAAGAGTTTGAGTTTCACTGACCTTTCTTCTTTATTACAGACTTGTCTGGCTTCCAGCTGTGGATCTCATTTCTGCATAGACTTCGACAGAATAGTGCAAATTCGTAGGCGTCGGGTCGACGGAAACTTGTGTGAATTTTGCTCTCCCAAATCAGCTCATCTTTTTTAAAGTCTGCATAGTATACTTCATCACCATCGAATGCTGCACAGATCTGAGTATCACTTGAGTCAAAGCATCCATAGGTGTAACAAAGTGTATGACTTCCTAGGATCAAGTGACAACACAGTTAAAACCACAGTGTTAAAATACTCTAAATTACAAACAAATAAATCATAAATACAGCTTACAAGATGAAAGTTTACGGATGAACCAGTAATGGGGGAATAATGATACCTACTTTCAGCTGCGACGCAGGCTGCTGTAGACAAAATAATTATAATTTTAAGGAACATGTTCAATCTGTACTTCTCAGTCTTTTGCCTTGTTTCGCTCGTCTTTAGTATTAAAAGTTACTGTGATACATGACAACTTCCTCATTATTAAACAAATCATATAAATGTTGCTGGGCAGAACAGGAGGAGGGGAAGAGTCAAGTAGATCTTGCTGAACAACTTAAACTAAGATAAATACAATTTATTGAGCAAAAAATCAAATCCAAATAAACCCATTCACTGTGGTTACAGTTGGGGGGGTTTTATGAGAGAGAAGCCAAAAATGCTCAAATTATCACTTTTCACAATTTATCATTAAACATTTAGAATTTCAGATTAGTTTTACATGGTGCCATGGACCTCTGTCTCTCGGACTCAGAGATAAAATGCTGCTACACTCAGGCAGTAAACACTTTTATTGCGTGTGTTAAATCCAGAATGTTAACATGATTGGTCAGCAGGTGGAGACTTTAGACCCTATGTTCGACTCGTGTTTCTTTTTCTGCACCTTTTTGCACATTCCCTAACACCAGAATTCATAGCCCTGTTGTTCTCTAGAAGAGTCAGCACTAAAGTTTTATACCTTCCAAAATTAGCCTACAATGCATATCTGTGTGCAATAAAGGATCAAACATAATGTGTGATACAAATTGAGGTAATTGTGTCATTTAAAATAATGGGGGTACATGAGCTTAGCAGATATAACAGATGGTAAGTGTTGATGGCTAAAGTTGAGTCTACTCATCCTTAATAAGCTGCAATTCATAGTCTTTACAAGCGGGGGACAAGAAGAGCTTTGAAGCCTTTGCAGGTGAAGCAGAATCAATGATCTGCCTGCTCGTTGTTCTTATAATAAATTCTAGCTGAGGAGGAAAAGCCACTGGGCACAGGGAGAGCCAACACCCCAGGAAGGTTTGAACCCACAATCCTGCAATCCTAATTACTGTATTTAGTTAAATGCTGCCACCTGGCATAGCATTTTAAAATCAAGAGCAAACAAGTTCTGCTAACTTTCAAGTTACTTTTTTCTGTTTCACAACATACAGTCAGGCTCCACACGTATTTAAACGACAACAACAGTTTTGAAATTTTGGCCATGATACACCATCAAAGTGGATTTTAGATCAAACAAATATTCATGTGATTGTGTAAGGAGCTTGGAAAGAAACGTGTCTGGACTTTTTTAAGTTGGACTTCGTTAAGTTGTCCATTCTGGATAGAGAAGACCCATCCTGGGCCATTTGACCTCAGGAAATCACATGATAGGGTGGGGCCAGGTTTCACAGTGGGTTCACCCAAAGCCTTGGCTGATTGTGACCCACACCCGTTTTCTCACCTTGGCTCATGTGATTAGGTAGAGGATCAACAGGGGGTTCATGACCTTCTTGGGGGACACTCCCATAAGGCTTAAATCTGGGACTCTCCACCATTTGACCTTAGAAGAGAAGAAGATTCTCGGATGAGAGATGAAACATCTTCAAGCAATGTACAGAACAAGACTCAGGGAGGGGCAGCCAATACCTAGCTGCAATATGTTTTCTGTAGTAAAATATTGTGGTCAGTGGTATTAGATGCTGAGCTGAGGTCCAACAGGAAAAGCATTCCTGCCTTAACCATTTTGGCATCCTAACAAGATTTTAAGTCTGTAACCACTGCTCTCCAGTGCACGCTGATATAACACCACGGACAGCTGACTGTGGAATATTTGGTATCAAGGAAATGTCTCAACTGGACTTTTTACAAAAGTGTCATCCTGTCATAGTACCACACTGGAGCTCACTGAGCTCCTGAGAGAGAGCGATCCTTTCACAGATGTTTGATTGGAACCAAGGGCGTAAATTTGGAATGGACAGAAGGGACATGTCCCCACCAATATCCAGCGATTATTGAATTGTCCCCACCAATAATTTGATCTCTTCGAGTAAAGAAAAACAAACCCGATAGAAAGAAAAAAAAAAAAAGATCTGTTAACGTCTCATTCACCCAGCGGTGCAGAAAGATTTAAATTACGTTCGCTACTGGAGTCCTAACTTATGTGACAAATATGGCCAATGTGATTGGCTGTGCCTTTCAGGGAGCTCTGTTTAGTTTTAGCAGCGGCAAGCCTGCGCTGTGAGGACCTGCAAGGAGGAGAGGAGGATGGCAGCAAAAAGAACCTGGATATAAGAAAGTATTTTTCAAAGAAACCTGTAAGTCACTTAAAGTCAAGCTCACTCATAAAATGTGTCCGTCCTAATAACGTTACAGGCTATGCTAGGCTTTGGCCCACATGAGTCTAAAATTGTATGTAACCATGAATAACGTGTTTTGGAAACTAACTGCACAACAGGCAGCACTATTAGTTATCTCAGTTTCTAATTTCTAATTTTGATTGAAAGTGTCAGAGAAAACGGCAGCCTAGAGCAAGCAAGGATATTAGTTTACAGAGGCTGTTAAAATTATATGTCTAACGTTAAAATGTTGGTGACACAATAATTTCATCCTAATGGTACTGACATATTCATAGGGTTGATTTTTGAGACAATATATCATGAGGTAGTCATGATTTTGCAAATATTCCACCTTGTAGTGCAGTTTGCACAAATTGTTTTAAAAATGCACTCACCCTACAAACATTACTGATGAGTCAAGATCTGCACAAATTGACAGAAGCACTGAAGCAGCTACACATTTTATTCTTATTGTCATGTATGTGCTATTTGTCAGGTGACAGAAGAACCAACACAAAGCTCAGAGGGTAATGGTGACACAAGATCACAGGTGGAATTGGATGATGACTTGGTGGTTCATTACTGTATTTGAAGCACATGTGTGACTGCATGTATTTGGAGTGTCTCACTGTTATTTATCAGGTGACAGAGGCAGCTCTGCCATGTTGTAGCTCGGACAGAGGTGAAGAGGCGAGGTCACAGGTGACTGACTGATGATTTGGTGCTATAGATTAATTAGTATTTATTATCATGACAATTGTTAGGGTGCTGATGTAAATTGATTCATTAGTGTACATTTGACAAAAAATCTGAATTGACAAGTCTCACTTTTTATATTGCACGAATCAATGTGTTATTTTATCAGGTAGCAATATGTCCTAGTGCAGTCAGAGGGGAAGAGCCAGGGCCAAAGGTGAGGCACATCAAGCACATAATAATAATTTTGTGGTAATCTTAGATGAGTAGTTTTATGGACAAAAACCACCAGGTCATTCAGTGTTCCCTTAGTGCTGTTGAGAATAGATTCCTTAATATACATCAGAGTTAAAGAGAATATAGTTTGTGATTGCTTGCAACATTATAATATTGTGGTTAATGAGTGTAAGAATACAAAATAGAAAATAGGCCTGGAATGGCAACAAAGAACTGGGGTGCAGGGCAGGAGGACAATCAACCCCCACCCCCAGGCCAGGAAGCAAGACTTACTGAGAATGTGGGGCAGACAAAGGACAAACGGACACTACCTTAAAAGGAGATGGGGGTCAGGGGGTCAGCACCCTTGGCCACTGTACTAGTGTATTTCCATTGTGGGGGTGTTTACTGTAGGGGGAGGAGACCAGAGGTTATAACTGTAACTGTTGTGTGGAGTTCTTTAGATCAGCCTTTAGCATAGGGCTGCATAGGAATGCAGTGTGCTGATCTCCAGATGCATCTGTAAGAATAATGGGCAATAAAAGGATTGTGTAAAACATGGAAACATCTCAGCGTGATCTCTACCAGACCAAAAGAATCACAGAGACCGGCGTTGTCTCAACAATTTGGTGCCGTGAACCGGATCTTGGTAGTTGATCTCCATTTGGACCTTGGCTGAAGCGGAATGGACACTGAGGGTATTGCCGGCAAAAACAAACAAACAAAAAAACAAGGTAAGCAGAGCCTGTTTAATCGAATCTGCATATTGGAAATTAAACTAAATTTCACCCAAAAGTGTCCTGAACGCAGAAGTCCGTAAATTTAGATATGAGATGTGTGTAGAAGAGAGCTGGTTTCTCTAAAAGTAAGGGTTGGAGTCCCGGAAAGCAGGACTTTCTAAATTCCATTGTCCTTGGATGTGGCTGCCCCTCCTATGAGTTGACGAATTCATAGGCCCAGACGGCGTTTCTGGAGCTAGGTTTGAGGCCTGGGAAATTCAGGACCCCTGAATTCTACTAAAACAGTTTGAGGCCGAGGGAGCAGATTGGTTAAATATTCCTCCCTAAATTCTACTTTGTTGTGAGTTTGTGTTGGACATGTGCAGAGAATAGCGTGTGGCTGTATTTGAAGAACAAAAGGTGTGAATGTGTGGGGTACTCCTTTGAGGACAAAGGAAAGGTGTGTAGGTGTGTGTGTAAGCTACCTGAGGACCAAAATGGAGGAGGTGTGTGTAAGTGCCTTGAGGATCAAAATGGAGGTGTGTGTGTGTGTGTGTGTGTGTGTGTGTTCCTTTGAGGGACAAAAGGGGAGACAGAGCGGATTACAGGGTATTATTGACAAAACAATAATAGTAATAATATGGAGACTTTGATCAAGAACTAGATGAGAGCAGTTGGGGAGAAAGGAAAAGAGAGGTTGGAGAAGTGGATTAAGAGGTTGATGTGCGGGTGTAAAACAATGGGGTAAAAAAAAAGCTAAAAGAAAAGAAAAAAAGGGAAAGAAATGAAAAAGAAAAAATAATGAAAACAAAACAAAAAAAAAGAGTGTGGAATTGTGAGAGGGGAATTGTCTCCAACTGGGGGGAGTGGGTGATACTGCAGGCCTTAGTGGACACAAAAGAAAAACAGAATAGGAGTGTGGTTGATGAAAATAAGTAATAATAATATGAAGAGGGTTTTGTTTTTCTCAGTAAAGAACTGAGAACCTTCACAGACTCAGTAAAGAACAACTAAAATCTTACTTTTGGGGGTTTTAAGAAAGGAGAGACACACGGCTGGAATTAATTGGACATTACGACACAAGGGGAAGTGAAACTAGAAACACTGAAAACAGACACGGACCTTCAAAATAAAACAGGAAACACACCAACTGAACTCTAACACAGACGCAAACTTAACACAGACTGGGGAGACAGAACATAGGAACCTGAAACATGGAACAGGAAGGCACAGAGGACACAAAACACTAGAGATAATAACAAACAACCCAAAATAAACAAAACCACAGAATGTTAATAAACTTAAACATAAACACGGAGTCCACAGACTCCGGACCAGGACAGTGAATGATCAAGTTGTCTCAGTGTGTCACTTGCAGGTGGGGAGATGGACCTGGATCAATTCTCCACGAGCAGCAGTCGGAAGAAAATTATAGGTTAACATCATTAGAAACACCCAGCCCGAGTTTTGGCTAAACTGTTTTGCAGCTTCCCTTCCTCATCCTGAAAAAGCAAGCTCCAAGGCATCTAATCTCTTCTTGAAGACACGGAGTGCAGTTCCAGAAGCACAGGCATGAACATTAACAGTGGACAGCAGTCCAAGAGACAACAGCAGAGTCCTGAGCAGAGAGGTCCAGCAGCGCTATGGGCAAACGACATCAGAGAGAGAAAGAGAAGATCCATCATCACGACTGGATGGATGGAGATGCGGTTCCAGGAAGCTGCAACTTCACTGTGGGTGAAGGACTTTTGAGGAGACTGTCTGAGTTTGACATTTGCCATGTTTGGAGCAAAATGGCAATGAAAGAGACAGTGGGAGCATACACGGGACAAAGCTGAAAAGAAGAACTGCCATTGGACTGCTGGGGAAGAAGAGACCACAGTGAAAGAAGGAGCAGGTGAGGACACAGAGGAATGCTGTTTTAGTGTGGGCAATCAAATTGGGTTAAGGAATCCAGGGAGACAAACGACTGACTTGAAGTGGAGGACTGAAAAAGTGTCCAGACCACCACAAAAGGGGGAGGAAGACAAGCACTGAGGTATGCAAGTGGACTGCTGGACAAAACGGAAAGGCAACACCTCACATGCACACAACACGTACTGGGGGTAGCACAAAATCATACAGGAAGTGGCACACATCACAAGAGGGTACCTGTAGAAGGTGTTAACAACACATAGCATGGTTATCTATGGTAACTTGCAAGCATTTAGGGTTTAGCTGTACCTGACTAAGACAGAGAATTTTAAATTTTTATTTAGGTGTTTCTGAAACAAAAAGGTGAAGCAAAAGAAATTTTGTTTCAGAAAAAAGGGGGAAGGTAAATAAAATGACATACATAAGTACAAAATGCATGAATAGGAAAAGTTTGGAGGATTTAATTGACTGATGCATTTTGCACGGAAGGAGATCATTCATAAGATGCAGACTGAGACCTGAAGAGAAGGCTTCAAGAGGACCAGATGGACGACCAGTCTTGCCCCCAGACATCAGAACGAGAGCTATTGAAGAGGCACATGGGTTGGAGAGAGCACAGCTCGATGCATGAAGCTCGCTGTCGGAAGCCTGTTGGGTACGTCTGAAAGTGATCAAAAGAAAGTGGTCGGAGCCGAGGTGGACAGGACATCACACGCTGTTCGACTGAAGGGCAAAGGCGAAGCCGGGTACTACTGGAGCCAGTGTGCAGTAGCTGAGGAGCCAGGAAGGTCGGTGAAGGAACAAGGAGCAACTTGAGCACCAAAGGGGGAATCAAGCCCTGACTCAGTCCAGTCAAAGAACACCCAGACCTCAACCACGGGGGCAGAATAATCCCCTGGTCTGTGGCAAGGTCTCAGGGTAGTCTACCCCTGAGACTGAAGAAAGAAGAGGAGGAAGAACGCAGGGACTCACCCCACGCTGGAAAAAGAAGACTGAGGGAATAGATGATGAAGGCCATCTACTTCACACCACCCTTTTCAAGCAGTTAAACAGATTTTATCTCAGGAAGTGAGGAAAGCATTCACACCAGGAGAGTCTGGTCAGGTTTAGGAAACCAGTTATGCCCGAGGATGAAGGAGAGCTGTGATGTGATCTCTCATTTGAGAGATCAAAAGGGGGATTGTTGAGAATAGATTCCTTAATATACATCAGAGTTAAAGAGAATATAGTTTGTGATTGCTTGCAACATTACAGGGAGTGCAGAATTATTAGGCAAATGAGTATTTTGTCCACATCATCCTCTTCATGCATGTTGTCTTACTCCAAGCTGTATAGGCTCGAAAGCCTACTACCAATTAAGCATATTAGGTGATGTGCGTCTCTGTAATGAGAAGGGGTGTAGTCTAATGACATCAACACCCTATATCAGGTGTGCATAATTATTAGGCAACTTCCTTGCCTTTGGCAAAATGGGTCAAAAGAAGGACTTGACAGGCTCAGAAAAGTCAAAAATAGTGAGATATCTTGCAGAGGGATGCAGCAGTCTTAAAATTGCAAAGCTTCTGAAGCGTGATCATCGAACAATCAAGCGTTTCATTCAAAATAGTCAACAGGGTCGCAAGAAGCGTGTGGAAAAACCAAGGCGCAAAATAACTGCCCATGAACTGAGAAAAGTCAAGCGTGCAGCTGCCAAGATGCCACTTGCCACCAGTTTGGCCATATTTCAGAGCTGCAACATCACTGGAGTGCCCAAAAGCACAAGGTGTGCAATACTCAGAGACATGGCCAAGGTAAGAAAGGCTGAAAGACGACCACCACTGAACAAGACACACAAGCTGAAACGTCAAGACTGGGCCAAGAAATATCTCAAGACTGATTTTTCTAAGGTTTTATGGACTGATGAAATGAGAGTGAGTCTTGATGGGCCAGATGGATGGGCCCGTGGCTGGATTGGTAAAGGGCAGAGAGCTCCAGTCCGACTCAGACGCCAGCAAGGTGGAGGTGGAGTACTGGTTTGGGCTGGTATCATCAAAGATGAGCTTGTGGGGCCTTTTCGGGTTGAGGATGGAGTCAAGCTCAACTCCCAGTCCTACTGCCAGTTTCTGGAAGACACCTTCTTCAAGCAGTGGTACAGGAAGAAGTCTGCATCCTTCAAGAAAAACACGATTTTCATGCAGGACAATGCTCCATCACACGCGTCCAAGTACTCCACAGCGTGACTGGCAAGAAAGGGTATAAAAGGAGAAAAACTAATGACATGGCCTCCTTGTTCACCTGATCTGAACCCCATTGAGAACCTGTGGTCCATCATCAAATGTGAGATTTACAAGGAGGGAAAACAGTACACCTCTCTGAACAGTGTCTGGGAGGCTGTGGTTGCTGCTGCACGCAATGTTGATGGTGAACAGATCAAAACACTGACAGGATCCATGGATGGCAGGCTTTTGAGTGTCCTTGCAAAGAAAGGTGGCTATATTGGTCGCTGATTTGTTTTTGTTTTGATTTGAATGTCAGAAATGTATATTTGTGAATGTGGAGATGTTATATTGGTTTCACTGGTAAAAATAAATAATTGAAATGGGTATATATTTGTTTTTTGTTAAGTTGCCTAATAATTATGCACAGTAATAGTCACCTGCACACACAGACATCCCCCTAAAATAGCTAAAACTAAAAACAAACTAAAAACTACTTCCAAAAACATTCAGCTTTGATATTAATGAGTTTTTTGGGTTCATTGAGAACATGGTTGTTGTTCAATAATAAAATTATTCCTCAAAAATACAACTTGCCTAATAATTCTGCACTCCCTGTACAAATTTTTAGTTAATCTTGAAAACTTAGATTTTAGACAAGGTTACGACTCTCTCACTCCATGACGGTGTAAAATTTGGTTCTCAGGGGACAGTAAACCAGTTCATGGCAGGCTCATTCCTGAATATCCTTTCATTTCTTCTCATCTGAGGGTGACAGTTCAGGTCTTCTTCCAAACCATGGCAAAATAGTGACATATTCAAATAACTTGTACTTATGTACAATTGCTTGAACTGACGATTTAATTAGAAATGGTTCTAAAAAAACTTACCAACCTGTGTACAATTCTACAAATCTACAATTCTTCGTCTGAATTCCTTGGACATCAGTGGACCCAGAGCTGAACTCCAGACTACCGGTAAGAGCAGCTGTGTATAAAGTAAGACTTAACATCTATCTGCTGATGGTCTCATTTCTGAAAACTGGACTTCGTGTTGTGATATTTGTTTTCTTTCACTATATTTTGTGAGGTTGGGTCTCATTTACAACAATGCATACACACAAGTCACAAAAAAACCCATGATTTATCAATATTTTTGTACCTGAATTTGTTCGCACTTCACAAACAAATTCAGAAATCCCTCTGACCACTCCCTTCATCAGTTCTAATGCTGTCTTTACCTCATCTACTTGCTTGTGATCCCTTTATTTATATAAACTATAAGAACAAAACACACCCAATCATATGTTGACAATATAAATTTAACATTACACTCTTTTTTTCACTGCATTTAGCTTCTCACATGGTGTTGATAGATTAGGGTTCATGGTTCTTACCCTTCTTTTTTCTTCTTTTTCTTGTATTGTGTTAGTCTGTTGTTTCTGAACAACTCTGATGTACTAACAAACGCACAGTGGTAAGAACAAAAGAGGCCAGTAATCATGTTTCATAAATCTGGCATGCTGATTTTGCATGGGAATACTTTATTTTTTCGAAGGGTAAGAATGATTGCATGCAAATATTAGTTAATGAGGCCAATGATTATTCTTTCTTTTAGCAGATGTTGGTCTGCAGGAGGTTTTAGATGAACATAAGATCAGTCTGAGGAGGAGATGTGAACGTGTGACTGAAGGAAGTGATGAAACAGGAAGTAGAACCCTCCTCAACAGGATCTACACTGAGCTCTACATCACAGATGGACAGAGTGAAGAGGTTGATATACAACATGAGGTGAGGCAGCTGGAGACAGCTTCCAAGATCCTCTATGACACTCCAATCAGGTGCCAGGACATCTTTAAAGCCTTACCTGAACAACAGAGACCCATCAGACTGGTTCTGACAAATGGCATCGCTGGTGTTGGAAAAACCTTCTTAGTGCAGAAGTTCACTCTGGACTGGGCAGAAGGTTTGAAGAACCAACATGTCAGTGTGGTGATTCTGCTTTCATTCAGGGAGCTGAACCTGATCAGAGATGAGCAGTACAGTCTTCTGGAGCTGCTCCATGTTTTCCATCCAACATTACAGAAGGTCACAGCAGAGAAGCTCGCTGTCTGTAAACTTTTGCTCATCTTTGATGGCCTGGATGAAAGCAGACTTTCATTGGATTTCACCAACAGGAAGCTCATGTCTGATGTCACACAGAAGTCATCAGTCAGTTTCCTGCTGACAAACCTCTTCAAGGGGAATCTGCTTCCCTCAGCTCTCATCTGGATAACTTCCCGACCTGCAGCATCCAATCAGATCCCTCCCACATATGTTGACAGGGTAACAGAAGTACAAGGCTTCACTCGTGCCCAGAAGGAGGAGTACTTCAGGAGGAGATTCAGTGATGAAGAGCTGTCCAGCAGAATCATCTCACACATGAGGGCATCCAGGAGCCTCCACATCATGTGTAGAATCCCAGTCTTCTGCTGGATCACTGCTGCAGTTCTGGAGCACATGTTGACCACAGAGCAGAGAGGAGAGCTGCCCAAGACCCTGACTGACATGTACTCACACTTCCTGCTGGTTCAGACAAAGAGGAAGAAGAACAAGTACCTCGAGGGACATGAGACAAGTCCACAGGAGCTGATGGAGGCTGACAGGGAAGTTCTCCTGAAGCTGGGGAGGCTGGCCTTTGAACATCTGGAGAAAGGAAACATCCTATTTTACCAAGAAGACCTGGAGCAGTGTGGTCTGGATGTCACAGAGGCCTCAGTGTACTCAGGAGTTTGTACAGAGATCTTCAAAAGAGAGTGTGTGATCTTCCAGAAACCAGTCTACTGCTTTGTTCATATGAGCATCCAGGAGTTTCTGGCTGCTGTCTACATGTTCCACTGTTACACTGAAAGGAAGACACAGGTGGTGGAGGACTTCCTGATAAATATTTTTCCTCATTTATTTGGTGATGATGGTGATGATTATAATGATGATGACATGAAAAGCTCCTCTTTGGATGTGTTTCTCTGGAGAATCATGGAAAAATCCCTCCAAAGTAAAAATGGCCACCTCGACCTCTTTGTTCGTTTCCTTCATGGCCTCTCTCTGGAGTCCAACCAGAGACTGCTACGAGGCCTCCTGGGTCAGACAGAGAACAAACCAGAAATCATCCAGAGAATCATCAAGAACCTCAAAAAAATGAATAGTTATGAAATCTCTCCTGACAGGAGCATCAACATCTTCCACTGTCTGATGGAGATGAATGACCTCTCAGTGCATCAGGAGATCCAAGAGTTCCTGAAGTCAGAAAACAGATCAAAGGAGAAACTCTCTGAGATCCACTGCTCAGGTCTGGCCTACATGCTGGAGATGTCCGAAGGGGTTCTGGATGAGTTGGACCTTGGGAAATACAACACAACACCCGAGGGACAGAGGAGATTGATTCCAGCTGTGAGGAATTGCAGAAAGTTTCGGTGAGTCCAGATGTGATAATAATTGTGCTTATGCTTATCCTGTCCCAGATCATGGGGGGCACTCTCGGATAAGACTCCCAATCCTCTCTTTTAAAGCTTCCTTCCAGTTGGACATCACCTCACCTAGGAGGCATTCAACAGTCATTTTAATCAGATGCTGAACCACCTAAATTGGATCTTTTTAATGTGCAGGAGCAGCAGGGTATTTACAGTTGTCTCAAGGCACTTTACATTTTAAGGTCAAGACCCTAAAATAATACAGAGAAAACCCTAACTATCAGACGACCCCCTATGAGCAAGCATTTGGCAACATTAGGAAGGAAAAACACCCTTTGAACAGGAAAAAAACTCTTGTAGAACCAGACTCAGGATTTATCACGAAGATTTTTAGATGTTAAAAATCCACATCCACATATTTAATTGTTATCATATTTAATCAGGTTCAGATCTGATACTGTCAAATGTTTGGTTTCATTTCTTTACTGCTTGACAACAGGCAAAGAGATCATCTTTCCAAGTGGAACTGATGAACCACTGATATGAATAACAAAATGCCAAACAGCAAGACTCCAACTCAAATGTACAAAATAAATATAAAATGTCCCATTTATAATAACATGTTTTCTAATATTTTTGTCATTACAGACTTTCTAACTGTTGGCTCTCAGCAACTCACTATGAAATTGTGGCCTCAGCCCTGAAGTCCAGCCCTTCCCATCTGACAGAGCTGGATCTGAGTGGAAACCACCTGAAGGATTCAGCATTGAAGCAGCTATGTGCTGCTCTGGAGAGTTCAAACTGTAGACTGGAGACTCTAAGGTCATTTCAATGGGATTGCTTTTATTTCTGGAGATATCTCAGTTGTTTGACTTGTGAATTAAATTAATCTCCTTACAAAGGAGTCCATTGCTGTCCAATATACGTCATCAATGGTCATGGAAATGAAATAATAAGCAGCTATTTGAATTATTAATGACTTTATCTGGTTTTTTTTTCCTTTATTCAGATTGAAAAACTGCAGGTTGTCAGAGATCAGCTGTGCTGCTCTTGTCTCTGCTCTGAAGTCCAACCCTTCTCACTTGAAACATCTAGACTTGAGTGACAACAATCTGCAGGATTCAGGGATCATACAGCTCTGTGGTTTTCTGGAGAGTCCAAAGTGTACACTTGAGACTCTGATGTGAGTTCATTTAGAGTCTGTTACTTAGAATTATAATAATGTTACAGAAGTCCAATATGCCTGCTCAAACTTAGGTAAAGAAAAACATGAAATTCAGTATGAAATATCTCATGATGAAGTCCTGACTTGTGTCTTATTGGAAGCTTTGGGATATAGTGGAATCAAATTGGGAAACAGCTAGAAACTATCTGGAACTCCCTAACAAAAGAGACTGTTAAAAGGTGCAGGAAAAGAATGCCAGCAGGAATGCCAAAACAAGAAATACAAAATAGTAAGTTCTTTAGTTATTGTTTGTATGCAAATAGTGAGTATTTAATCATTTAGTTTATTTGCCTAATAAACAATATAACGCTTTGTTATAAACAAGTTTTTACACATCTATTTCTTTCCCAAGCACTCTACTTCCATCCATAAAGCTGTAAATTTTCTTTCAATTATATTTTCATTTTTCTTTTCCGAAATTTAGTTTGTTTTCAAAGAAGGAAAATTTGATCTATTTAAGATAATGAAAGAGACACACACACAAAGAAAGCGAGATTAAAACACATATTTTTATATGTTTAACATATTTATATTGTACTGATCCTGTAACCCTGTAAGAGACTTGACTGAGGTCACCAGCATGATGTCTGTTGATATGAATATGTGTTTGAATGTCATGCTGACCTTTGCATGTGTGTAGCTGAGATGATTATGATCCACGATAACAGAATGAACAGTCACTACTCATTTCACAGAAGCTGATTGATTTTGGATTCAGTAATCCTGAGGTGCACATTTAAAACGTGAAATCATCTGAATGAATTATCAGTGATTTTATCTGCTTGCTTTATTCAGATTGGAGAGCTGTAATTTGTCAAATATCAGCTGTGCTACTCTGGTCTCTGCTCTGAAGGCCAACCCTTCTCACCTGACACATCTAGACCTAAGTAAAAACAACCTGCAGGATTCAGATGTGAAGCAGCTGTCTGATCTCGTGAAGAACCCAGAGTACAAACTACAGTTTTTTAAGGTCAGTAGAGAAGAGTTAGTCCATGGTGCTCTTAGCAATAGGGGGGCGGCGCGCGAACATTTTTCTTGTAAAAAAAGGGGGGCCTCGCAAAAAAAGTTTGGGAACCACTGTTCTAATATGAGCTGTGATATTAACTGTATTACTTCTCCTCAGGAGAGGAGAAGTAATAGAGAAGCAGAAGCAGTAGTATGGCATCACATTTATTAGTAACAAGTGAGATTTAAAAACAAAATCAAAATAATGTTTTTAAAAAGATTTTTTTGTTCACAAACTAATAATGCTATTTTATCGGTGCAGTTAGTATTATGATTAGGTGATTGATTGATGGCATTACCTTTAGCTCCCTCAGTTGAGCTAATCCGATCTATTAAATATCACAAAAGCACCTGACAAAACTTGCGACACGGCGTAACCCAGCTCATGACCTTAGCACGTCGGAGCAGTATGTGTCACGTGATAGAGCGGCTGTGGCGTGTGAGACCTGTTCGAATCTAGTTGAGCATTTGGAGCCTCGCTATCAAACCGGCATTTCATCTCCGAGAAAGATATCCATGAGAAGTAAACCAAAAGAAAGCCAGACAGAGGAAACCAGCAGATAAACAACAGCAGCACGTTTAAGCTTGATAAGCTGTTGTTAGAATTTATTTAATATTACTTTCTACACTAGGATCCTTTTCTTCATACCTGGCAGTGGGTAACTGTGCAGGTGTGGGTGTAGCAAAGTTTTGCCAGGGGGCCAGGTAGGGCATTAACAGGGAAACGGGGATTTAAAGAAATACTTTTCTTTGTTATTCTCATTTAAAGTGTCTAGTTTTTAATAAATAATTATTTGAATTTTACCACCAAAGTTTTCATATGATGTAAAATGTATAGAAGTCCATTAGTGTATATAGTAACTATTAAGTCTAATATATACCCTAGTAAGCTATACTACTTGATGTTGGTGTTGAATCTATTTAATTATTTTTACAAAAATAATTGATTTCTGTGCATTTATTTTACACGTGCATTAAATTAAAGTCGATTACGTCGATTAAGCATCATGAGGCGGAGGGTGGGGGGCGGTTCCCTATTTTTTTTGCTGGGAGTTGGCAATCCTATTAGTTAGGTTGTTTAATATTTCTGCTAAGTAGAGGTATAACAGAATAGCTTTAGTGTTTGTTTGTTTTAAACTCGAGTATGAACTTATACAAAATGCAGATATTTTAAAAAAAAAACAGTTTTATTGATTATAAAATACACTATATCGGATTCATATCGGTATCGGCACATATCCAAATTTATGATATTGGTAACGGTATCGGACGTTTAAAAAAAGTGGTATCGTGCCATCTCTAATAATGTGTTCATCATTATGCTGGAATTTTAGATAAAAACAAAAAGAAATGAATGACTGAATACTAGTTCACATTCTGAAGCTGCTAAAACTAAACTAATTCCCAGTAAGGAAATTTGTGCTTGATGGTGTAGTGCAGTCATGCTGGCCTACTGGCAGTCCTATGAGACCTGAGATTGGCTGTGTGCAGTCTGTTTGCACTGTGCAAATCTGTAGAAGACCACCTATGGTTCTTAAGTGCTTAGGAAATGGTTGTCTTTTTTGGAACAACCATTTTGTGCTCTGTTTCTGACATCCCCCATTATATGAAACTTGGCCTTCAATTTGGAGACGGTACTCCAAGATAATGGCTCACTCAAAATAATGCTGCAATGCCAGTAGGGTGCATGCTACTATAGCAAAATGGAATTCCTCATGTTTTAATTATAAAATAATCTAATATTTAATGACAAATAAAAAGTTTTACAGTGAGTATTAAATTTGAGTTTTGAAATTTACCTTAAAGCTTTAACTTTGATGTTTTCTCTCTCAGACCAACTGACGATGTGGATGAAAAGGAGGACAGAGCAGAAACTCCAGGATCCAGTCTGTCTAGGAACTCCAAAAATCTTCCTCCACACTTCAGGAATGAACATGGACCCTCAGACACAAAGAGGTGAAGAGAACTGTGAGAATCTGTAAAGTTAACAGTAGGGTGGGGGAACCCTACATTCATGGGTGGTGTCAGGAAATGACTCACTTACAAATAATTCATGTAATAGTTTCTTTTCTAAGCTCCAGAATATTTTCTCTGTTATAACGACTCTTTGTTTAGTTTCCCAGTTACAGTAGATAGATCTCCATCTACCAATTAAGTCCATAATTTCATCAAAGAGAAATTAAAGAGTCAACAAGGTCTGCATTTGGAAAAACCTGTATCAAAATGTAAATTGTTCTCACACATGAAACTGTAATACTTCATAAATTGGGTTCATTTATTTTCACTAAGAATGTTGCTGCTTTAGTTTTTTTCACTGTATACACTGATAATGTGAGAATGCTGTAACCAGTTTGATTTTGTAATAAACAAAATTACATCATCAGCAAATAATTTAGTTTATTCACTGTCTGTCCCATTGTTTTTCTACAAATGTATGGGTGTGTTACAGACCAATCTTTTGAACATGTTGGGCATGTTACTGCCCAATAACAGTAACATGCACAAGAGACCGAGAAAATTTCCTGACTGGACCTGTTGCACATGTGACATCCTATCACGGTACCACGCTGGAGTTCACTGAGCACCTGAGAGCGAGTCGTTCTTTCACAGATGTTTGTAGCAGCAGTCTGCATGCCCAGGTGCTGATTTTATACACCTGTGGCCACAGAAGTGATTCACCTAAATATTGTATTCTTCATTCAGACCATGGGACTTCAGGTTTTTTAGATATCAGCTGTGCTGCTCTGGTCTCAGCTCTAAAGTCCAGCCCCTCCCATCTGAAACATCTGGACGTGGAGTCCAGATATTAAGCAGCTGTCTGATTTTGTGAAAAGTCCACACTAGAGGATTTGAGGTCAGTATAGGGTTCAATTTAGTCCATGCGAATTTCAGTATTGTGCTAAATACATTTGGTATTAAAGTAAAGCTCCTCCTCACTGGCTGTTTTTCACAGTAAAGCAATGAATGGAGACTGATGACAAACAATGGTCAGCCAATTAGATAAGCCAGAAGCTTCTGGTAACCATGTGTCTGCATTGATGTGTAGATAACTGCTGTTGTTGGTAGTTTCATTGAGATATAGCATGACAGCATCCATGTTTTAAGTCATCTGATATTTCAGAAATACATGAATGTTCATCAATACACAGAGACTCTTGTTTCAGCAGGGATTCAACATTTTTTTTACTGAAGTATTCAGGATTGTCAGCGATTTATTCCACTGTGGACTTGAAATGTACTCAATACTAAAA
The DNA here is from genome assembly GCF_001858045.2 of Oreochromis niloticus. NCBI lineage: Eukaryota > Metazoa > Chordata > Actinopteri > Cichliformes > Cichlidae > Oreochromis > Oreochromis niloticus. The sequence continues at coordinate 21,713,836 of NC_031981.2, forward strand.
GTTATCATGTCCGCCCTGCCTTCTCTCCACAACTGACTTGGTGTTCCCATTAGTTCACTGCTTCAGTGACTTTGAACTATGGGAAGTGGTTATGTGGTTGTTTTGTGCTACAGCTCCACCCTGTGGAATGATGAAGAGCTGCAGTTGATGTTTCAAACTTCAAAAGTTGATGTCACACAGCCTGCAGCCTAATTGGCATACAGAGATTATCATTTCTTACAGTAGACAGTTGTATTCCCATTTTCTTTTAAACACAATAAAAGTTTTTGTTTTTTTGTTTTTATTTCTGTTCTTAATGATCAGGCTAAGGATGCAAAAAATACTAAAACTAAAGACAAATGCCTTAAATCTGATTTATTGGTACCTTCTCATATTTTGATGTATTGTGAAATCTAAATAACCATGTTTTTGGCATTTCTGCCTACTAAACATGAATCAGGACACAGATGCAGAGTTCACTCACTTTATATTTAACAAAAAGAGAAAAAAAAAAATCAGCATTTGATGAGTTACAACAGCTTATGGTGGCAGCTGGATGGGCTGTACAGGTCCATCTGGTTTACAGGTAAAGCAGTCATCGTATAAAAAAAACGTACAGTTAGTGGAAATTAAACGAACATGACGAACCAAATGTTGGTCGTCTCCATGAAGCACCACAAGATCAAAACAGATCCCGACAGTTTTCCTGTCGACCCGCCAATAAACTGACAAAAGTGCTTTTAATGGGTTTTTTTAAACACCTTTTTACATTTCTACTTCCTGGAACCATTTTCATCCACATTCCTCGCAATCTGCACAGAAACGTCCCTGGATCTGCAAAGCCTGACGGTAGTCAGAAGGGACGTTTTCTTGGTAAATTCCTCCCAAATACAACAATCAAACTAGAGCTGCTACATCTCTTTAAACCAAGATTTATCCAAATTATTTTATTTACCAAGTGGAATTCCATGTAATATTTATCAGGACAAATGACTCATCCAATCAGTAAACTCATCATTTATTCCCTCAAATGTTTCTTTTGTACCTTTTAAATCCTTAAACCTGCCATCATATGAAAAAGTTTTGACTCCAATTCCAGTCAAGCTTTTAGATTGAGTAATTCTTAACAGTATTTTCTTCACATTTGACTTCCCAGATCACAGACTTGACACAACAAAGACTTTAATAAGCTCAAAAAACTCTTCATGGAAGCAAATGCCGATCAGAGGAGAACACAGAGGATCGAGCCATTGCAGATTATCAAATCAAGGGTTCATACTATGAGTTCTTGATTCGTGTCAGTCATCTTTTCTTTATCTGTCTTCACACAGTTTAAGTCAGCTACAACGGTTTGTACAGAAAAAAGTTTGATAAAGCTCAGAGAGCAAATGAGAACCTCTCCCAGAGCAGATCATTGTAACCAAAGAACAAAGAAGCTCTCGCACAGATATGGACACATGTCGAGACAGTTTGGGGGCAGTGGGCAGCTAAAAATACTAGGATAGGACAAAACCGGAGTGTAACAGTTTCTTAAAAGGAACTGTTATCTTTAAAGAGCAGCAAACTGGCAAAGGGGCCACAAGTCCCAAAGGGGGAAGAAAAAAATCTGAGATTAAAGTACTGTACTGGGTAATGTTATTGCACTGATGAGTGTATAATCCACCCCGTCAATGCTAATATGCAGATGATAAATGAACGTAATCATATCAAGTTCCTTAAACCCAGAAAAGCGGTTTTTGTCTGTAGCAGCTAAGCATCTGTACAAATATCTTAAACATAAAACATATTGCAGGGGTGTTTATTAGGAAGAAAACTGTTCTCACAGATTAATTTATTGAGAAGTCATTAAACTGTAACATGTCTCTGAACTTCACTGGCTCCGTAGAAGTTTGACCCAGAATATCTTTCTACTTTCTACTGTCTGCAGATCATGAAGACATCGAGTGATGAAATGAGAACACTTCAGTGGAAATATGAAATTCAGCTAGTCTCAACAGGACGCATCAGAATAAAATCACTTTATCGCTACATGATACGTGCGGAATTTTGTCAGTGACTGAAAATTTGTCCTCATTTTCAGACTCCTGAATCTCAAAGTCCTGGCTTTATCTTTTTTTTTTTGTTTTTTTATACAAACTCCAAGATTAAATACTTTTTTGTTTTTGTTTTTCATGAATAAAGGATGGGGGGGAAAAGCAACACAAAACAATTATCAAGCAAGTATCAAGACGAACTGAAGTTTCTGCTTGCCAGTGGTTTGGAGTTCTGATTAAAATGTTAAAATGTCACGTTTTCACTTGCACCCTGTATGTGGATCTTGACGACAATAAGATGAATAAAAAGCCAGAAAAATGTCTTAAAAACTGCATTTCGTTGCCCTGTACCTGTGACATGTGCAATGACAATAAAGTTGAATTCTATTCTATTCTATTCTAAAGACAAACACTAAAAAAAAAAATGTGTAAAACATCAGATTGTCTTCGAACTCATGCTGGTGTTATTCATCTCCCTCAAAAGCAGGAAGGGAAACAAAACTTCTCTGACGATTCATGAAAAAAAGATTGAAGTTTACACGTAGCGCAAAGACACGAATAGACTGACAGACACGAGCGTCTCATGTTTCTCCTCTGGTCCCAACATCTGCCTCCACGTTGTTTGACAGAGAAAAAAAAAAAAAAAGATTTGGCACAACAGTCCTTCAAACATCAGAGCAACTTTAAACAGACAAGAAAACCTGGATATGTTCTTCGACTGGACTGATGGGAGATTGTCACCGTAAGTTTGGAGTGATTTTCTGTAGAAAAATATAATGAGGCAATATAAAAAAAGACGGAATGAAAAGTACTGCAAGAATTCAATGGATAGATTTACAATGATTTTCTATATAGCTTATAAATACGTTATCTACACAATATGTGGTACAAAAATACTATATAGCATTTAGTGGGCACTGGATTTCATTTGTGTGTTTTTCCTCAAAGTAACAACATAAAAAAAGGATATGAAGCTGGTCAGGCACAACATCGTGTTCTTGAAGGGGAACGCTGCTTCCTCCACACGTGAGGAAAAAAACCAACAAAAAAACCAAAACAGAAGTGGAAACTGAAGAACGCCTCCTGCGTCCACTGTGCAGCTTTGGCTCGCTTCAGTTGCAGTCGGGCATGAGAACGTTTCAATGAGAACATAAAACACAAGCGTACGTTTTGGTTTAAATCCTGTCTGAACACCAACGGAGGGGTTTGGGGATGTGAGTCATGCTGCCTCAACGTGTTTGTGTCGCGTCTACAGAGGCTCCGGAGAGACACGAGCGCACACATGAAAATAAGAAGAAAAAAAAAAGATTTTTTTTTTGTCAAGCACTGCGTGGAGGTCACTGTGAGCACGACAGGTGCCAGTGGAGTTTGTTATAAATAACATGTAACAGGGGCTCACACCTGTAGTTTACAATGCACTGCATGTAGGTTGATGGTGCACCACCATGCAGTTTGCAGTGAGAGCCGTGGAGCTGAAATTTGCTGAATGAAAATGCAGAACCTTAGACGAAGTTTGCGGAGCGCAAAATATAGCAGGTATTGCGCTGCAGGTCGTTAGAGGGCAAATATAAAGCTGCAGTAATTCACAGGGACATCCAAGTCAAATCCTTGTCATGACTGTAGTTTTCCCATTGAAGCTTGTATTTGGCCTCATGCAGTACTTTGCAGTGCGGCAGAGTTTGTGCCAAAACTCTCTGCAGTGTTTGACACTTAAAAAAAAAAAAAACTTCCTTGTGACAGACAGAAACATAGCCAAAGGGCCTAGAAAAACAAACAAACAAACAAACAAAAAAAACAACAGAAAAAAAAAATCCACGCTCGTGTCGTCTCTGGGGCTCTCAGAGACCGGACCACAGTTGTTTGAACCCCTGCAGCGTCATCGATACTCAGAGTGGCTTCTGGTTTGATTTATTGGTAAATATGTGCCTTATTGCTCAGACGGAGTGTCCTGGATTCGCGATCTAACACATGACTCACACCCACACAGACGAACCGTTCAGTAAAAGAAGGAGAGGTAAGTTCAAATCAAAGACCCAGTACCACATTCTCTCCAGCCGCTCCTCATCCAGTTTACATGGTAACTACAGAGCAGCGCGGCGGTGGGAGGAGCCTCCGGGCAGAGCTCTTCTCGTCCCTGTAGCTGTCGATGTTTTTTATATTTGGCATCATAAGTTAAACGTCCCATTGATTTGTGTGCTTTGTGTCCTTCAGCCTCTTTTCTCCTGGTTTAAGGCAACTTATATTTGTGATGATTTTAATAAAACCTTTTCATAAAAAATTTACAAATTTCTTAATACAAACCTCTATGGCATTATCAGTAAACACTGTATAGAAAATATATAAATATGCTTTTCTCTTTTCAATGTACAAATGTTCTGCAGCTCCCGGTTCACTTTTCCCTTTTTCGTCCTGCATCTCGCTCCTCCTGTTACATCAGTCTCTCTTTCCCGTTTTTTACCTCATATATGCACAATTGCTATTTACAGTGAGGGGGCGGAGCTGTGAGGAGGGGGTGGGGGATCACAGGGGATTTGGCTCACGAGGAGTCCGTGCAGGGCGACGGTGGCGGCGGATAGAGGTGATGGGAGTAGCTGCGCTCGGTGTAAGGCGACGGCGGGCAGCTCTCACAGTTCTCCTCCGCCGACAGGTACTGGCTGCGGGGCGTCGGCGGTGGCGGGAAAGGCTCTGAGTCGTAGTTGAGGTCGCTGGTGTAGCCCTTGGCGGCGGCGCTGGACTTGAGCGGCGCCCGGCGTCCCGGAGTGTAGTCGCTGTCGCACACGTCGGTGCTGCAGGGGGTGGTGGGAGGGGCAAAGTGGCGGTAGGTATACGGCCGGTAGCTGAAAAAGACAAACAGCAGAGTGAGAACAAAAAACATTTTTTTTCCTGCTTCTCTCACTGTGGTGTAGAGAGGTCAAAGGTCACATCCTGACTCATAAACATGGTTCAGCAGTTAATGGTGGATACATTTTCACTGTAATAGTGTTTTACATGCTTGAAAAGCAGAGCAACAGCTCCAACTTGTGGAGAAAGAGTTAAATGCCCCTGTGAGGCGTTCAAGAAGGACGGAACTTCAGAGACGAGACGCAGACTGAGCTGTTGGGCCACAATACAAGGTGTGTTTGGAGGAGTGAAGAACATCGGACCAACGGTCAAGCATTGCGGCGGTTCTGGATTACATGAAGGAGGCTAACACCTCCACCCTTTGTGTATTGTGCTTAAAAGACGGGCCTGGAAACCAACCGGTTTAAATAAACTATCTACCAAGAAGAGTTGCTGAATATCAGCCAGAATTATGCCAAATGCTTGTTAATGGCCACCAAATGCATCTGATTAAATGTTAAAATTTGCACCAAATATTTGAGAGGGGTGTTCACATATAGCTGAGCCTGTGTGAATTAGAGAAAATCAAAAATCGATTTAGAATTCAAACTCAAAGGTTTATGCTGTGCAATCATTCTACCTGAGAGAAAGAACTCCACGAAGTCATTAATACCAGGACATACGTGGCATCTCTTTACTTTATATAAATTCTTAACTTGAAGATGTCTGACTCTGTTCATCTTCTGAATTATTGTGGCAACAAAGCAAACACACAAAGTCACTTCTAGGATGTTTGTAACTGATTAAACTTCTAATGAAAAGCCAACATTCAATCATAATTTAGTTTCGCAACACTGAGGGGAAAGTCAGGTTGGGACTGACTATAAGGAAAAAGTTTCTGTTAGCTGCTGCAGTCGGTAAGAATCTGCTTGTTCAGTTGGATTTAAGAGGAAAATGGAAAAATGGTTTCACAATTTAGTTTCTTTGTGGCTCTGATCTGACAAACATTTAAAGCTGCTACTAAAATTTACTGTCATTATCAATTTGGTTTGTGGCCCAAAAACAAAACAAATATTTACAGCAGGCTGAGAAAAAGCACCAGACGCAGCTTCTTTCCACAAGAATCTAAACGTCCTCCTACATTAACACACGCTCGGTCTCACGTGAAGAAACTGACAAACAAAAAGAGGCCGAGGGTCCCTGAAGGCATCTCCGAGGGGTAAACGTTCGCATGTGTGGCAGGAATTCTGATTACATTTCCAAACCAGCTCCATTACTCTGGAATTCTCTGAATACACAACCAGAGCACTTCAGGGATTTCAGGAATTCACTGCAGCAGACGCTGTTTGGAAGTCCCTGACAGACAGAAGCATACAGACCTGTAGGATCTGTGCGTTGAGGGGCTGTTGGAGGAGTAGCCGAACTCCACGGTGTACTGGGAGCGGACCGTGGCAGGAGACGGAGGAGGGTTCAGGATCTGCGAACAAAAAAGAATAAGAGAAATTTACCAACTTGACCCAGGACCAGAGCGTCCATGAGGAGAGAGGCTTAACGTGCAGCCTTGAAAAGAGAAAGCTCAAATAACGCAGACACTGCAACGTTAGCTGCTTTTTAATCAGCGTGAATCCAAATCTACATTCAGTTCAAACTGAAAACAAATAAATAAATAACAGTTAATAACTTCATTGTTTCATTCTTTAACAAAACCTAAAAAAAAGAAAGTTGTTCCTCAGACAAACAGTGGGGGGCAGCGTTTGCTAGTTTAGGCTCATTTACAGCACAGTCATGCTTCCAATCAATGGATCCAGCTAAGGACAGCAGGTAGAGTCCTATAGAAGGAAGCGGGGAGAGTAAGCGTGTGTTTGTCTCTCACCGGTGGGAAGTACGTTCCCTTTGTGCTGGATGAGCTGCTGGATGAAGCTCCGGTGACGTGAGCGCGATCATAGGGCGGGCCGCTGCTCCCACCCATGATACTGAGGGAGCCAATCACAGACTTCCCCCTGGACATACCTGTCGATGGGTTTATACACAAACATCAGCAGCTATTTAAAAACATGAATTTCAGATTTTCGGTCAGTTTAAGAAGAGCAGCGGGAAAATTTGCCATGTGTGACCCAGGATGACATCATCACCTGGCAGCGAGCTGGACAGTGAGCTCGGATGCGGCACGTATCCCAGCGGCACAGACGACGGCCCGTGAACCACGAAGTCGTTGGTGACCGTCTCGCCGTCGTCCTTCATCTGAGGACAGAGGACCCTCTGACACACAAAGTAGATGGCGCCCACCACAAACAATGCCATGACCACGGCCACGATGGAGCCGATGGTGTTGTGAGGAGGCGGCGGTGGCTCCTCAGTTGGATCTGAAATCACAGAAGATTTTTTTTTTAATTTTTACTTTATATGGAAATATAAGTTCTGGTTATTATTTTACTAATATAAGATGGAGACATGAACTGATTCAGCTTTGGTGCCACACACAGGTGTACTAACTCTTGGTGTACAGTAAACCTGTGTGGGTATGTGTGTACCCCAGCTATTGGTGTAGTACACGTACGTATTTATTCATAACTATTAGATGTTTTTCTGTTTCAGTGATTTGGAAGTCTGACAGAAGCACCACAGCTAAGATGTTCCCGCAGGTCCAAACAGAATTGATCAAATTAAAAAAGATAAACCGGATCAATTCTGTTCGGATGGTTTGTTTGTGTTTGCAGACTCACAGCAGCCCGTCTCATCTGAGTTGTCCATGCAGTCCATGTTGTGGTCGCACTTCTTGTGCTTTCCAATACACTGGCCGTTAAAGCAGGTGAACTGATCAGCGGGACACCGAACTGCAGACAAACATTTAGTCAAAAGACGCTCAACAGACTTGTTACAGCTGCCGTTTGTGGTCGGGCCACTGATATTTAAACACTGTGGCTCTTTTTGACTTTTATTTCAGGAGTGAAGCGTTTAGAAATTATCAAACAAATGTTGTACACTCTCACAGGTACACACAAACAAGCTTTTAAAATTAAATCGCTGAGGAATTAAAGTTTTACTTTGCGGCGTTCCTGCCTCAAAGATTCCGTCTTACCCGGCTCACCTTCACACTTGGTCTCGTCAGATTTGTCCTGGCAGTTGATCTCTCCATTGCAGCGAAGGCTCAGTTCAATGCACTGCCGGCTATCGCACTGGAACTCTGAGTCAGAGCAGACCGGACAGTCCTCCTCATCGCTGCCGTCGTCGCACTCGGCATAACCATCGCAGCGCCAGGCCTGCGGGATGCAGTCCACCTCGCCGGACGTGCAGGAGAACTGCTCCGGCGAACAGGTGGGCGGCTCTGAGGACGACACGGACACTGGTCAACGTCGAAACTGTATTCAAATATATGAATATATCTATATCTCATATCAATCTATACCTACATTAGGGCTGTGCGATATGACCATCATATCCTGATATAAGACATTTATCGTCCCGACAGCGATATATATCACAAAAATTTTACATTTTCTGTAAATTCTGTGAATCTCGGGCAACTCGACTTGCGTGAAGTGGAAAACCTGTTTGTAGGTTTACTTTTTAGCACCTGACGGCTCTTTTTAGCTTCTCGTCTGTAAACACTCTGCGTACTCTTTTACGTGATTCACATTATTTTGAAAAACCTCAACAGGATCTACAGCTTTATTGTGAAACGTTTATGTGGAAAATAAACATGCGGAGGGCGGAGCCACACAGTGGTTTTATCGTCGTTGTTAACGACAACACATAAAAACAATCGCTTGTCCGGCCGTAGTGTGGTTATATTAAATATAAGAGAAAGAGAGAACTTTAAGAAATTAATTCTACAGTGACCATCAAAACGATGAAAAACTATTGCTGTAAACAGTTTATTTTGTGTCACCACAAAACAAACAATAGACTAATATGAAATGACAGACATTTTCATATCTGATATATAGTTATATCGAACAGCCCTTATCTATCTATTTTATTTTATTTTACTGAGAGGAGGGTTGCTCAAATCTTTGAGCAATCTTTATTAATGCTGATGATTTTATGCTTCACCTCCACATGAAAGCTCGTCGGGCAGCAGCACCAGGTGAACAGGACATGAGCAACGCGTTGTCCCGTCTCCTTTCACGATGCAAATGTGGGAGCAGCCGCCGTTCTCCCACGTACACGGATGTTTACCTGGAAATCACAGAGCTCAGGTGAGCGTGGTTTCAGTTTGAGGAAATCGTTTAAATCGTGCATGTAAAGCGGACTCACTGTACTCCCTCATGTCGAGCTCGTGGACTGCGTGGATGTCACTCAGGTAGGCGATGCGGGCCTGGATCTTGGTACGTCCCTCCCTCGTCGTCTTGTCGATGCGTTCGATCATCTGCTGCTGTTTGTCGATCCAGTACAAGTGGTTCCCGAAGACGGTCAGGCCCACGGGTTGCAGGATGTTCGAGTCCGCAATCACGATGCGATTGGCTCCTAAATCATTTCAAAAAGGTGCCGGATAAAAAAAAAAGGAAAAAAAAAAAAAAGAACAAGGTTGTAGGGCAAAAACTTCAGGAGCAAAGAAACGGGAGAGAAACTGAGGGGTGAGGCAGAGGGGAGGCGGGAGGATGGAGAGCGATACACCGAGGTCAACAGCCAGAAAATCTGCTCATCAAGGCGGAGTCCCAGAGGCACAAAATTCACAAGAGAAAAAGGGAAAAAGGATTCACAGCCTCCTGCAGCTAAAATCTGCAGGGCCGAGTTTCCTTTAGGAGGAAACATTTGAACCGTTTACATTCCTGCCGGCCGGCAAGCGGCACCGGAGAATCACAGGAATGCCGGGCTCCACGCCAACCCCCACCTCCGCTGATTTCTGACATTCATGAAAGTTTGTTTACTTCCTGTTTAGGTTCGTACTGCTGAGCATTAGTTCAGAATCCACAGGAACAGATTTGATTTGAATGTGCAGCAGGCTGAACTCCAGTTTTAAATAAATTCCTTTAATCACTGCTAAGCTGGAAAACACCAAACTCAGTTTTTATGACGAACTCTGAGCCTCTGGTCGATCTGCAGTAAACCGTAAAATATTTGGACAGGTGACACTGAAGTGGACCCGACAGCCCCAACTCACCCGAGAGGTCACTGCTCTCGATGCGGCGCAGGTCTGAGTCGACCCAAAACAGCTTCCCCACCTCGTTATCGATGGCCAAAGCGACGGGCTTCCCCAGGCCACTGAAGAAGAGTACCTCACGCTCTGTACCGTCCAGCGCCGCCCGCTCGATCTTCGGGGAGCGCTCCATTAGATTGGTGAAGTACATGTACCTGCGGGGACATAACGTACCGGCTGTGAGGACAAAGACTGGATGTTTGTACACGTTCTCCCTCTCGCTGCTCTGAAGTTAACCAGAACATCTGCAGACTTCATCTCTCGACCGCAAGGCCTGAAACTAACCTACAATTATGGCTCAGAGCGAGCGAGTCAGAGCCGGCGAACTGCAACAGCCCGACAGAACAAACATGGAGGACAAATTAGAGAGCGATTAAAGGCAGAGTGCACACACGCCGCCCTACAGAAGACCTGCAGGTGGGTCAGGTGACATTTTCTGGATCTAAATCAGATTAACTACAGAAACACAGGAGGATGAAAGAGCTGATTTACAACCAGGAATCATGTTAATGTTTGTCATTCAAGCGTTTCTCAGCTGTTTAATGTTGAATCCCGAACAGATTTCAGTTTCCATAACGATTTTTTTCTGGCCTGGGATGGTGTAAACAAAGAAGATGAAGTACCCCACAGTATTTGTTCCAGTTTATTACCATTACATGCCCATGCTACAAATACTGGGTGTTTTTGTCTGTTGTTAGGTGGTTGCTAGGCAGGATGATAACATCATAATATTTGATCCTGAGACAAACGTTCAGGGTTTGATTTATACTTCTGTGTTAAACCTACAGCACAGGTCCATCACACCGCGACCTGATGCTTTCCAGAAACAAAAATACAACTCATACACAAAGAAAAACACAAGAATCTGAAGAAATCTAAAAGATTTGAACAAAAAATGTATTTATCATCACTTATATTCATATATGAATATACTGTTGTTTGTAAAGGATTTAATAATATTTATTACGTTGTGTTTTTGAGACTCTGCGGCCATGCTGACAGGGTTGTGCATTTACATTTATTTTTGTTTTGTCATTTTTGTTTTGATTGGAAAAAAAATTAAAAATGGAAAATGTGTTTAAGAAAATGTTCAATAAAAAGAAGAAAACAATTCCTGTGTTTTCTCTGTGCTCTGGCCTGAAAAAAGTGCCCTGATGATGATGATGTAATGATGGTGATTACTGTTGTGTGGCCTCAGTGGTACTGACCCTCTCTCTGGGTTGACGACTATGGCCCGCGGCTTGTCGTGCTCCCCCCGCAGCACCACACCGACTCTGCTGCCATCGATGCGGGTGACGTTGATGACGTTGGTGACCTCGCTGGTCCAGTAGATGAAGCGGCTGTAGATGTCGATGCTGAGATCATACAGCTGCAGACCCTGACTGTGTCCGCCCAGAGAGCCCAACACCACTGTCATGCTCTGGAAAAACAAACCAAAAACGGGCAGTTTGAAATGTTTAATCTGTAAGAGACAAATGAAGGTTTTTTTTTTTTTACTGCCCGCACACACACACACACACACACACACACACACACACACACACACACACACGCTCCAAAACGACACCAGAAACACCCTCCATCAAGAACAACATCAAAGCGGCGACATATCGTTTGCACATGCTCACACATGGCCCTCCTCTCTATAGATGCTGTCACTAAGGTCGTTTGCAATGTTTATTTAGGAACGACTTGAACTCCCCTGAGAAAACTGCAGGTTTAAGGTTTCTGTCTCATCTCTCTGTTTACCTTCAAAGTCTAAGATTCATGAAAAATGTCAAGACATTAAACTGTTGCAGTTTACTGAAACTACAATATATCCCATGATGCTCAGAGCTGATTATACAAAAAAAAAAAAAAACTTAACAAAAGCCAGATTTAGTCGTTAGCTTGTTTCTCGTAGTGGATGTAAACTGTCTCCGTTTCTGTTTAAATGTGGTGAACTCATCAGGTTAGGAAGAATCACAAATGTTAAAATTAAATTGTTAATATTAAAAGGAAATAAATCTTGACTTTTCTGGGCCTGAAACAGCGCTTAAAACAGTATGAAGGTCAAACTGACTTCTCCAGGGACCGGCAGTGGTTCCAGTTTTTCCAATGGATGCAGTACCTGGTTCCCGTCCTCCTGAGCACGGCGGATGACATTTTGCTTGGAGTCGATCCAGTACAGCTGCTTGTCCAGCGGGTCGTAGTCGATGGCGCGAACGTTCCTCAGGTTGTGGATGGGCAGGATGATATCAGGGCTCTGCTGCTCGTCAATCACCATGCGGTTGATCGCTGTCTTCTGGCTGAAGAGCAGGAAGGATGTGGGAGCTGAAAGACAGAAACACGTCAGACAAAATTCTTAGAGCTTCTGTGGGGCAGAAACAGTAAACAAAAATAGCTCAAGCTATCAAGCTCAAACTTCAGCTGAGTCTGAGATGTCCCATAAAGGCCACCATACAGAAGTCAAAGATGACGCTTGCTGTTTCGGTTATTTTATTTCTCTCAATCTAGGTGTTAAAATAACTCTGTATGATGTTTGTATACATGCGGGAGTGTAAGCATCTTCTCACCGCTGCAGGTCTTGTTGTCATAGTTGAGGGAGAAGTGGGCGGGGCAGCCGCAGACAAAGCTGCTGACAGGGACAGCAAGGCAGAGGTGGGAGCAGTGACCGTTGGTGGAGGCACAGGCGTTCCAGCCGCCTTGTCTGGACGAGTGAAACACCAAGATGTCCATGACGTAATCCAGGTGACCTTGGATGATGGTGCGGTTCTGCCCGCTGGTCTTGTTGGCACGCTCAATGCTGCGCTGGCTCCAGTCCGTCCAGTAGATGTAGTCTTGATACTGGGTGAGACCGAACGGGTGAGGGAGGTCGTCGGCAATCACCTCACGGTCGAGACCTAAAGGGTACGAACAAAGTAGTAAAAACTTTGATGCTTTCTATCATTTTAATATCACACAACACGAAGTGTGCTCTGCTGCTCTAACATGAGCTGAATGGTTAGGTTGGCAGTTATGAGATTGAGAGATTACCCAGCATGTTGGAGGACTCGATCAACGTTGTGTCCAGGTCAGTCCAGTACAGGCGGCGCTCTGCGTAGTCGATGGTGAGTCCGTTGGCTCGTCCCACGTCGGCCACCAGCGTGATCCGTCCCGTCCCGTCCATGGCCGCTCGGTCGATCTTCGGCTTCCCGCCCCACTCTGTCCAGTACATGTACCTGCAGAGAGGAGACAGGTCAGCACAGACCACACCCACCATCATGACCTGTAGACCACTTCCTGCGGTTCTCACCCTTCAGCCGGATCCAGAGCCAGAGCTCGGGGACTGTCCAGATCCTTCCAGACCAGAACCTGCCGGTGCTGCCCGTCCAGTTTGGCTACCTCGATGCGGTTTGTGCCAGTGTCAGCCCAGTATAGGTTCTTCCCCAGCCAGTCCACTGCCATCCCCTCCGGATAATCCAGACCAAACTCCACCACGTGCTCCAGAGCGCTGCCGTTCATGAAGGCCCGACTGATGGTCTGCACAGGTCAAAGGTCAAAGTAAAGACTGGATAAATAGAATAGCTTTTTTTATTGTCACTGTTACAAGAACAGTGAAAGGCAGTTTGGCATCTCTCCATGTGTGTGGAGTACACAATAGCGTAAGTATTTACGCTATTTACGCTATAAACAACAGCAGTTCACAATAGGCCTGGGTATCCTCACTGATTTCTAGAATTGATTTGATTCAATTTTGACTCAGACAGTCAGAAATATCATTTATCAGTACTGACACTTGTGAGACTTCATTAGAGATGCAAACATCACAGCAGATGCCTTTGTGTCAAAGTAAATGAGGATAAAACACAGAAAAACATGAAGGAGATTTTCCTGGCCTCGCTTTTTATCGCAGATAACCTTAAAAATATTCTGCTGTAGATCAAAAACTGAAGAAAACCAAGAATCAACATATGGACATTACCTGATGCTACTGAAGCAGAGCAAAGTTACAGAGGTTTTATTAAGAGACACGGCCAAGCGTTTTGCAGTTTGGCAGAGTTTGTAAAAGTTTTAATTTCTTTGGTATTAAAAAGCAGAAATGAGGCTTTCTTGTTGGAGGTCATTTTTGGAAAACAAAACAAAACAAAACAAAGAAGTGACCGACAGCACTGTAAACAACGGTAGACTAGTGCGTAATAAGCAAGCAAATAATACAGAAAACAGTGATTTGAGATGGGAAACTGTTCTTGAAGTACAATTAGGGAGAACTGGGCAGGAAGTGCGATTTTTATCATGGTGGAAGCAAAACAGCAAAAGTAAGAGGGAATTTATGACAATGTTCATCAAATATGAAGCGTAGTTTTGATCTTCTTTTGCTGCTGGGTCAGTGAATTTTGGTTGGAGAGAGAGAAAACCTGCAGCTTCAGAATCAGTGATCTGTCTTTTTTTTAGCACCGAGGGCGTGTCCATGTACATGGCGTCGGGTGAGAAAGCCGACATCTCACACATTCTGTGGCGCAGGGTCCGCGCTCTGTGTTTACGTCTTTGTGTGGAATTCGTTTACCTGCTCTCATTTGCCGTTTTAGCTGTTTGGTGGTTGTTGAAATCGTTTTATGAGCTTTAACCTCAGATTCTGGCGTTTCTGCAAAATACATTTATATTTAGAAATCGATTCAGGATTTAATGAATCGATATCGCTTTATTCACGCTAAAATTTATTTCAATCTGAAAATTGATTATTAAAACCCACCCCTAGTTCACAACCAAGGTTCTGCTGTTAGAGAGACTGAAGAAAAAAACAAACTGACAGAAGAAAAGATTCAGACAACGCGAGGAAGAAAGAAAAAAAAAAACTGAGGACGACTAAAAACAAGTATGTGAAAATGAGTCCCACCTTCAGAGTGATGTCGGTCCAGTAGATGCGATTGTCGGTGACGTCAAAGTCGAGTGCTGAAGCCTCCTTGACACCAGTGAGCGGGATGGCCACATTGTTGCTGTTGGTCTCCAGGGAGATCCGGCGGATGTCTGTGTGACGAGAGAAGAGCAGGAAGGCCTCGGGGACGATGCATGTCTTCATGTCGGCAATAAGCTCCAGGCCGATGGGACAGCCACACTGCACGCCCTGAGGCTTGTACAGACAGAGGTGACTGCAGCCGCCATTATCATCCGCACACGGGTTCGTACCTGAGCAGGTGAAGCAGAAAGTTAGCATCCTGGGAGAAAATGGGGAGGTTTATTTGCTGGAGACCAGACCATCATCAGCTGGACTCACCAAAGGCTTCGTGTACATTCGTGGCTTTGAGGCCCATGAGGTCGGGTAGCTGGTCGATGATGAACTCTCTCACTGCGGTGCGTTTGTGCACGCGCTCGATGCTGCGCCGCTGCCAATCTGTCCAATAGATGTAGTCTCCAAGCAGGGTGAAGCCAAAGATGTGAGGAAGCTTGTCCTCCACCAGCACCCATCGCCCCGTCCCATCCATGTTCATCACCTGAAAACACAAGGTGAGAAATTTTAGTCTGAAGGAATGAAAAAGGGGGAAGACATCAGGGGAAGAGCATAATAAAGAGAAGAAATATAAGGAAGAGTATGAAAACAAAGACAATAAGTGGAAAGACGGAATAAGAAAGTAAAGACAAAAAGGAAGAAGTGAGAATAAAAAGAGGAAGCCAACCTCCAAATCAGAAGATAAGAAAGAGTAAAGAATAAAATGAAGATATAAACAAAATAAGGAGAAGATGAAAAGGAGGAAGAAAAAAAAAATGGGGACAAAATTTAAAAAATTAAATGTTATGGTTTGAATAAGAGTTTGATGTTTGCTGTATTAAAGTGCTGACACCAGCAGGAAGAGTTTATAAACCTGCTTCCAAAGCAGGTTGCCGTATTTTCAGCATGTTTAAACCAGCATCAAACTATAAACTGAAAATCAATGTAGTCGCCAAGTTCCTGTAAAACAAAGGGATGAGCAGAGGACAGACCAGGTCCCTCACAGAACATTTCCTCCAGCCAGTGCTGCACAGATGGGGGGCTGGGCAGACTCACTGTGGATACCGAGTACGCTCATAAGGGCTCAGGCGTCCTGGCAGCACATCGCAGAGCCACTAATTAGAAGCAACAGCCGGAGCAAACAAACAACAGCAGCATATGGGCGCCACATTTCCTCCTCTTCTTCTGCTCTCACACAAAATTTGACATCTCACTTCGACAAACAGCAGGACAGAGCGCTGTAAAGACCCCCTCCACAGGACACAAGCACAGAAAAACTCACACATGAAGCTGCAATCGATTAAAACAAAGACTGAATTCACGTTACAGCCTCCACACACTGACGCACCATCAGAGGAGCTCCAACACACCTCCATCAGCACCACCAAACATGATGCATAAGGACTGAGTCACTGCAGAAACCATGTGGACCCTCAACATCGCTCATTTTAGCCATTAATTACACTTAGCCAACAACCTAAATGACTTTTTTACTTTTAGTTTAACATTTCAACCATCTGTGACTTTAACGATTCATCTGTTCATGTATACATCAATATTTTAACTTTTTAATAATAACAATAATATTATTTAATACTTTATTATTATTATTGTTATTTCAGCGCTTAAGCGCTTTCAAAGTGTTGTACAGCTATTTGAAAATAAAAAGATATACTACACTAAGCCACTTGTCTTCAGCTCCTTTAGCTTACTTTAAGCTAGTCATTTGTTAAATTAGATAAATTAAACTTTTTATCCAGCACGTTTAACATTCAAAAGCCAACTATTTGTTACTATTAGTTAAATATTTAGGTTCTTCAACTGTTTCTAATCGTTTCCTCTTTTACTTTTAAATCACTAATTTAACCAACATACTCACAACTTAGCTGTTTCAAGTGTTTATCCTTAAGCTAAATATTTTATCAGAGAAAATTTCACGTAACCCAGTTATTGTTTTTTTAATATGAGTAAACTTCTGAGCTGTATGTGCAGGTAAATGCAGTTTTTTCCTGTATTCTCTTATACACACTCTTAAAAGTTCTTTGTGTAATTAAATCATAAAAAATAAAAGCTTTACACTTTCCTGAGCCAGCAGACCAAAGCACAAAGATTAAAGTGAGAGGAAAAAAAAATAAAACATCAAACCCAAGACTCATTTTTAAAGGCGATTCTTTTTTAACTGGAGCAGTGTTGGTGAAACAGGCGAACACATGAAGAGGAGTTCACCTCGATAAGATCATTTCTGAAACATGCAGAGAGGCTCAAAGTGTCAACAGAGACAAATATGTGAGGAATTTGCAGAAAAGAAAAAACAGTGAGCCCTGTAATCTGTATAGCGTCCTTCCACCTATCAGCGCAGCGTGGAGCAACGCGATTCGCTGCTCCCAGAACAGCCCCTGCGTGGCCGGCTGCCATCTTTCAAAAACATCTCCACACACTGGGCCTCGGAGGAACGTGGTGTATAAATATAAGACGAAGTTTCCATCCTCAGCCCGATGGCCTCAGCCAAAAGGTCTCCGCTGGTTTGGGAGTTGAGACCGCAGCGCGGCGACGGTTTCAGATTCTGGGTCTATTCTAAACAGAGCCGACCGCAGCTGGAGTGCAGGCCGCAATCGGAACCAGATGTGGGATCTCACCGCAAAAGCTGGGTCCTCGGAGAAACGGGGGGGGGGGGGGGGGGGGGCAGAGGCCCCTCTGCCGGGGCACTGCCATCAACCCCATCTCTGAGGGGGTTTAAGAAGGGGTTCAGGTGGGGTCAGATGAAAACCAGAGACATAAAATCAGCTACAAACATGACAGCATGGCGTGAGGACGCAAACCACAGAGAGAAAGAGATCAGACTTTTACTTTCAGACCCAGCTGGACGGTCGACACGGAGCACAGCTGCCATGAGCACAAAGTTTCACAGCTCTGCGACGAACAGAGCTGAAGAGACCGTCCAGTTGCAACGTTTCCTCTCACAGGAACAAAAACAAAAACAAACAAAAAAAAGCATTGAAACATCAGCAAACCTTCAGGCAGCCATTTGAAAATAAAACTGTAAACCATTTTAATGCTTATTGTTCACTCTAGTGCTTTTTTTATGCTCTGAATGTTTTTAGGAGAAAATAAAGTCAGCACCAGATTATTTAAAAGGGCAATCAGTGAAGGTTATTCTGCAGATATTTGCTTGTACTGTTCCTTTAACGAGCCGCTCACCGTCACAAGTTTAGGGTGATTTCATGTTCGGTTCAGCTGTGGTGGTTTGAATGTTGGGCCTCATCAGCACAAAAATTACTAAACTATCACCAAAAATCAGGCTTAATGGCAGAATCTGATGTTAGATTTTTTTGGACAGGTTGAAATTATTGAAATTCTCAATTTCTATAAATTAATTTATAATGATGCTTCAAAAAAAAAAAAAAAAAAACAGCCCAAAATGAGTGTTGAGTCAGGAGAAGAACGACTTCACTGTTATTTTATGTTCAGGTCTACAACACCACAAACAGGAATCCTAATTTCATCATAATTTCACAATGATTGAAATATTTATGCAACTGTTTAACCTGAAGTCCATGTTCCTCGTGTTTTACCTGTGCCTGCATGTAAAGCACCATTACCACCAACAGGAAGCAGTAATGTACCTACAGGCTGTTTACCAGCCAAGATTAACCAACAGAACTGAAGAACAACTGCTAACTACAAGGCTGGACTGATCTAACAGTCCATAGTCAATATCCTTGTCTTTCACATCTTTGCTTGACCTGCCTGCCTCCAACACACAGATTATTTTACATACAGGACAGCTGGTGGCGTTTCGAGTGACCCTATAAGAAGACTTGAGACTCTGTGGTGACAAAAACTAAAAAGAGAACCTGTCTGAAAACGGTTTCCACCACCCTGTTTAAAATTGACAAAAGATTGAAATCATAAAGGCTGACTTTTAAGAACAGCAGATCAGAGAACCATCAGGACACCAAGACTAAAGAAATATATTCTGGACAGAGTAAAATCTGGAGCTCAAGCACAAACCTCGATCTTGTCCGTCTTGGCGTCTCCCCAGTAGATTTTGCGTTCTTCGTAGTCGAGTGCGAGGCCATTGGGCCAACCCAAAGACGTGTTCACCATCACCACTCTCTCCATCCCATCGAGGTCGGCCCGCTCGATCTTCGGCACATCACCCCAGTCGGTCCAGTACATGTACCTGAAAAACAGGAGGGGAAAAAAACCTTTAACCTGACCTTGTTGGTTTAAAGGAGTCAAAAACACCTGAATTTCTACAAAGAACGTTTTAAAATTATTTCACAGAATTAAACTTCCGACTCTGAAGTTAGGTTTGGAATCACTCCAAATATGAGATTCACATCTTTGAAATCTTTGATTGAAGCTTCATCTAAGAATTTTGAAAATCCTGACATATGTTTATAAATATTTTGTGCCTTTATTCAGATCATAAAACTCTTTATTTTCTTCCAGATGTTAGACTCACCCAGCCACAGGGTCTAGAACGATGGCTCTGGGCTCATCCAGGTCCTCAGAGATCAGGATCTTGCGCATGGTACCATTGAGTCGGGTCACCTCAATGCGGTCAGTCCCAGTGTCGGTCCAGTAGAGGTTCCGGGCGATCCAGTCGACGGCGATGCCGTCAGGGTGGTCCACCTGAGATGTGACCACGAACTGAGCGTCGCTGCCATCCAGAAGGGAGCGGCGGATGGCCTTCACGTCGTCATCGGTCCAGTAGACGTACCCGTCCACCGGGTCATAATCGATTGCAATGGCATGACGGATGTTGTCCACCTGCAGGATGATGTCAGTGAAGTCCGGCATGTCAAGAGAGATTCGCCTCAGGTCGGTTCGCCGGGCCAGAAGCAGCATCTCCGTCGCACCTGAGGAGGAACACAAAGGTAGAAACAGGGTAAGAACATCATCACTCAAAGTTTATTTACAAAATTTTAATTTATCCTTTTAGTAGACATCTCACTGGGATTAAAAATCCAGAGTTATCCTGACAAGACGGCCACAGACATCAACACAAATACAGCTGTCATACACTCTGAACAGAAACGGTCATAACAGCTCAGTGGTTCATCCCTCTGAATCCTTTCCTGCTTCCTGCTCCTATAATTTACCTCAGGTATCCAGACATGAGTCTGCAGTGGTCCTTTTTACAGATTTAGCCTAAAATAAAAGACACACTACTGCATCACCTTTAAAAAGATGCCGATTCAAAGAAATGAAGATATCACAGCATTAAAGTTTCACCTAGGCTACTACAGTATTCATAAAAATACAGATCAGCAATTATCAACATATTTACTGATAATTTTATAGACCATCTATGGTGTCGTAACAATAACACATTACAGTGGCAGCCTGAACCATTTTTCCATCTCAGCTTTCAACAAGTATGAAGCTGTTGGGTAATTCGCCCACAGCTGAAAATATGACCCATGTAAAATCCATCCACTCTGGACCAAGTTTAGACCTTGAATATTGCAGAGAACTAAAACTAAATGTGATCATTTTGGTCTTGAGTAAAACTGAAATGTAAAAACTGTCCAGTGGAAGTCTTTAGCCTTGTTTGAGACCATCATGTCTACCTTCTTTAAAGTTAAAAGAAATGTAAAAGATATTTGAAGGTTTTGATATCTTACATATAAAGAGCAGTGTAAACCCTGAAGGGGAATGACTGCAGGTCTGAATCCACCTGGTGAGGATTTTCTTTCTGTTAGCACATAGCTAAATAAAAACATGCACAGCAGAAATGAACCCCGGGGCTCTGTGTGAAGGACTTTTACTTGCAGTCCTGATATAACACCTGACTTCATTTCTTTAACATGCAGAGAAGTAACAAACATCGACCCTTTAGCTCACCCCCCTTGGCTGAAATGGTTAAACCCCAGCAGTGAAAGGGGGCATTGTCTGCAAGGGGATCATGTGATCCCGTCTCTCACAAAGGCCTCCCCGCCTTCAAAACTCCCATTGCTCTGCAGGCGAGGGTTACTGAACCCGAAAATGTAAATAAAAGGAGGCAGAGGGCGGGGAAACGTCGGGCTGCCGTTCAAACGGCCGGCCCCGCTCATGGAGGCGGATTACCATAGCAACAACAGGTCAGCCCAGCACCACCTTCTGCTTGTACATGACTACGATGAAGAAGAGAAGGAGGAGGAGGTGGAGAGTGGGAGCGAGCACGTTATCAGGAGTTTTTAAATTAGAGGAAAAGCTAATGAGGTTTGGCAGCAGAGAATCTGCCGGCTTCTCTTCAAGCAGGAACACAAAGCTCAAACACACTAATGAATCCAATCTGCCTGCTCGGCCTGGATCCTTGTAAACAGTTATACAAGCGCGCGTTTTGTGCCTTTTCCCTTTTTTCTGGGTGAAAATAAAAGATAATCTGCAAGCGTCGACGTTGCTCACTGACGCACTTCAGGAAATATTTGGACTCTTTTTCTGTTTCCATTCGAGTGTTTCTGAAGCCAAACTGCACAGTCGGCGAGTTTAATCTGACTCTCTGGATTATATAGACCTAAATATACACCAACCACCTTATTAGGAACACCTTTGCAATCTAAAGCAGCTGAGCTCTACCACAATGTCTTTGCCCTTATGTTTGTCTGCAGTTTTTGTTTTATTATTAGTCAAAGTCCAACTTTTGACTTTACTATTAAACCCAGACTAAAACGCTTCAGGTAAAAGACAAACAAAGAAACAAACAAACAAACAAAAACCCCTCAAAAACAAACAACGACTAAAAATCGACAGAGTGCGTTGGGAACCGACAGACAATGAAGGCGGAGAGCATTCTTACCATCTCTGCAGGTCTTGCCGTCCTCCAGCAGCTGGACCCCGGTGGGGCAGGCACAGCGATAGAAAGGCCTGACAGGTGAGAGGAGGCAGAGGTGGGAGCATCCTCCATTGTTCAGGGAGCAAGGAGTGTTCACTGCTGCCACGAAAGGAAAAAAAGAAGAAGAAGAAAAAAAAAATCCAGTTACCTTGAAGTTACAGCCTCACAACTGCACTTTACCCTCAGCACGACACTCAGGAAATCATTCATGTGTTCCAGCTGACAGCTCTTACATCAGACACTAAAGGATAAACATCAGGCAGAGAAGTGTGTGTTTGGGTGGTCTGCATGTGGCTACAGCACTGTGTCCGAGTTATTTCACATAACAGAAGCATTTTTTTTGGCATTTCTAATCATTTAAAAGCAAAAATGTGTTTTTCATTTTGAATACATAAAAGTCAACTTAAAAAAAAAATAAAAAATGGACATATAGAGACCTCGCTTGTTTTAAATGATCTTTTTATGTTTTAATAAGATCATCTTCACTGAAAATGGTTTTAAGGACTCTAACAAGGTTCCTGTGCACTTTTCAACAACAAATCAAGGACTTTTTAGGAACAAAACACAGAAGACTAAACAGCATTTTCACAGCGCAGTGATACCAAATCTGTCAGTGTTTGGCTTTTTAATTGGTGCCACATGTTCTCAGTGAGCAAACTTTGCTGTTGTTTGCCTTGAATTAACACGGCCAAGCTATTGTTTGCACAAACCACAACACCTCGACCCTCATTGGGGTTTTTAAAGGATTTTCTAGAGCTTTTTTTCCCCTGTGAATAATTTAACCCTAAGTATAAAAATACACAAGACGAGGAATCTGATTGTGTTTCAGATTCTTTATCAGCAAGCCAACAAAAACATTTGTGCATCAATCCGATGAGGTTTGCTGCAGCTGGAGCTTCACAGACTCCACATGTTGGATATTCTCACATCTGGATAAAGGATGTGCCTCTGTTCGACACCTGAAGGGCTCTGTGCTCTCCACAGCCTGAAAGAGGACTGTCTGATCACAGATGAGGACAAGTGAAGACTGAGGAAACACGCAGCTGTTAAACACATCTGCAGAGAGGCCTGGTTTGTCCTTTTCAAAGCTCAGATTC
This sequence comes from Oreochromis niloticus, assembly GCF_001858045.2. NCBI lineage: Eukaryota > Metazoa > Chordata > Actinopteri > Cichliformes > Cichlidae > Oreochromis > Oreochromis niloticus. Next base: position 21,736,673 of record NC_031981.2, read on the forward strand.
TTACCCGAGTGAGTCAGTAAACATGTCGGGGGGGATGAAACTGTCTGGACTCACCAGTGGGTTGTCTCTTGGTGCTGAAGACGTGGATGTCCATGGGAGAGAAGATGCTGGAGTGGACGACACGCTGGCCACCTCCCGTCTGCTTCCTGCATGAGTGGATGGAGTGGGTGGTCCAGTCAGTCCAGAAGAGCGTGTCCTCAAACAGAGTGAGGGCAAACGGGTGAGGCAGCTCCCCTTTAACCACCACCTCCCTGAAAACGCACGGCATGTTACAGTTTTGAAAAAATTCATCACCCAGCTTCAGAAATCCTAAAGGTGGCGTTGCATGTACCTGAAGGAGCCGTCCAGGTTGGATCGGTGGATGAAGCTGTGCTTGGCGTCGGCCCAGTACAGTTTCTGCTGGCTGTAGTCCAGCGTCAACCCGTTGGGCCAGTAGATCTCCTTATCGATGATCATGGAGCGATTTGTCCCGTCCATCCCCGCCCGCTCAATCTTTGGGATCTCGCCCCAGTCCGTCCAGTACATGAAGCTGAAGACACAGAAAAACGACCATCACAAACACAGAAACACTAATCACTCCACACTAAACAGCGTGCCCACACATGGACAGACAAGTGAAATTCACACATCACACATGCACCTCATCGTTTTCCACAAACTACTGCAGAACCAGCACAGCTCTCAGCTGTGCAATAAAAGATGGATTTTTACACACAGCAACATAACCAACAAGTTTTGACTTTTTCATTTTAAACCATCATTTTCATGAAATGAGACAATGATGGTCACGCAGTACAAAGTTTAGAGAACCTAAACATCATCTTCCCTCCCTTCCTGCATTACATCATCCTCCACTGCTGTCCACAAACTACTGGCTGTTATCTATTATTAATCTGTGCAGCGGTTTCTAAATAAACTACAGGATCATCATAATAAAGAGACAGCGCAGCTCACCGATTTCTAATAAACAACATCAGTCACAGAACTCGACAGTAAACTGAGTCAAAATAAACTCTGTTCAATTATTGTTCCTGCTCTGACTTATCAACGGCCAATAAGAACGATCAGGATGTATGATGAGCCAGCAGGAGCTAAAAGCTGCCATGTGCAGGAAGCAACTCATTTAAACTATGAAAGTTAAAACTAAAAAAAACACCTGAACATCTCCGCTCCAGATAAATACTATTATCTAGAAACCACTGAAGCTACATCCTTCAGATGTTTTATTGTAAATATCTGGTAGTGCGGCTGAGTGAACGCAGACTCTTGGGAGTGGAGCTCACATTAACAGAATGATGGATGCTGGACGTCCCTGAAATATTTGGATGTGTGATCTCTGTCAGCAGATCTGAAGGCCTGTAGAAACCACAGTTTGCAGGCAGGTGGCTGGTATTTGATTTCCAGCCTCTCAGACAGAATATTCTTCATCAGTCCAAATAAGCTGCACTTTTTCACTCTCTCTCTTTGGTAAAGCCTCAATATGAGGAAAAAGTGATACTCAGGGGTGACACCATGTACCAAATCTAAATATACTACTTTTTAGAAAGTTTCTGGTAATATAATATAATGCAGTGTGTGATTGTGTCCTCTGTTATTTTTAGGTAGCTGTTCTCATCGTTAAAGTTTTCCACTGTTTTTAGTGCTCGTCAGGTTTAGTCCAGGTCGACTCACCTCTGCAGCAATGTTGGGCTGAAGATTGAGATCAGAAACTCTACCAAAGCCGATTAAATCACGAACAATACCATCAAACCATGATTAAACAGTTTCTTTTTCTGAATAATCAGTCGTTTTTTGCAGTACTTTTTGAGGTTTCAGGCTGCTTTGTGAAAGAAAAACTGTTTTAATGTGCTCTCTCAGAGTCCGACAGCTCTAAAAACCATGTCTTCCTCACATGAAGCACACATGTGGAGGTGTTATGAGGAAGGCGGGGCTTCCTGCTGTGCAGCTAATTCTCCTCTTTGTTTGCCTTAATTACCATCACAGCTGGACAGCCTCTCTTTCCTCCACCCAGATCCCACACCTCAATCTCCACCACCTCCCCCCACAGCCCAGGCGGGGATGGAGAGCAGAACAGACCCCTTTATCCTGAGACTCAGGGCCAAACTGAAATCGAACATCAGCAGATCCAGAGAGGCTGATGGAAAACTCACAGCTGGAGTTAAAACCTCTGAAGTTTGAAAACTGTAACCGGACCCTGAAAGTCTTCACAGAGGGAGCTCACTCAGACGTTACTTTGAGTTCGTGAGCAGCTCAATTTTCCTGGAAACAAATTGTAGGTGTGAGTGATCGTACAGCAAAGGGGCTGTGATAAGAAGAAGCTAGAACAAAGCCGAAAGAAAGGAAAGTCGGATTATTCTTGCAGCTTCATATTTATTCCTGGAATCTCTGGTTGCCTCGAACACCCTTGTTGACCAATTTCTATGTGACGGACTCGTGTGTAGTACAGTGTACAGTACTTACAGTGCATATAGTCACACTTTGATGTGTTTTAATTGACTGAAAGATGAAAAGAAGCCCACTGATCACACACTAGCCTAGTTGATTTTTCGCCCTCAGCTTTAAGGCTTATACATTAATTCCCATCAATTAACTGGATATTTGGGATAGCAGTTCACTGTGAGTCAGTGTGATGAGTAAACTGACACACAGGTGAGCCATAAAAGGAAAGTACCGTCACATCCTGTAACTTCATGTTTCTGAATGAAAAACTGACCCAAAAACGGAGCTGCTGGGCCTCTCCACGTAATCCCATTCAGACAAGACAAAAGCTTGAACTGAAAACCTGCCCAGCAGCCTTTAAACACAGCAGCTGGTTGGGTTTCACTGCGAACAAAGCAAAGCGGCAGCGGCCAGATGAGCCGTTGGCTGTGACAGGCCGGCACCGAACGGTTTCAGTATCTCTTCAAATGAAGAGCTGCGTCCTCAGACGGCACAAGCAGCAGCAGCAGCAGCAGCAGGTAGGACTTCAGAGCTCTGAAACATTCAGGGTGTGTTTTTCCCTGCCTGAACAATGAGGCCCCGGCCAGGCAGAGAGGGGAGAGAAAAGCTGCAGTGAAATGCCGAGCACACAACACATCCCCTCACCACAAGAGCTGCATTGTGTTTGGTACCTGATGCATTAATCATCCCGGTTGAACTGAGTCCAGCTCTGCGTTCCACCGTGGATTTGAAGAACCAGTTTTCCTCAAAGACTTTGCTGCTGCAACACAATGAACCCGACTGCAGAAACACTCGCCGCTTCACTTCACCAGAAAAACTTTATTACAAACACTAAAAATGTCCCTGTTTGAAGCTTCTTATGAGCAGCTGTGAACTGAATTCCTGCAGGGTACAGGACTAGCTTTTGTTATCAATTTTTAGCATTACAGAGTAACAAAGACAACTGCAACATCTTCAGACTGCAAGGAACTCAATCTTTAATGCCCAAAAAACTGTAAATAAAAGACGGATGCAGGTAGAATAACATTGCCAGGTAAAGCGTTTCAAGAATATCACCAAAGCTGGAGCCCAGACTCCTTGCACCCTTTTCTTCAATGTGAACTTTTGTCTTTTTCACAGTTTAATAAAAACAAAACAAACAAAAAGAGGACCCGCCTGTCGCCTGTCTGTTATTTAGGACTTGTTTAAAGATGAGATGATGGTTTCAATTCCTCTTTGAGGGGCTTCAGACTGGGGTGTAAAAGCACAGAATTGAACCTTAAGAGTTCCTTGCAAAGTTCACATTTATTCTCTGGAAGTCAAAGTTCTGCGTTTCTTAGAAATACAGATCATGTGATGGAGGAACTATGAATACAGCAAAATGTTATACAACTTGATTCACTTCCTTTTCATTACTAGAGCTGGGCGATAGAACGATAACGATATGTATTGCGAAATAAATTTTTCTATCGAGAAAAAGTTAACTATTGCGATAGGCCTCATCTCTCGTCCTCTTAAAAGAAAACAAAGAACAGCCAATCCAAATTAAGTAGCGCAGAGCCGAACCAATCACAGCCGCAGCGTCACGTCACATGACTTGTTACGTACAGCACAAGTGCCAAGGCGCACATGTGTATTTGTTTTTGCAGCCGGGCTGCCCGGGTAATGGAGGAAATGAGTTTGCCGACTAGAGAAAAATCAACCGAGAGCGTGAGCGAAGGTTACCGAAGAAAAAAAAACAGATGATGGTTCCAATGCCGGAGAGATTGTCGAACGGAAGGGGCATAGAAGTTCCGTAGTGTGAAGGTATTTCGGCTATTTCAAGTCTGACAAAAAACAGAGTAGCGCACTGTAAATTGTGCCGAAAGCAAGTCTGGAAATACAATAAAGCGGTGCATGGTCAATCTCTGACTGAAAGCGCCAATTCGTCATTCAGCTTTTGTCAGACTAAAGTAACTGTTAAAACTGTTTGAAAAGCTAAGCTATACAACAAGGAGAGATTGAGAATTTCCTTTTAATTCTCAGTTTATTTGATATTGACAAAAGTTAGTCAATTTTGTCTGTTCTTCTGTAAAACAAACTAAGATTTATTTTTAGAATTAATATTTTGTTTCTAAGTGGAATTGACAATTTAGTGGTCTGTTTTGTTTGTTCTATTTTGAAACTTAAACGCTTTAGTGGCTGCCTTTTGTGTAGTTCGCAATATTTGCCTTTATTTATCTGAAACTGAAGTCTCATGTTCCTTAAGTACATCTACCCTGTTGAACTTATTATGGAAAATAAATATTTAAATCAAAACAAGCTGCTGATTATTTCACATTTTACTTGTGAGCAACGGCACATTTAAATCTTACAAATATAGTTATTTGGCTTATATCGTGATATATATTGTTATCGCCTGAAATGGAAAAAAACATATCGTGATATGAAAAAATCTTATATCGCCCAGCTCTATTCATTACCAAAAACTAGTTCAAGGTTAGGCAGCAGTTTTAAAGTGCTTCTCAGGAAAATTACAGATGAAACAACAAACAAGTCCAGCTACAATCCAACACCATCCACTTCAAAATTACAGTGTGTCCAACATCATTTAGCATTTGCCTCATGACATTAACATAAAGAAACAGCTAAGGCATCAGCTGACTAATGTCTTCTAGGCTTTAAACTGAGATAGAATCACAGATAAACAAGTGTCTCAAAGAGCCTTTTGGTTCCTTGGAAACTTTCTATCTTTAGTCTATGGAAGTACAAGATCTGACTTTTTCCTGCTTTAGAAACAAAGGTCACTGTGCTGGAGGACATGTTTAAACCCAAGAAGGTTTCTGGAACTTTATTCTCTTTTTATACTTGACACCAAAATCTAGTTCAAGTTTAAGTATTGGCTTTGGACCACAAACTAAAACTGCCTCAGGGGAAACTTAAATATGGGCCAATGAACAATTCCAGCTAAAGTTTAAAAGCTTCTACCTTAATATTTTGTTGGTGTTGTCATGAACTGGTACTGTCACAAAATTAGGGATAAAACAAGTCCAACTAGAACCTAAAATGGTCCCCTGAACTTTAGTGCGGCCTTCATCCTTAACACATGCACCTTTTAGTACAAGTCCAGCTAGATTTTAATGTGTCAGTTCTTATTTTGGCACAAAATAACTCAACAACAGGTTTTAATGCATCTTTGCAAAGCTTCAGACTGAGGCAGAAATACCGATAACAAAGAGCTCAAGGTTTGCTGGAACATTCCTAAACTACGGTCCCAGGAAATGAAAGTTCTGGCAATTTGGGGTGCTTTAGGAAAAAAAGATCATAGAGGTTGCTTAAAAGACGTTGGACATTGGAAAATTAAAAGATCCTGGAACACTTTTCGTATTCTTTAAATCTTCAGAATAACCATAATCATTTTTATAATGCAGTCATCAGCCCATCACATGTGGAGGGAGTTTATCTGTCCACAAGCTCACGGCTGAGGGGTCTACCTCCTCTCTGCAGAAACAACATTTTCTCCCCTCATCCATGACTGAGTGGAGCTGGCGTGTTGCTGCTGCAGTACCTTCGTCTGGCTTTGTAACCGCTGGAAAAACAAAACAGCTGCTGCGGCAACAATGGGCCTTTGTGAAACGCACGCAACCAAACAAAACAAGAGAAAACAGGGACAACTGCATTGGAGAAGGAGCCTCAGAGTGCGCTGCTGCCGAGCTAATGAGACGCACAGTGGGGACTGCGGCTGATTAAATCAGAAGCTGCTGTCGTTGTTTTACTGGAGTGTAATCACAGCTTTGTTCAACACTGCTCTTCATCCTGCCAAGTGTTCCTCACTCATGTTGGGAGAGTCATCAATCAGATCACATCCATGTTTAACATTTAAAACATGTTTCCTCCATGTTTCAGCCTCTGTCTGGACCAAATTCTGCCGCTTTCTCTCAAAACAAGACAGTAAAGCTGAAAAAACGACCTTCAGCTGAACCTCACTTCCTCTGTGATGAAATGTTTGTTTGTCTGCACTTGGTCATTTACCCTGAGTCGATGGATTTAATATTAAGATATTTTTTATGAACAGGGCTCGCAAAATCGCTAGCCCGACGTCCCGGGGCTAGCAATTTTTCCAGTTGGGCTACCAAAAATCCATCTCAGCCCTGCCCGTTGGGCTATCATAGGAAGGAAAAATATGTGTCAATGCTTTTGCATTCTTTCGCAAATGTAGCTGAGTAATTGTGTCATTGGCATCGATGAGCCACTGTCAATATGTGACATATTGAAATCACGTTTGAATTTGCGCTTGTTTTTTGCTTTCACTTTGCGATCGCGCGAACTGTGTATAGAGAGCAGCAGTACCGATTGTAAACGAGGTGTACCAACTTTAAAATAATCACCTGTCCTGTTCACCGGGTCTTTTATAAATTACTCTGGGTTTTAAACATGCTGGGTAACTTTTTCCCAGATTAAATGCTTTTTATTTCCAACGTTCCAATGAGATGTTCCTCGACTCTCTGGATGCCTCAAACAGCCTGCAGAGTTTTATGTGAAAGACTCGGGATGAATTTAAAATCCAAAGGATGCCTCTCCTCTACTGCTAGCATCATCAGTGAGCAACACTAGCTAACCTTAGAAATGGAGGTCTCTAAACATCAGCGAGTGAACAGCTCTGAGAACAACACAAACTTCACTCAAGGTCAGAACTAACAGTCAGCACGTGGGTAGTTACACTAACGGCCGGTTAGCTGTAACTGGGCGGCACAGCATGTTTCTGACACTGTCATCATATCCAGGTCATCTTCGCTAACATTACTCTGAAGCTCAGGTACACAGTGTAAACTCTGCTCTGGAGAGCCTTGAAATGCTCTGACACTGCTGAAAATAAACAGATGAACACTCGTAGTTTTCTGTTAATATCCAGGTGAGGCTTTGGAGCCAAAGGTAAAGTGAACAGTTGTTGGAAGAGTACTCCAATAACCCGGGTTCATCAGACAAACAACTCAAAAACAAACCACACAAAAACAAGAGTGGAGCTCAGAGTGAAGTATCAGAGAGGGATCAGCCTCCTGCATGTGCCAGCGGCTCGGTGAGACTTTTATCTCCAACACAGCGGTGGATCAAACAGCGAGCGGGAAGAGTTTCCATGAATAGAAACCCAAGAGAGAAGAGAAGGGAAGATGGTGAGAGGCAGCGCGACGGGCCCGAATTTAAATAAAACTAATGAATACATTACAGGCCTCTTTTATCTGCACTCTAATGGATTTACATCGTAATCCAACCGCTCCAAAGAGGAAGACGCTGGCAGCGCTGGGATCCTTCCACCTGCTGATCCTAATCCACCGCTGAAGCTCGCGGCCTCGACATTGTCATGGTCAGCACTCACTCCTCTTCCTGTCCTTCATCAGCTCTAAGATGCTCAGGCAGAAACACCAAACTTCAGGAACACAGGAGAGTTTGAAAGTGCCATAAAACCCATTTTAACGATTTAAATCAATAAAGCAAGAAACTGCTAGATGTCGTCTGTTTTAGACCGTAAAGTGGGAATTATTTCCAAACAAGCTTTCATTAAATTGTTTTTATTATTTTCTATTTTTATTAAATTCTGCAGTAAATACACAGGCATATCAGCCTGGAGACCACATTCTGTGTCCCGTTTAGACCTTTGTGTTTTACACTTCATCTTTTTGTACTTCCACTTTCAGTTGCTGGTAAGGTTTAGGAAAGGCTTGTGGTTTGGGTTTAGGCCACAGCCGTAATCTTGTACACTGCAAAATGAGACGGTCCAAGGGCAACAGCCCCGTCTCACCGACGCCAACGCAGGACACTTTGTGGGTAAATGAAACTTTCAGAAAACTGCATTATTTCACACCCTGGGAGTAGCAGAGTTCTTCCTGGCTCAAATGGGGCTCTGGTGCTTAACATATTTAACAGAAATCTGCTTCTTCCTGCCATGACTGACTACCTGATAAACAAAATGTCGATTACATTTACGCAAATAAAAAAAAAAAAAAACAATTAACAAACCAGCAGGTTATTAGTATTTTTCATTTTCCTTTTGCTCTTTAGTGGGTGCCAAAAATAGAAATACACAGGAAAAAACTCACAACCACCATTTTTTTAAGTGATCCTTAAAAAGAAAATGCTTAAAAAGAAAAAGAAAAAAAAGTGTCCCGACAAAAGGTTTGCGCACTACTAATTGTTTCCACCATTTACAACAGTGCCTTAAAGTGGAGTATGAAGAGTGTGTGAACCTGCGTGCTGTATACCAGAGCGCAAAGTTTTTGCACAAAGTACTAGATGATTGTACAGGAATACACACAAAGTACTTCAGAAAACTTTACTTCAACAGAAACCTTTTTAAAGACCAAGTCGCCTTTGTAATTTTTGCTCTGCATCTTTTTAGTTTACATTTTAACTGCACAATTGTGAGCTTTTTGGTATGTACGAAAATAACATTTTTTATTTCATTCATTCGTGCATTATTATTTAATAAATGCTGACAATTTATTTCTGAGTAATTTTTTATGTACATCTACAGCTGTAGGTTAATAAAAGTCCCTTTGTGATATCTGGGACACGTAGCTTTCAGGGCTCTACAGTGCGACCAATTTGATTTGATCACACATGAGACCTAATTTCTCAATGGTGAGACTAAAAAAAATCCTAGGTGCGACCAGCCATTCAAGTAAAAAAAAAAAAAAAAAAAATTCAGTCTCCTTGTATGGAGACAACAGACACACATTATGCACATATTGTGGTCTAAACCAATCAGAGATAGTCAGGGGAGACCTCTCTGATTGGCTGTGGTCCAGATATTCCTGTCGGCCGGTGCGTCAGGATAGACAGAGGTGACTAGGTGCTGCAGGTTTTGTCACTCTCCGGCCAAAATTCACTGAACCAGCAACAAAAGATCAAAAAGATCAAAAGATCACTTCACATTTGATAAACATCGTCATCAATTCCCTCTTACTTTTGCTGTTTTGCTTCCACCACGATAAAGCTCACACTTCCTGCACAGCTCTCTCTCTCTCTCTGTGTACTTCAAGAACAGTTTCCCATCTCAAATCTCTGTTTTCTGCATTATTTGTTGTTCGCTTATTACCCACCAGTCTAACATTTACAGCGATGTTTGCCGCTGCTTTTTTTTTTTTTCCCTAAAATGACCTAATAAAGCTAAATTGCAAAATGCTTAGCGGTGTCTCTAATAAAGCCTCTGTAACTTTGCTCTGGTTTACTTCAGCAAAATCAGGTAATGTTCAAAGTTCTTGGTTTTCTTCCGTTTTTGTTCTACTGCAGAATATTTTCAAGGTAGTTATCTGCTATAAAAAGCCAGGCCAGGAAAATCTCCTTCATGTTTATCTGTGTTTTATCCTCAGTTACTTTGACAAAAAGGCATCTGCTGTGATGCTTACACTTCTGACGAAGTCTCACAAGTGTCAGTATTGATCAGTGATCAGAATTATAATATTTCTGACTCAAAATTGAATCGAATTGAACAGGGAATCGACTCGGGGACTGAATCGAATTGGGATCTTGTGACTCAGAATTGAATGGATTATAGAAATCAGTGACGATACCCAGCCCTAGCGAGTAGCCTAGGCCTGAGAGAAGTGGATGTAGCTGTGGGTAATGAGAAAAGATGAAAATAAAGATTGATAACTTTTTTGTGAAGTAAAGGCCTGATCCGTCTGAAATTCATAGCCAGTCCTCTGACATGGAGCCATAAACCTCTCAGGTCATGTCTAACACTGGTCCGGAGACAGCATCAGATAATGAGCCACAAACGATCGACTCCGAGCCAGAGCGCACCGAAAGTAAAAGGGGGAAAGTGTATACATTTCAAGGACAGTGGCTTGACCAGTTTCCCTGGCTAAGATAGAGTAAAGCTGAGAATATGATGCACTGCATTTACTGGCGTGAGTGTGGAAAGACCACAGCCAGCAATACTGCATTTGTGACTTTGAATTGAAATACTGAAAAAACACAGTGTATCCAGAAAACACATTATATGCCACGATAAATGCACTGCCCAACTGTCCCCTTTCTCCACTGCCTTTCAGGGGTAGGCAGCAGCAAGCAGGTCATTAAGTTTAACATTGCCTACAATATTGCCAAAGCACTTTAAGCACAAGCACTTTTTCAGGAACTTATCTTTCTTGTAGAACTGTGCTCCAAATAAAGAACTTTGTTTTGACAAGATTCTTAGGTAATCATTTACATACAAATTAATATTGTCTGTATGGACAGCAATCTTCCCTAAAAAATAAAAAAATAAAAAAAATAAATAAAAGGGAACATGTGAAAGTGCGATATTAAGCAATGCAGCTGAAAAATTTCAGTTCCACCTAACTCTTGTGCTGGTGCACATAAGAAAAAAAAGTAAGGCGCACCAGTGCAACCATGGCAAAAAGTTAGCCTAGAGTCCTGGCTTTCACTAAGAGCTGTCTTTTTGTTCTTACTTTATGGGGTAAAAAATATCAAGATACATATTAAGACTGAACGAAAATATTGACGATATGCTCACGATAGCCTCAGCCTATCGTCGATCACGGTTTCGACTATGTTAGAAAAAAAGAGAACAAAAACATTTTATTTCAATAAAAAAACCACAATGGTGAGGAGGGAAACAAAGAGAAACTGGCATGTTTTTTCCACTATACAGTGGTCCCTCGTTTATAGCAGGAGTTACGTTCTAAAAATAACCCACGATAGGTGAAATCCGCAAAGTAGCCAACTTTACTTTTTACGATTATTATAGATGTTTTAAGGCTGTAAAACCCCTCACTACACACTTTATACACTTTTCTCAGACAGGCATGAACATTTTCACACTTCTCTCTTTTTTAAACACACTCAAAATTCAAACCTTTGTAGAAAAATAAGTCCAGTATTATAGGATGAAACCAAAGGCACCCACGGTTGCCTTTGACAGTGCAAAACGTTTCGTCAACATTGTTGTGTTTGTTGGGGAGAAAAACTTACAAACATACAGTACAGCACTTCAGAGTCACACTGCTAGCGATCAAAGATTTATGTAAATTTGACAAGCTGGACGCATTCTGTACTGTACAAGAGACACGGCACGAGATTGATTGACAATGGTCTACAGCCAATCAGGATGCAGAACACAATGCACTGCAAGAAAAAAAACAAAAAGCATGCAAAAGCACAAAAAAAATCTGCGAAACGGCGAGGCCGCGAAAGGTGAACCGCATTATAGCATGGGACAACTGTAACCGTGTTTAAAGGCCAGTCCAGTGATTTTCTGTCTGACACACTCAACCAAACAACAAATAAGTTAAAAATCAAAATGTCTCTTCCAGGGAAGATGGGAAAAAAAAATCTCTGATGTAAAGTTAAGTCTTTTGTGCGATTTGGTGCATCTCAAATAAATAAATAAACCAAAACGTATCTATATTAATATTCAAACAAACAAGAAAAGAAGGTAAAATATTCCCACCAAACAAAACTTTATCACTTTATCAACAAAACTGTTTACTTTATCAGGTTTTAGCAGTTTGTTTTACAATATTACCAGCAGTGCTGGAAATCCGTTCTGAAGTGTACTTGTGGCTGGTATACACAGCTAAATGTGTGACATCAATGGGAAACGTTTTTCATGCATTTTCCACCAAGCCAGTGGATCATCTTCTCCGTCTACAACCTCCTCGCTGAGGTAACAGTCCATTTCTATCTGCGCCTTCTCCTCCAGTGTGCAATTTGGCAATTAGTTCATCCATGTTTGGACTTCTGTGTTCTAAATGCGCAAATCAACCCGTGAATGATTACACTGCTCTGCCCATCAAAAAGCTTGCGCATTTGCAAATATATCGCATATCGTTAGTTACTGGACTGACGATTGTTGGTTGTAAGATTTTTACATATCGCCCAACTTTAATACATGTCATATATCACCATCCAGCTAAAAAATATCGACATATGAATTTTCGTCTATATCGCCCAGCCCTAGATCAGCATCTCCCACCAGATATCCTGCATTTTATTTGTATTTTTTAATCCATCTGAGACAAAGCAATGCATTTATTACTGGACAATCTCCTTGCTCTTATTTTCAAAGCTCAGCTACCGACCAGCTAGCTCGGCCACTTCCTGCATGTTGTTCCCTTACCTTTAGACTGTAGTGGGGACACCCCTTAATATATTGTCTTAGTCACATTGTCTTAAATACAATAAGAAAAGTACAATAAGTAATTAGTAACAGACTAACAACTAAGAGCATCACTACAATGCATCATTCTGTTAAGATGTGTGTAACCTACTGCACAAGTGTCCTGGGGGAGGCATGGCTACGCACAGGCGGGAAAAGGGGGCAGAGGTTTTGTGTGTGGGCTTTTTGGTTGTTGTAAAAGGAAGGCATCCATTAAGGTGGAATTCTAATGTCAACTGTGTGACTATTGGACTATCAACATGTCCTCCTCAAGAGGACAATGAACCACCCCCCACAAAAACTGTTGAGAGATAACAACAAAATCCACAAATGTTGACCCAACCCCCCCAAAAGACCAGCTGCTAACGTTTTGGCCTAAAGGGGTAGAACCAAAAAATGCTTTTTTCAGACAGAAGAAATGATTATTTTGTTTGAACTAGGAATCACACAAAGCTCCAAGAACAAAAACAGAGCTGGAAACGAGCAGATGATAGTGTAACATCATCTGCCAAACCTCTCAGTAACCTTCAAATGGATCAAGGATCAACTTGGAACCAAACCACCAGCTACATCCTGACATTCTTCTCCTGCAGATCTGAAACCAGCCAGATGATCAGACTCACCCTCGTTCTGGATCCAGGGCAATGGCTCTCGGCTGGTCCAGCTCCTGCCAGAACAGAACCTTCCTCAACGATCCGTCCAGCTCAGCCACTTCAATCCGATTGGTTTCTGAGTCTGTCCAGTAAAGTTTACTCCCTAACCAATCGCACGCCAGTCCATCTGGGGAGGCCAGACCTGATACCACCGTCTCCACTGTGCTAGCCCCCGACTGGTTGAAGAAGGTGCGTTTGATGGCCTCCTCGCTCACATCGCTCCAGTAGATGAGGCCCTTGGAGAAGACGTAGTCCACAGCTGCGGCGTCCTCCAACCCTCCAACCACCACCGTGGCATTAGCCTTCTCATGTGCCGCATCCACGAGCCGAAGATCTCGCCTATTCGCATATAGTAATAGAGGCTCACCTGGAAGACACGGAAATATCATTAGGATTGCAAAAATCAAAAAAACAAAGATATAAGCATAGTTTTACAACATAATGCCTCATGAAACTGCCCTGAACCTCCACCGTCTGCATGTAAACAACAAATATGTTTCAGAAAGCAGCAGTCATGCTGTATTCCTAGAATATTTAAAAGTAGAATGGGAGGGAGAGCCTTCAGTTTTCAGGCGCCTTTTCTGCGGAACCAGCTTCTAGTTTGGATTTGGGAGACAGACACTATCTCTACTTTTAAGATTAGGCTTAAAACTCTCCTTTTTGCTAAAGGATATAGTTAGGGCTGGATCAGGTGACCCTGAATCCTCCCTTAGTTATGCTGCAATAGGTGTAGACTGCTGGGGCATTCCCATGATGCATTGAGTATTTCCTTTTCAGTCACCTTTCTCACTCACTCACAACATGTGTTAATAGACCTCTCTGCTAAATCACACTTGTTATTAATCTCTGGCTCTCTTCCACAGCATGTCCTTCATCTTGTCTTCTTTCTCTCACTACAACCGGTCGCAGCAGATGGCCCCTCCCTGAGCCTGGTTCTGCCGGAGGTTTCATCCTGTTAAAAGGGAGTTTTTCCTTCCCACTGTCGCCAAAGTGCTTGCTCATAGGGGGTCATATGATTGTTGGGGTTTTTTTTCTCTGAATGTATTATTTTAGGGTCTACCTTACAATAAAAAGTGCCTTGAGGCAACTGTTGTTGTGATTTGGTGCTATATAAATAAATAAAATAAAATTGAACTGAAAATTGAATTGAATCATGCTTCTTTCCTTTTAACACAATGCTGGTGCTTAATCTAGAACTGGTTCTGATTGATCCCAGTGCCAACAGTCAGGTGCTACCTGAGCATGAGGTTAGAGCCACTAGAATCAGTGATTACAGGAAAAATACATCAGTCATCGCCACTATGATTTGCTTTCCATGGAAATTATCCAAACTTCATCTAGAATTGTTATATAATCCTTTTTAAACTGTCAAAATGTGGACTGGACTCTGGACTCTCAAGCAGCACCAGCAGCACTACACATCTGCATCTGGGAAAAAGGATACCCTCAATGCAGGTGCCAAATGTGGGACTGTCTCTAGAGATGGACCGATCCGATATTACGTATCGGTCCGATACTGACCTAAATTACTGGATCAGATATCGGAGAGAAATAAAAAATGTAATCCGATCCATTAAATATCACGAAAGCACCTCACAAAACTTGCGACACGGCGTAATTCAGCTCATAACCTTAGTACGTCGGAGCAGTGTGCATCACATGATAGAGTGGCTGTGGCGTGTGAGACCTGTCGGGTCTGGTTGAGCATTTGGAGCCTCGCTACCAAACCGGTATTTCATCTCCGAGGACATTATCCCAGAGAGAAGTAAAGCAAGTGTGTAAGTTCAGCTCTGATTTTTTGTAAAGCATTCCCACCTTAAGCTTAACAACGGATATATGGAGCGACTGCCTCTCTCTCTCCTGCTGCTACTTCAATCATGAAACTGATCAATGATCAGCTGATCGGCTTTTCTGTCGCGACTCCCGTCTCTCTTGTTTGATTTTGGTCAACTTTGCACCAGAAAGAGGAAACCAGCGGATAAACAACAGCAGCAGGTTTAAGCTTGATAATCTGTTGTCAGAATTTATTTAATATTACTTTCTAGACCAGGATCCTTTTCTACGCAGCTGACGGCTGGTAACTGTGCAGGGGCGGATCTAGCAAAGTTTTGCCTGGGGGGCAGATAGGGCATTAACAGGGAAAAGGGGGCACAAAGACATACTTTTCTTTCTTATTCTCATTTAAAACGTCTAGCTTTTAATAAATAATTATCTGAATCTTACACCCAAAGTTTTAATCTGATGTAAAATGTATAGAAGTCCATTACTGTATATAGTAACTATTAGGTCTAATATACCCTAGTAAGCTATAGTACTTTTTCCTTTGGGAAGGTACCATCTGTGCAGTCTGCAATTCTGTTGAAGAAAGATGTTGAATCTATTTAATTATTGTGGAAAAATAATTGATTTCTGTGGATTTTCTTTTACACGTGCATTAAATTAAAGTTGATTACGTCGATTAAGCATCACGAAGCGGAGGGTGGGGGGTGGTTCCCTATTTTTTTTGGGTGGGAGTTGGCAATCCTATTAGTTAGGTTGCTTAATATTTCTGCTAAATACTCTTTAAAATACCAGAATAGGGAGGATGGAGTAGGTTTACGTTTATTAGATTGATCAGTACTGCTGAACTATAAAACAGTTTTTGCATACAGGTATAACAGAATAGCTTTAGTGTTTGTTTGTTTTTAAACTTGTACAAAATGCAGCAAGATATTAAAAAAAAACAGTTTTATTGATTAAAAAAATACACTATATCGGATTCATATCGGTATCGGCAGATATCTAAATTTATGATATCGGTCTCGGACATAAAAAAATGGTATCGTGCCATCTCTAATTGTCTCTGCATGTTTCCACCAAAAACGGTTGGTGTTTGTGCAAAAAACGCAACACGGCTATGGAGGATCTCATTAAGAACGTCACCAGTGACTGCAGACCCAGCCCACACATTCTGTCCACCATGACATCTGAGACAGCAGTGCTCTGTGATAGTCATCTCTTAAACCTCTTGAAATGCGGACTGGTTCCCAACAAGCACTAATGTAGAACCAGCTCTGTCCCAGCAGCAGAAAAAGTGTTACACACGCTGTGGAAATATGGTCCAATAAGAGGCCCGCCATCTTCTCAGCAGCCATGCCTCCCCCTTTAGCCTTGATGTTTTCTGTTCAACAACCTGACTGAGGCAGAACACACTCTGAAAGCGAGCAGCGCAGTCCAAGCACGACACGGCGTGCTGACGAGCAGCCGGAGACTCTCAGCGGCATCCTGGCTCTGAGCCCAACCCACAATCTGACACATCGAGGCGACCATGAGCCCCACGGCGCCCGCTGCCTGCTGGCCTGTTTTCACTCCACTCGAAGGGGGTTGGGGTGGAGGGGGGTTTCCTTCTCCAAATATTTATTGAACCAAGACATCAAAACTTCAATTTCAGGTCCCTCCAGGCTGCTTACAAGCCAAACTGTGCCAGAAGAAAACATGAGGAAATCCGACTCTCGGGACTCGCTGACTACACACAGAGCTGATGTTTACCTCCATTAATCTGCTGAGCGCGTCTTCACTGACTGACTGACTGTTCTACAAATAGAGACAAATGTCCAACATCAGAGCCCAAAATAATCAAGACACTGCGGACACAGCTGAAAGCTGCAGGTACTACACGGATTGTGAGCAACCACACGTGAGGTAAAAACAAAACTGTCAGCCTCAAATTTCAATCTGATAAGGTTACTTCTAAAAAAAAAAAAAAAAAAAAAAAAACTGAGCGAATGGGGTTTAATATTATTACTTACTATTAGTCTTACTTTTCTGAGTTGCCTTTGAGTCTGAACCCATCTTATATCGCAACATCAGTTGGAAAGTATAAAAGTTAATTTGGAAAGTAAAGTGACTTTATGCCGTCTCTAAGAGGTTGAGAGCGTGTAGCTCAACATGTTTGATTTGGCTGATTTTTGGAAAAACAATCAGAAGATCAAAATGAATCAATGAAAGAACAAACAAAATCCTTCATTTTCAGTGCATGTGATGATCTGAGCTGTGATTGAAGGTTTGGGCGAACCACAAAGATTTTTAAACTCAAACTGGGCGGTCTGAAGTTTGGGAATGTCTGGTTTACAGTGAGGTGGCAAAAAACTGCACATAAATTATCCTTGGCAGAAAAAGTTAAACAGACAACCTGAACTACGACATCTCAGCCGCTTGGTGAGGTCATCATCCACACAGTGAACAGACACTCGTCCGATCGGTTCATGGGTTTGACTGTGACAAATTACTGTATGATCATTTCAACTCTTCTAACTCAGCAAAGAGCTGGACTTATTTACAGGATCTGTACCCATATGTGGTGCCATATTTTCAGAACAGTGGAGATTTGCACACGAGTCACCTGCAAGAGTTTTACTTACCCTGTTTGTCCTTCGTTCATACTCACATTTAAATATAAAGTTTAAGTGAAGCTGAAACCTAAACAAAACTCATGAATAATCAATAAGGGGGGATTGATGGAGAAACTGATTCAGGCAGAATATATAATGACTCCTGTATGTGTATGATCTGATCAATAACCACCCAATCACCAGGCTGCATTACCACCGCGTCCCATTTAAGTCGTGAGTCAGAAAAAGAAACTCGAGCATGCAGGTGCAGGTGGTGGGATTAGTTAAACCCAGCTTTTTTTAAACTTGGCTCTAGTGTTGAACCGCAGCACAGCAGAGAGCAACGCGAACACCCTGAAGCCTCTCTGCTCTACATACGTCATTGCTTTATTAATATTTTTAATCTTGGACTTAAACTCATTTTATGGAACTTGCGCAGAAAATTGTCTTTCTAGCAATTTTTTCTAAAATTTCTTGCTCGTTATCAGTTGCTTTTTAATACTTTTATATACAGCCTTTGTTTAACTTTATTTTTGATAATCTGAGTTTAAATTAGTGTTTTTTCCGTTGCCTTGGTACAACTTGCTTATTTCAAACAAATATATTTTCATTCCCACTTTTTCTGTCATTTATATTCCTGATATACAGTGAATCAATGTTTATTCATCCCAGATGCAGAGTCTATAGAAACAAGTCACAGAAGACAAGAAACAAGATAAAAACTAATCAAATACCCCCAATCTCCATCCCACAGAGTGATAACTACACCAGTGTCTCCACAACGAAGACTGACAACATGCAGCGCCAAATCTTTTATCTGTTAATCCCACTCAGAGTTGGACTTTGAATTCTTGCTGTAATCTGAATTTAACCAACTGTTAAACATTTGTTCTGGTACTGAAGATCCAGAAATGTTCGTTTAAATGACACTTACACCTTACATTCGTGCTTTGGTCTCATTTTATCCTTAATGTGTAATTTATTATATATTAACTGTTGCAACAAAAGGAATGACCAAATATAGGATAAAGAAAGCATTTTGTATATTTATCTGATTGTCCATTGTTACGCTCATATTTCTGGTGTAATTTGATCACAAAAATATGGGGGGAAAAAAACTAAATACATAAAAGATAAACCTGATATTTAAAAATATTTGATTTACAAATTTTTAACACACCTAATTATTGGGTAACAGTTTGACACTGAAACCTGTGGAATGAATATGTGATATGATAAATGAAAATAAATCAGAGGAGGCAGCGTAAGTTATTACGCTGTATTTCAGTTTTTAACACGGTTTCCGTTTTTAACACAGATAAAAAACACGTTTTTTATCTGTTTTTAAAAAAATATCATCTCTCACTGACCTATAAACTTTCTTTACATAAGATGGCTTTATGTGCTTTATTTTTCATCCTCTAGTGTTTACTGGATATTATCAGGAGCTCCTCAGGCCAAGATGATGATCTGTATGATATCGTGTGAGATGTGCTACACAAATAAAGTTAGGCCTGCTGAGTTGCTGTGATATAGTATTTCTGCTCTACTGCACAGGCGCGCTGTGTAGCAAACACTAAACTAAATTTAACGGAGCATTTTTAATGGCGATGACACCTTCATAAATTTACTTAATTCGGTTTACTTTTCTAAAGAGATCCACCTCGGACTCATGTCCTGGTCTCATTCTTTACATCCTTTAGATCCACCTGGCAGTTCGCTTTCATTTCTGGTGTAATCTGAGTTTAGAGGGTTTTTCTTTTCTTTTTTGCAGTTTTACTGTTTCTTTAGTGTCAGATTTATACAAATAAATTCATTTCTCACAGATGTGTCCAGTCGTGTAGCTGCTCTTTTGTGTGTAATGCTTTACATTTATTGGCCTTTCTTTTCTTTATTCTGTTCATTGTTATCAATAAAGTTATTTTTCCATGTAGATGGTTTATTAGCTATTAGCTCACTGATGCTAACCAGCTCGCTCCCTAGCATTTGTTATGCTAACTGCTGTTGAGCCCGATCCAGCCTGTTTTTAAGTTACAAAACACAACCAGGAGCGACCAACTGCGCCAAATACATACTCCCGCGACAAAAGGGTGCGCTGGAAGGGAAGCTGGCGGTGCTGTGAGTAGTCTCTGGTGGGGTATTTTCCAGCTAACAGGGCTGTTTGTGGTTTCTCCTCCAGCAGCAGCAGCAGGCTAAGCTAGCTCGCTCCACTCGGGAGAAATCCGACCCGGAGGCCGAGCTCCAAACATCCACAGAGAAGGGAAAAAGCTCCCCTGGGCTGCCAACACCACTTTTTCGCGTCTTTTACGCGCGGGGACGTGTGGGTAAAAGTCACAGTGTGGACACAAACTCACCTCGTATGAGAAAACAAAAACTACACAACAACAGACTCCGCAGCGCGACACCCATCTTTCTCCCGATTCTCGGCCCAGCCGCGGCGGCTCCTCAGCGGAGTATTCCCATTGCTGCGGCCGCTTCCTTGGCTCAAAAAAAAGCGGATTTCCCAGAATATTCAGGTCGATGTTCGGCTCCGGTTCGCATTACACCGTGCCCGCTTCCATCCCGGCTGGCTGCTCGCTAACTGCGTCGGATAAACTCTCGGTGTCTCACATTGTCCTGCAGGAGCTCCGTCGTCTCCTTCCGCTGTGAGGAAGCTGCCCCCCCTCTCCAGCCTCCGCCTCCACCTCCACCGCCACCTCGCTGCCCGGCTCTCTATTGTTGTTCCGCCTCACAGCCGCAGGTACGCTCACAGCACGGAAACGTCCCGCAGAACCGACTTCGAACCCCCACAGAACCCCACCCCCCAACACGGACGTTAACCCCACATTCCTGCGGGACTACTTTATCACACGGACAGGGGCCCCAGAAAACAGGGCCCCAATATCATCCAACGGCAGGGGCGTTTCCAGGGGTTTTTCATCAGGTGGCACAAGGCAAGGGGGGCTCAGGAAATGGTTATATACTATATCTGCTTTTTTAAACCAAATTCAGTCATTTGGTAAAAAGCTTTTAATCAGCTTTGTTTGTTAAATCTCTGCATCACAACATATCTTAAAAATCTAAGTCTATGTAATGCCATAAAACATCAGAAGAAACACATTTTCACCAGAAACCCACAATAATTACAGATATAGATTAATCTGACACTTTTGTTTGATTTTCACACAAAAAAGCCATTATGTGGATTATTAAAAAGTGTGAAAACTGATATTGTAAATAAACCTACATAACGTAATAGATTTTACAGTGCTTCTGTTCTTTTTCTTAAGAGAAAAAGAACAGAAGCACTTTTGATTCTAAATTTTGATTCAAAATTTTGGATTTTTACACTTTTTACTGACCTATAACATCTGATTTCAGGTTTTCTCTGTTTCTTTACACCCTATAAAGTTTACATGTTGCATTTTTCTATTTTTGATTTGCATTTTAATGTTTTATGCCTTAGAGAGGCAAGGTTGAGATGGGCAACAGCAGACAAGAAATGGTGGATAGACATGGAGCTGCCAGGCAGGATGTAGTACATGAAGAGATGATGGAGAAAAATGCTGGGGATAGTCTGAGATGGAGGCAGATAACCTGTGGTCTGTGGTCACCCCAAAAGGGACCTTTTAATTATATTAATTTCATGAAAGTAGCATCCCAGTGCCCAGAAAGTAGATAATCACTTTTTACAATATTATTATTCCTTTATCATTATTATCATTATTATTATTATTAAGATTTTATTCATGAAATATCAGCCCCAGTTTCAGGTTTCAAACATCAGAAAATGCAAGATTTCTCAAAAGCTTTCAGAGGGAGAAAGTTCACTGAGGATGTGAGGCCTCAGATTACAGAGTACACTTCCTATTTCAGAGTAACAGCTTTTCTAAAATCTCTTGCTGATTTAATAAAGTGTGGATCACTCTTGTCTTATCTAATGAATGTATCTGTGGGAGATGTGGAAGTGAAAGCAGGGCTGAAAAATTACAAGCAAGGTGGACCGGACGCAGATGTCCAGCAAAGAGGAAAGGAAAGCATCTCATTTACAATATTTCAGAGTTTAATCAGCAGGTCAGCAAAACTGCCTCACAGTTTCAGGAATATGAGGTAACTTGTTAACATATTAACTACCTGATCACGTGCCCTTTCATGAGTTCAACCACAATATCCATCACACTATTTGATCAGTGACTGAGTTTTTAGGATTGGGTTTAGACTTGATAATACTTTTGTAAGTATGGCGAATATCCACATGAAATTTCAAGTGCTGAAAAACTCATTTAAGCTCTGTTAAAAACTTGAATCATTCGAGTGTCAGTATCATGAGATAAATCATTACTTGAATAAACTGCACCAATTTAATGTTATTATGAGGATTTAGAGCAACAGGAACAAGTGTTGAAACCATGGATGTTTGATCTGTTTTTATAATAATTCAATGAAGAAAACTTTAAAAAGTGCATTCTGGGTAAACTTTCAAGACTCATGTCAGCATGTGTGATCAGTGGCTACTCCCTGAAGTCAGAGCATATCAAAGGTCTCTTTTTTACCTACATTTGATGCCAGGCTCATCTTTTAGCCATGATTCTTTAGGAGTCAAAATCATTCCTGAAACAGAGCAGATGATCACTTTCTGCCAAGCGGCGTTGAGAGCAGCTCTGAAGCACCTGTAGCATAACAAACAGCTTTACTACAAATGTTGAGATTGTGGACTTCACTGGGGTCATCATAAAACACAGGCAACATTTCAAAGGGTAAGAAGGTAAGTATGCTCCTGGTTAGATGAATATGATGTTTGTTATATTTATGATGGCCCCGATGAAGGCCACAAGCACATTAGAGTATTAAAGTTTATTTTTATGCAGTCATGACCAAAGATTTTGGCAGTACCACATATTTAGTGTTTTATACATTTTGCTGCTTCACTTTTTATCTAGCTTTTTTTTATACGTGTTTGTGATGTAGTGAAGAACAATGGTAAGAAATCCAGTTTCAAACACTCACAGGAGAGTCAGTATAATATATGATTTAAGTCCACTATAGTAAATATTACAGTGCTGAGCAAAGATTCTTGATTTGAAGTTTGGGAAGCTTCCTGGCCAAGGATCCAAAATGTTTATTTGATAATCTCGACGCCTCTTAGTTACCACTTTTATCTTGCGACACAAGACAAAAGACATCCTGCTGGAAGATCATCACCAAACTGCTCCTGGATCACTGGAAGAAGTCTGAGGATGTTTTTATTCTAGTTTTTGAGACAAACAGTGATAATCTTGGAACTGTGATAAAGCAGGAGGATCACCATCTGGGGCCCAGATACTGACAAACAGAAGGGTCGACACTGTAAACGTTAACTTTTTGCATACATATTAGCCCCGAGCCATGTTTATGGCCAATAAAGGTCTTTGAAACTTGTGAAATGCTTATGATTGTTCTTCACTAAATCATAAAAAAATTTTAGCCTTCTTCAAAATAATTTTTGTGCGGCGTACATAAATATATCTGGAAAAGTGATATAAAAACTTGAAATTTTGAGGAATTGTCAAACACTTCCCAACTGTTGAGCCTGCACCATGAATTTGTCCAAAGATGGAGCTTAGCTGGACACGATAGAGAAGAAGTTTGATCAAGAACAGCATCGACCAAAGACGTCACTCAAGTTTATGAGAAATCTGCAATAACATAAGACTGAGACCTTTGGGAGTTTGTTTGCAGTTTTTAACAGAGGTTAAATGTGTTTTTTCAGCTCTGAAAGAAGTAAAAATGCTCAAAAACTTATAATACAAGTTAGATAAATCCTAAATTTAACAGCAAGTTACTCTGAAAATACACATTATATGAAGGTAGAAGCATGGCTCCATGACATATATTTAATTTTCTGTAGATTTAAAAAACAGATGGGTCAGGTGGAAACTTTTCTCAGATTCAGGCTGATTATTTTTGTTGTTGTAATGAACCTGCGCCCAGTTTGGTTAATACAGAACAGTAATAAATGTGATGGTGTGATAAATGTGAAATTTTATTTAACTTGGAACAACTTTACAAGATTAATTTTGATTATTTGCTGGTGGAACACCCAGACGATACAAAATCACAGCGGTTCTATTTAAAATCAAACACACTCAGGAAAAAATAAATCTGCAGACTCAGAAACTGTTCAAAAATCAACAGTTTTTTAATCCTTACAAGAACAAAACATCAAAGTTCAAACTTATGCAAAAGCATCACTTCACAAAACAAGACCAAACTATTACCATCCATGTAATTATTAATTAGGCAATCAAAGTAAAAATCAGAGCAGTATCAGTGAAAACGCCTCATTGGTGCAGCTTCAGTTTATCGGACTGCTGCTGCTGCCACCTGGTGGTGAAGTGACGCTATAGCAGTCTCGTTTCTGCACATCCAGTACAATACAAATGTCATTATAGGAAAATAGTGCGCAGCAAGTGTCCTCTTACTTATGAAAAACAATCAGCAGATCATAATTATTTAAAAAAAAAAACAGGATACAATAGTGCATCGATTTTCAAAGGATTGCATCCATCGTTTGAATATTTATCCACATGTGAAATACAAAATACAAAAACACCACAGTGAGAGAGTGAGTCTGACATCTACACCGGTCAGGTGATTTAAGAAGCAATCACAGGCTCGTATGGCTGAAGCGTGTGGGAGGAAGAAGACATGCAGGTGTATACACAAAGGGCCCCGCGACCCCGTGGCGAATCAGAAGAAGGCCAGAATCTGAATCAGAGTCCGCTCGTATAGTTTCTTCTCGCCAGTCCACTTCAGAAGCTTCCTGAGTTTCTACGAGTAAAAATATTGCTGTTTGTTCTTTGTTCCATCGTCAGCTGAAGTTTTGGACCAATGAGCTTCCCAGCAGGACTCTGAGCTCATCATGTGATCTGAGAGGCCACAGAAGGGCAGTGTTACCGCCTAAAGTCTGAAGGCTGCTTCAAAGTTGCACTATCACTTAATAAGACTTAAAAAGATCGAGTAACAACTGAGGAATTTGTCTCATGAGAAGTCAAATAATCTAAAAAAAAAAAAGCCAAAAAAATATCTCAAAGTTTGATTTTTTTTTCACAAAATAAAAACACCTCAAATAAATTCTAAGAATAGTTTTTAAATTAAGAGATATTTTGTCTTCATTGTGAGAACTTTTCAATATAAGTCTACCATTTTTTCTTTTGTTAAAACCAATAACAGAAAAATTAAGGTATGAAGTCCATGATTGGTCCGTGATGACTTTAAGGAGGTGGAGTCTGAAATGGAATGAGGTTGGCATCCTTGTACTTTACCTACAGACTGTATATAAAAGATGGACATGGTCACTTAAGGTGAATAAAGTTGAAATAATCAGCAGTGAAGAAATCATGTGACTGGTGAGTTTGTTGAACGACTTCTTTGTTAGAAAATCTGGAATGGGCGGAGTTTGTTCGCTATTGTTATAAATATAAAGTTCGGCTAGCTAAGCCAGCTTAGCTTAGCTTTTACAGGGTTTTTCTTTCATCAAAATTGGTCTTATGACCAATTTCTTTAAATAACAAAAGTGGTGATCTCTTTCAAAACCTAAACATACGCAGGAAATTTTATTTTCAGATATTAATTGAAATGGCACTCATGAGTTTTTGATAGTGCTAGCTGAAACAGCATGGAGGCCACAATTTGTCTACTCAGAAAAAAAGTTACAAAAGTATGAACACACAGCACCCCTTGGTTTCTCTTTCAGCTTGCCTCCAGTTTTAAAATAGCAACATGGCAATGGTCACAAACCAACAGGTAATATCAGTATCTGTGTCTATCTTTTACATAACATTGGTGGTTTGGGTGTTAAAAACAACAGAAAAAAATGTTGCTAGCAAAGCAGTGCGCTATTTTTTAGAAGATCAAAAAGTGACAGCTGTTTTAAATGCAAAGAAACTAAATATTATGTGCACTCTCCGGCCAATCACAATCCAGTGTTCTCCACAGTATGACATACCTTTCAGGAGGTGATGCAGGTGCTCCATTATTATGTAACTTTGTGCTATTAAACTAATTGAATAAATTCAATAAATCTCACTGCCCCTCTGGGCTTCCGTCCTTGAAACGTTTTCCTTGTCACACCTCGTAGTGCAGATCATTGAGTTCCAGTCTTGTGTAGTGGCGTCTGTCGAAGGACTCCATTGCTTTGCGGCCTCCAATGGCGAGGGCCATTGTGAGGATGGCAAGCACCAGCACCACAAATGCCACCATGCCGCTTTTCATTGCTCCGTGAGCTGCTATCCCTTTGCTCCTGGCAGCACTTGAGTTCTGGAGGACGTGGTCAGACTGAGCAGCACCTTTGGGGACAATTAAAAGAGTTGCTGCGGGCATTGCCCTGGTGGTGGGCGCCTCAGTGGTGGTGGTGGTAGTTGTAGTAGTTGTTGTGGTAGTGGTGGGAGTGGTTGTTGAAGGAGGAGGAGGGGGGTTCGTGGTGGTAGTTGAAGGAATAGTGGTGGTTGGAGGTGTGGTTGTGGTTGTTGTGGTAGTTGTGATAGTTGTGGTAGTCGAAAGTGTGGTGGTTGGAGGTGTTGTGGTGGTTGGAAGTGTTGTAGTCGTGGTCGTGGTGGTTTCAGTGTTTGGCTGAAGTTTTTCAGTAGTTCTGTATTTGGCCTCCTTGTTCATTGTTACAACAGGAAATGAGGTGTTTGGAGTGGTGGTGGGGGTGGTGTTTGGAGTGGTGGTGGGGGTGGTGTTTGGGGTGGTGGTGGGGTAGGGGTATGGGTTGTGGTGGGGGTGGAAGTATGAGTTGGCTGGGTGGTGGTGATGCTGATAGGATGAAATTTTCCTTTCCTGGAGGTTTTATTTTGCTTTTTGGTGGTTTTGTTAGGCTTTTTCATGGAGGTGGTGGAAAGAGGTGGTGCTTTTGGAGTGGTGGGTGATGAGGTCACTGCTGCCATTGTAGCAATTATGATGATGGGTGGAGGTGTGGGGTGGGGGTGGGGGTAGGGGTTGAGGTTGTGGTTGATGGTAAGGTAGTGGTAGTTGGTTGTGTTGTGGTAGTGGTTGTTGTCATTGTGGTAGTGGTTGTTGTCATTGTGGTAGTGGTTGGTGGCATTGTTGTTGTTATACTTTTTGGGGTTGTTGGTTGTGCAGTTGTTGGCGTAGTTGGTGGCAGTGTGGTGGTGGTTGTGGTGGTGGTAGGGGGGGGAGGTCTCACAGTGGTTGGATGAAGTAAACCTGTGCAGGAAAGAAAACACAAAGACATAAACGTAAAGATTTGTATAGAATTGTTTGGTCAACAGGGGGCAGCAAAAATCCAAAATTCAACACAAACAAGAAAAAGTGAGTTTTAGAAGGCTGAAAAAAAATTATACTGACATTTGATCCAATTTGGTAACAACCATCCATGAATGGTTTGGGTTTAGTGGTATGTCACATATTACAGGTGTGTCTCAAACTGATATATAGGGCTCCATAGCTCAGGGGTTAGAGCACTGGTCTTGTAAACCGGGGTCGTGAGTTCAAATGTCACTGGGGCCTTGACTACATGCTTCCTGTGAAAGAAGCATACTGTCCTTTAACTTAACGTGGGGCTGCATGGTGTGCTAACTCGCTAATGGAGATTTGCTGCGTTAATGTGGTTTTGGCGTTATTTTAACGAGATTAACGCTGACAGCACTAATTAAAACGTTAAAAACACAACAGCCTTATTAAACGCAGAGTAGTTTGGGCCCGGAAGCAGGATTCATCACAACAACACTTAAAGACCGGATTTAGAATCACTGATTAACCTAACCCCACTAATTGCATGTCTTTGGACTGTGGGAGGAAGCCAGAGTACCTGGAGAGAACCCATGCAAACTCCACACAGAAAGCACAGCCAAAAATGTGTGTTGGGAGGGTAATTGATGAACGTGACTGATCTTTCACAGGTATCAATATAATATCATTATCATTAATTTTGCTTTTGTTTCTTTAAATAATAATGAAGTGAAGATCCTACGGTGAAAAATGAAAACTATTTTCTAAACTAATCAATAATACTTATAGTTTTGGCTTAAATTTACTTATTAAAAATCTTCAAGAATCCGAAGCTGAATGTATGCAAAGCTGGGTCACTCATGTCTTTGTTCATCATGCATTTAATCATCATTATTAAAGTCATTTTCCATGTTTACAATGAGCAGAGTATCTGATGTACCTTTATAGATGTCATAGGTGTTGATGGCATCCTGAGCCTTCGTTAAAGGACAGTCCTGCTCCATCTGACAGTGGAACAGGAAGCAGTTCTCCTCGTCAGCGTGTTTGTTCCCGTTGAAAACCACCATGTTGCATTTGGCACCTTCAGAAACACAAAGTTAGTTTTTTCCTTTCACTTTTTTGAGTCACAGTTTTTGGCTTATAGTGGTCTGCTGTGGTCTTTGAGACTGATGAGCCTACCATAGAGAAACTGTGATATATCCCACAGTAGCAATGGTTACAAAAAAAAAAAACACTGACCAAAAACCAGATGTAGTCTTTAGATGGTGACATGTGGCTGTCAAAGCCAGTAACCTGGGTTATACTTTCTCTGACTGAATTAGGTATACATGATGAAACAAGAAGAGCAGGTCCCCTTTAATGAAGCTTTGATTTTTCTTCTGTCTGGTTTTGAAGGTAAATTTTTAAATTTACAATCTGCACAATTTACTTAAAACTTTCACCACCAGGGGCAGCGTGACCTCAGTTCTCAGGCTTTCCTCAGCACTATACAAAGGTATCTTGGACATACAGTCAGTGCGGTTGTTTCTATAGATCCTGGTGATGATTTCGCAGGGGTGTAAATGGAGGGAATGAGCATGGGGTGGCACCAGCCCACCCTGAATTATAATTGGTCCCCACAGCTGCCGCTGGATTGGAGTAGTGTCAAAATTGGAATGTAACCTTTTGTACATTTCCTTAAGTAATACTTTTTAAAACTGTACTTCTTACTGAAGTACAGTATTTCTATTTTATGCTGCTTCCTACTTCTACCAGACTTTAGATGCCAGTATATTACTTTATACTCCATACCATTTATTTTAAAGCTTTAACTTGATTAGTATTATCCAATAATATTATGGATAGAATAATGAGTGCTTTTACTTTAGCTACCAAGCATATTTTGATTATGTTTTGTACTTTTGTACTTTTAAACTAAACAGCAAAATCTGATTGGATTGAGTCCAGTTCAGGGTTTATTGATAATCTGAATATCAGAACACTATAAATTCCAGATGGTTCATGCTTCATGGTTCAGACACAGTTTTTTTAAACATATCTTTAAAAAAACATAACCTTTGACCCCATGTTCCCCATTCACTCTGCTCACCTGGTTTGACTTCTTCTGAGCAGCAAGCGAGGACGCAATCCCGCTCAGTGCGGACCACCCGGGCATCCATCGCTGTTGTCTGTCTGTTTAGCGCTAGCCTGACGTCGACTATGGCGCTCTGGTGCTGCCTGGAGAAACACGTCTCCGGTTCCAGTGCTGACACGGGAAGTGATATCATCACTATGAGCGTGAAGGCAGCGTAAACAAACAGCATAAGCGTCCCCGAGGGTCGTCCAGACGTGGGAGGGGTCATGGCTGCAGTGGGCGTACTCAGATCAGAAAGGCCTCAGTGTGCAGAGCAGGACAGCAGAAATCCACAGAGACGAACTGCAGAGCACAAACATACTATTATTAATTATGTTTAATCAATGATATCATCACTTTAAGTGTTTCACAGCAAACACTCAGAACAACACAGGCAAGATGACACTCTGAACAAGAAAAAAGGGCAGGAAACGTCAGGTGGATTCGTTTGGAACCATCGTTCTAAGTCAAACCTTTTAGTACATCTTATTAAGTCTTTCTTGGACTTTGTCTGAGACTTCAAACCCTTGTCAGAATGTCTAAGAGTCCCAGATCTGTCTTGGACCACAAAGAGAGCAAAATTAGATCTGTGGAGAGAAAATAGAAACCTAAAAATGGAAGCTGCTCCTGAAGGAGGTGGCGGGGCAGTTTCTTTTTTTAGATTCCTACTGAACGAGGTCAGAAAGATGTTTGAATCAGAGAGAAAAATGTGGTGGAAGAAGCATTCAGACCGCTAATCTAAAGATATTCCAACGCTGCATCAAAAGTAAGGAAAAGGAAAAGAGGCCACGCCTCTAATAATGGAAACTTTAAACCTACAGAGACCACAGCAGGCTGTACATTTAATATGAGAGTCTTTGGGGATTGACGCACTGTTGGGGTCCGAGCTGAACATTAGAGGAATCGTGCTTTCAGTGTTTCATTTTTCCACTCCGGTGGTTGAGGCTTACAGACAGAAGTGCAAAAATCTTTTTAGAAATTGTTGCGACTGAAAATCTGACGTAGATCCTTAAAGAGGGCCCATTCTGCCTCACCTGACATCCTGCATATATATTTCCTGTTCCAGCAATGGCATATGTTCATGAGGCTATATCAAGTCACCAATGGTTGTAGCTCAGGTTCATTCAGCTGTGCTTACAGAACAGGTCAAATGTAAAATGCACCAGTCGCACCACATCACATTCTTTAAGGGTATAATTGATCCATCTACACTGAGTGGTTTTAAAGTGCATCCTGCATCCAATACTGTATGTCACATTCATCTACAGTTAATGTTTAACCAGACCGGTGTGAGCGATGGTTTAGCTCACTGGGAAGAGCAGGTGATCCATGTCCTGTGGGGCTAATGCAAAGACCTGGGCTTAAATGTGCCCCAAGGCTTTTTGCTGCATGTCTTGTAGTTGTCGTAGCTTTCCTGTCTTTTCGCCATTGTTTTACTGCAATAAAAGCCATCCCCAGATATGTCCACACAGCATAACTGACAATGCTGATCATGTGAGAGAGAACAGTCCTATATATCTTGATTAAAAATGGCTCAGAGGTTCCTCACAGTGTTGCTGGACTCCATCCAGAGTAAACATCTAGTTAGACACCATTTTTCCAAGATAGAGTCGACTACCATAACCTCAGTTTTGTCATCCAGGCCTTTAAGTCATGCCTGTAATTTAACTAGTTGATTTGTTTCATGGTTAAATACAGCTGGGTGTCTTCTCCATAGCACTAAAAATGTTAGCAGCGCTTTTTAAAATAATATTGCATAAGAGAACCAGAGGATCCACGAATCGATGAAGTCATCAAAACTTAGAGAGCCCCTGATTAGACTGATGAGGAGATCAGAAGCCTCTTAAAGGTGGATTTCACCATATTTAAGTTTTTCTATATTGCTAAGATGGTACAGAAGAGGACTGTGATTACATATTACTCCTTACAGCTCTTATTAGCTCAGGTGTTATCTGTGGTGAGGTAACCGTTAACCTCACGTTACAAAGTGTTCTACATCCTGATTATCACGTTTACTCATGGAGGGTGTAATCAAAAGATTCTGAGAACACGTCCATTACCACTTACACTGTGCACTCCAACCTCAACCTCTGTTTCAAACTGCCTTGATGTTCATGTGAAAGATCATCACAGGTGAGGAGGTTTAGAATTAGACTCTATACAGTATGATACTGTGTGCACTTTTCCTGTAGCTAATCCTGGAAGTAAACCAGGTGCACATTTTTGCATTGAGTCTCCAACTGACTTTTGCCATGTGCAGACGGGCTTTTATTTTAAAAACACATCAAATCCACTTTGTAATTCCTGTTTGTCACTTCCTGCCCACTTCTGCTCCGTGCAGCCTGATGCAGAGCCTATTAAAAAGTACGCCTGGTGTGACTTTAGGCTGCTGCTGGGATGCTTCTCTGTGGTGTGTCTGCTAAGCACATTAAAAACGCAGTGTTTTTGGCTACATAAGCAAAATTTACACTCATCTTTTTTTTTCTTTTTTTTTTTTTACCAGATTTGCTTTCCTGTGATTTCATCCATGTCCTCAAAAATTTAAATATAGTTGAAAGATCACTGTTTGGATTTGGTGGAATAAATCCAGCTCCCATTGCACAAGTACAGAAGATGAAGAGGACCTTGTTTCCATGTACGCCCTTCTTAACACGTTAGTTTGTCTAAAGAGTTTTGAGTATTTAATAATTAAGAGCAGAAACTCACCGTGCTCACTGTGTCAACAGTCCTCCTTTAGATGCTCAGCAGCTCTGTGGGTCCACAGTCCACAGAGCAGGACTTTAGCCTGTTTTTCTGCTACGACGGCTCTCCTATCAGCTTTACAGCTGCTGCTATCTGAGCCACTATCAGACAGATTAGCGCTCCTTATTCGCGACGACATGATGACCCTGTTTTTATGTCGGCATCATCCTCTACCCATCAGGAACCCTCAACATGAACTTTTACTCACAGCAGTTTAACCCTCAATCTCCATCTTCCCTGTGCTAATGTGTTATATTAGCTTAACCATGAGTCTGTAAGTAGCCACCAGGCAGCACATCATTATATGTCAACTAACTCGACTTCACTAACTCCAAATATGATTTCATCTTTTTAGAAATCCACGTCAGAACGTGGTATATAATCTCGTTAGTCCTCGTTTTAATGGGTGCTTGGATGAACCTTTCCTGTAACATCCAGGAGGACTGTCATGGTGATCATTTTATTAGTTTTTTTTTTAATCTAACGCCTCACAGTTTGTCTAATTTTAAGGGCCAAAGGACAGCTTGGATCTAGAGATGGTTAATGACATCAGGGGAATCGGTTATGACCTTAAAGGTGCACATGAAGAGAAATCCTAACAAACCAGAGTTAGAGGTGAGTTTAATCTTTATTTGTTTTTTTATTTAGTCTTTAATTTCGTAAAATCTGCAACAAAATTAATTAAAAACATAAGAATGTCATAGTGTGTATTCTTCCATGTCATATACAGCCTCCTCACATACTATTATGTCCACGTAAAAGCCTAAAGAAATCAACAACAAATTCACAACCTGTCGAGTTATCTTACCACTAAATCAGGAAACACTATGTTTATAGTGAACAATAAGGCTGTAATAAGCCTGATCAACTAAAACTAGCACAGAGCTTAACAAAATGCATCATTGATGTAAAAGCAGAACAGTGATGTAGTAACCTCACAGAGCCAGTTTCATGACTCTGACAACATGACAACTCAGGGGCTGTTCGGGCACGTTCATTAATAAAAACGTAAAAGGAGAAGAAATAGTTTTAATTCTTAACTCATTTCTTCTTAGTTCACTGTAATAAACTTTAGTCTGACATTAAACTTCAACAGAGTTTAAATAAGTGAGTTCAGGGCTAAGCGTAAATTACCTGCATGGCTAAAAGTTACAACCTGAAAAATGAATAAATAAAAAGTTCAATTTTAGAGATCTAAAACCTGAACCTTATTAACAGTATAAAAAGCCAAAACTGTGACTTTTGTGATACTTTTCTGATTTCAGACTATAGTTTCAAGTTTAACTAAATAAAACTCAAAGATTTTATTTTAAATTTTGCCTTTTATTAGAATCAGACTTGGCAATCACAAGTCATTAGCCCATGAGCCAAAAACTGCGACAGTGAAAAAGCTCAAGCTCCAGCAGCCATTCCATCTTTTATATAAAATCTATGATTGAGGCACAGACTCCATCCATACATCACATCAACAGCAGAACACAGGATGACGTCACACAGATATCCCAGCTGTTATGAAGAGAGGAAATAAACGTCAATTTATAACATGGGAGTCTATGAGGACTGACTTTGTGGAGCCCCTGCTGGACGTCAGAGGAACTGCAGCTGTTGTTCTCTCAGCTCCTTTTGGACAATAAGAACTTGAGAGCACCTGCCCGGGCTGAGCCTGAGCTCAAGGCCAAAAATCATCTGTAATAAAGTGTGTAATAAATGAAATGCGCTGCACACATGACCGCATCTATAAGCTGGAGTCTTAGCACGAAGCTAATGTGTTGCTGCATGCAGCACCTGCCCTTCAAACCTGCCCTGTACTGGTTTTACTGGTGCGGTAATGGAGCCTAACTGGGACACGAAGCGGCTGAAATGCGTTTTGTTACCTGAGCGGTCAGCGAGGACACAGATTACCTCGGCGCCGCCTCCATCGTCCCTCCGGCGGTCAGTGCGATGTGATGAGTCGGTGTTTGTTCAAACAAGCTTAGTTCCAGTAAGAAGCCTCAGCCGTCCCGACAGGACATGACGCTCAAACAAAAAGAAGGCAGAGGACGCGTTTCTGTTGTCTTATTAACGAACCCGGCTGTTATCCGCCTGCAGAGGATGGAGGACGTTACATGATGGCTGGTGCGGAGGATCTGCTGCTTGTCTCCTGAGTCTGACCCATTTTAGTCTTTGTCCTCTGGTAGGGGGAGGGAAGGAGCCTGCACCCCCAATCTGAGGCTCACCACCGTCTGATGTTCCTCCAAAAAGCCCGAAAAATATTAGAGGAACAGCCGGAGAAACGGCAAACAAAGAGCTTCAGATGTTTCAATGAAGACACAGTTTATATAAGAGCTCCATACGGAGCCTCATCAATAATTAAATCTGATCATGAACAAAACATCTGAGAGAAAGGACGCCAGCGTGAAGCGGATCAATAGTTTATAAAGCCTCCAACATGTATGGAAGACCATTAACGCCTCTAAAACATTACAAAAACAACATAGGTCTAAATTCGACTGAATGTATGGAAGCCCATAAAGACATTAGAGCTTAAATAATAAATAAAACAATTACAGTAAGTCAAAATCTGGACAACAAATTTTGAAATATATGGAAGCCCAATATAGCCCCCTGAAAAAATACAAATTATGGGATGTATAAATAATAAATAAAAATAGATAATGTACGCTTATTTAAACCCTTCAAATAAAATGAAAAAGTAAAACAAAACTGAATCTAATTTATCAAAAGTATGGAAGCGCATTAAAGATCAAAAATACAAAAATTAGATAAAAGAAAAAAAAAAACCTGGTCGTGGAGGGCTAGTGCCAGTTACAGCTGTTATGGGGTGGGGTACACAATGGATGGATGAATGGACTTAAATGGAAGCGCAATACAACCCTATAAGTAAAAAATAAAAACAAATAAATAATGAGAACTCCCTGGAGCTTTCTGAAAACATTTTATTATCTATCTATCTATCTATCTATCTTAAGAATATGGGGACCTATTAATATTTAAAACAATATTATTTAATTTTTAATAAGTTTGGAAACCCATTAAAGCCCTTTGATAATAATTGAATCGCAATGATGAACACAAACATATAGAATTAACTGGACTAAATGTTTGGACTTACTAAAAGGTCAAAAGGACAAAACGTTTATAAACAACTCTCCAATAAATAAATAAAGTATATCAGAACTATGGAAGCTAATTAATTCTGAAAACATTTAATTGTATACATTTTTATACACAGTTCATAGAAATC
Organism: Oreochromis niloticus; assembly: GCF_001858045.2. Lineage (NCBI taxonomy): Eukaryota > Metazoa > Chordata > Actinopteri > Cichliformes > Cichlidae > Oreochromis > Oreochromis niloticus. The sequence continues at coordinate 21,771,561 of NC_031981.2, forward strand.
ATGAGAGAAAATATTTCTTAAAATAAACCCGAATTAACCACCTAGAAAAATGTAATAAAACATGACTTGATATATGGAAGCTCATCAAAGTATGTCAGAAAACACAAATAGTGACATACATAAAAAAACAAAAAAACGATGCACAATACTTTTAAGCATGGAAACCTACGATGTTATTTCCCAATAAAATGTCATTTTATGCAAATGAATGAAACTAAAAATAAAATTAGGAGTTGGTGAAAATCTGTAATCAAAAAATAAACAAAAGAAAAATTATACACATATCTGTATCTCAACTTCAAATATTACACTTACAGTGACTCCTCAACTGAAGTCAGCAAAAATTAAATGAGGATTTATCAGGTCCTTATTTGAATGACGTGTCAGAAATGAACATAGTTTGTGTTAAACTGTAACAAAATTTTCTTTCAACATAAACTGCTACCAAACTGTGTCAGGAAAATAATAAGACAAATATTTATGAACCAACAACTAAAGGAGGTTAAAAAAATTCAGAATTATTATATAATCTAAATTATGAATAGAAACTTCTGATGATGTATAAAATTTTAATGAACTAGGTGGAACAGAAGGTTAAAGGTCAAAGCTCATGACCCATTTAATTAAACAAGCTTACATGATGAATGCTGTAACAACCATGGGTCCAAATGTTGCCCTCAAACTCTGCAGGTGCTGCGACACTAACAGAGATATAAAATAAAACCCCAATCACATATCGAAACCCATTTCTGCCAAACAACAAAACGAAACAGTGTAAAATGCCTTTGGTTAGTCAAAAATTACAAAAATATCTTCAGACAGTAAATTTAAAACAATTTCCGATTTTTTCACATTTTTGCCAGTGAAGTTACATTTTTAATTCTCACAAAACTTTTACATCATAGAAAGACATTTGGTCTTTTTACTAAGTTACTTAGAATCACCTCAGGTTTTTTTTTAATTATCGATTAAAGCTGTTTTGGTTAAAAATTTGCAAAAAATGACAAAAATAAAACAGCGTGAGCCTGAAACGAATTCAGATTTATTTACAACCAAAATAAGCTCAATTAATATTTGAGGGGAAACATCTTTTTTTCTGCATTTTTGGCAGAAAGGGGCTTCCATGTCAACTGTTGTAGTTTTTTCTTCTGCAGAAACAAACTACAGGACCGACGTCCTGATTGTCCATTAGTCTCAAAGTTGAGGCACCGGCCTGGACGTCTGAGCAGGGACTCATAGTGCAGACATGTCTTCATTCAACATCCACCATCTCTACGTCGTCCTGGCATCCGGACGCCTTCTTGCTCTTCTTCTTGGTCTGAGCTGATGAGGTGTCGTGCTTCTTCTGTGGTGCTGCTGTTGATTCCACTACAGAGAGTCGAATAATGAGCAACTTTATTTTTGTGTCATTAAAAAGTATCAATAAAACACCAGAAGCTGAAAAACAACACAAAATCCAACATGCAAATGTGTTTTTCCCTCCCGTCAGTGCAACTGATGATCAGTCCACTCTGATGCAGATCTCGTGGAATCTAACTGGCTGATGGACAAACACATCATTTCCTGTGTCCACTATGTGGTGTTAAAAAAAAAAAAAAAACCCTTCACCCTCTAATCATCTGTCATGTGTCAGTACGTAATGTGTAGAGAACACAGTGATAATGTCATATCAATCAGCTAAAACTGATGTCTTGCTGCCATTAGGTGGCGCTATGACTAGCATTAAATGTTGCCATGTGGATGTCTTTAAGCCTTTGAGGCAGACTGGACAATGTGCATTTGAGTTTCAATGAAAAGTCAAAACTGTCATAATTTTGCATAACCACAGTCTGCAGTTTTCCAAGAAGAGTTAACTTACAAAGGCTGGAAATAATAAAAACAATGCATCCCAATTTTAAAATGCTTTACGTCTTGTTGGGGTTATCTTATGACTGCATGAGAGTTTTTATTCTGGAGATGTTACATTTTTCCAATTTTACCATAAACACCTAGAGCGTATGTACATTTTCAGGCATGTTTGGCTCCTTAAAATAAGATTAATTAATGTAAAGTAATAAACGGAGCAATCCCAACTGGTCCTTCATATGTTCAGGTCTAAAGCTTAGAGGACCACACAGGTCTGGAAACCAGAGCCGCACACTAACACTGACTGAAGTACCCTGGAGAAGCTGAAAACACTTAAGGAGAGAGTCAGTCAGAAGGTTTGGCACTCTTTACCTTCCATAGTGGCCTTCTCCTTCTGCTGGTGTCGCAGCTGTTTGATCAACTTCCTCTTCTTCTTCCCAGACAGCGTGATGTTGGCTCTCGGACTCGTCCTGGTGGGACAGAAAATGTCACAACGTGCTGCGGCCATGAGAAGGTGGAGGAAGGAGAGGGTCAGCTGACACTCACCTTCTCTTCTTCAGGTGATGGATGGTGATGAGACCTTCATCCACCACAGCTCCCACGATCTGATGCCGCTTCCTCTTCTCGCGGCTCAGAACTCGCCGGCGCTTGAAAAGCTTCTTCCCTAACTCCTGCAAGAGAACCACGACACGTTCAAGGAAGGCAGAAACACTCGAGTGTTTAGAGCTCCTCATCAGATATGAAGGAACAAACAACAACAGCTGAAACATATCCAGGCTTTCTTTGACACAAACAACTTAAACTCAGAGACAATGCAGATCCGAAACAGACCGTTAGAATCTAAATCAGGGGTACATGAGAACTGGGCGAAAAATGCTCTGTGGGATATTTTGTTCTGAAAGTTGGAGTTGACATTCTGAGGACATGTGAGATCAACATTAATATGGTAATAAGTGTTTTTTTTCACTGAGCTCTGTCTACTTCAGTCACACTTTATCACACAAGAAAAGCTACAGAGACACGACCCAACAGGTTGTGTTTATGAAACATCTGCAGCAGAGAGTGATGTACATAACCCACTGTAATCAAGACACAGCCACAGTTTATTATTGATGCATGTAATGTAATCACACTTGAAGCAGATGGTAAATAAATCAGTGGAAATGTGTCTTGCAGCCGATTTAAACTCAAACCACAAAGTTAGGTTAATGTGTTAGCAGCTACACTGAAAACCAACACAGAGTTGTATGGGTTTTTAAAAGTAACAAGTACGTTAAATTTAAAGTCAGAGTTTTAAAAAGTTTCAGTTTTCCTGTAAACGGGGACCGCTGATCTTGATCATAGACACTGGACATGGTTGCCACAGTAGAGTGGGTTTTCCACAAGTGATTTTTGGTTGTATCACATTTAATATGGCAGACAACTCTCAAGTAACATGCATATGAAGCCGTAAACAGATGATCAGTTCTTTTTCTTCAGTGAGAGAACTGCAAACTGCAGATGAAGTCTTCAAACTACAAACACAGTAACAACAGCACATATCGTTTTTGGTTTTTTTCCTGGCATACATCCACCCATTCTCTTTCACTTATCTAATTCCAGGTCGTGGGATTGGGCGGGGGGCTGGAGCCAATCACAGCTACCATAGGGTGAGAGGTGAGGTACACCTGGAATAGTCGCCAGCCTGTGGCAGGGCTCACTTTTCTGGCAGTTTAGCTTAAATAATCTTAACATGTTGGTTTTTTTTTACTGCACCCGTTTCCTGTTTTCACAGACTGATTGTAACACCAGCGTCAGTTTATAAAGAGATAAAAGTACCATTGAGCAGAACTGAGTTTAGCTCCACAACAGTCACGGTTTCCCACGTGACCCGCTTGGAAAACGTAACTGTCCATTGATGGCTTAAAAGGATTTCTCCACCAGACTGTGGAGGAGAGACCTGAACATACTAACGATTACTTCAAAGTTTAAAACCCGCAGCTCCGCATCTGCCATGTTAGAAATAAACAGCCATAAAAATAATAATTTAAGCCATTAGAGCACCTTTGCTGGTTCTGGTTATTGTATAATCTATTCTTCTTAGAGCTGTAGCGGCTGTTTGTCTCGTGACGTTTCGATCGATGCAGTTTACTTGCCGTCCACAGGGTGTCCCAGTTTCCTGAAGTTACACTGAGCTCCATTGACAAAGCCACCGCACCAACACATTTAAAACAATTCCTTAAAATGTTTTTAAGGCCATATTCGACTTCCCGTACCTGACACCTGACAATACTGGAGAGGAAACTGTCTCAAAGGACTGATCCATTATTATAACTGTAGGGGGCTGTGAACAAAACTTTAACATCTCATGACCTGACGAACACTCCTCTGTCTGACTCATTATTGTTGTTGTTATTGTTTCCTGAATGTGCCCTCGGCTCCAACCGACTAACAGAAGAAAAAACAGGATTTCTTACAGTTTTCGGTTTGTTTATTCCTCCCGGAGGTGCCATGCTGACCAGCTCACATGGAACACAGACTTCTTCTTCTGCGCTCTAAATCCTGGCAGCCCTCAGGCCACACGGCTCCTCACTGCCCCCCGCAGGCGTGACGGAACATTACAGCGAAGCCTGGAGTTCAACAGCAAAACACCGTCACGTAAAAACAAGAAATTACAAATTTTAACTCAGACATAGTTTACACACAACGATAAAAATATGAACTTATAAATTATTCTTCTTGTTATAGTAGTAGTTACAATAGCATTACTGTGCATAACTTATTTTTGTCAGAATTATTCTTAAACTACATTTTTTACAGCATTTAAAATATATTCACAATTTTTAATTGGACAGGTCAAGTGTAGTTTATTTATTTATTTAGTGCTAATCAATTTTGCAACATTTTACTAAGCAACAATGAAGTAAACAAAGGACTACAAAAAGTTTGACAAAACAGTTACAGACAAATGAATAAATGAATAAAAAAAAAAAACACAAAAAAAAGTTGATTTCTTTTTCTTAAATAAAAGTTTCACACAGCCAAGTTTTTAACATTTAGTTGCTCAACGCTCACATCCGGTGGCTACATCGCCATAATACAACCCCACACATACACATGCATCATAATTAAAAATATATAAACTTCCTTATATGTTGCCATTAAAATGTAGATCAATAACCACAAACATTCACATATTTTAAAGCAATGTTGGTGACTTTTACAAAAAATTACAAAAATGTTTTGCAATTTTTTAGAAAATTTTTAAAATCTTTTTTAATTGTTAATTTAAAAAAACATTCATTTAAAATTTAAGAATTCATAAGAAAAACATTTACTGAAGGCTGTTCTTATGACTAGTTTTCTTTACTGTTAAGTAAAAAGTTGTGTTGGCCCTGCAACAGGCTGGTGACCGCTCCCGGGTATGCCACAGTTCTCCATTATTCCACTGTGTGGCACTCAAATTCAAAACAACACGGTGATGAGCACAGACTTTACAACAGTTCAAACTGAGGCATACATAACTGCAAGTGTTTTAGTGTCATACACAGAAATAATCTGCAGAGTTGCTGTGGTTCAGAATATGCAAATGAAAAAGAAGCAGCTGTGAGATGCTCACCTCAGAGGGTGATCCATCTGCATGTTTGATTTAACAGATTTTTATGCTGTGATTTTTGTGGCTATATGCTTTTATGATGTTGTCCCTCATAAAAAGGGATTTGTGTCTCCTCAGAAAACAGATGTGTAAATGAAAATGCATGAATCCCTACACTCTGGAGCTGCTAGAAGATGTGAAGAAATGAAAAGATGAAGTCAAATACAAGTAAACGAGGTGTGTGTGTGTAGGTGTGTGTGTGTGTGTGTACTGAGATTCTCCATAGAAGGACAGAGCAGTTTCAATCTAGAGGGACAGGCAGGGATGATGGTGTACTCTACATTGAGCATGATAGTGGAACTGTTCTCAGAGTTCACCTTACATCACTGGGAGGTGGAGAGGAAGCTCTCCTCTCCACCTCCCAGTAACATGGCCCAGTCAGAGCACCTCTACACACAAGTTGTTGCTGGTTTAATCTCTCTGTATCATCAGGACACAACTCATCCTCTCAGCAGACATCACACTTTCTACTCCCACTGCGAGAAAGATAATCACTCCCAGAACAGAGATGACCTCCACCTGCAGAAAGAAAAAGGAAGCGAGAGGGTGTTTTTAACTGAGTGTTTCCAGCGACCTTTTGCATCAGCTGTCAATCTACGGTGGAGTACATTCAGCATAAAGAACAGTGTACAATGGAAATAAACTGCTGACCTGAACCTATGAAGGTAAATGTGGTAAAAATGTGAGACGTAGAAGAATAAAATGTGAATATTCCTTAAAATAACAGCCAGTGATTTGCAACACTCAGTTGTAGGGCTGGGTATCGTCACTGATTTCTAGAATCGATTCGTTTCCAATTCACAAGGTCCCGAATCGATTCGATCCACGATTCGATTCAATTCGATTCGATTCGATTCAATTAAATTCGATTTGAATCTGGGAAATTTTGACAGTCAGAAATATTATAATTCAGATCAGTACATTTACATATTTTTGTATCTATAAAAAGGAAGCTGACACACGCAAGACTTTATCAAAGGTGTGAGCATCACAGCAGATGCCTTTGTGTCAAAGTAGCTGAAGATAAAACACAGAAAAACATGAAGGTGGTTTTCCTGGCCTGGGATTTTATAAAAATATTCTGCAGTACATCAAAAATGAAAGAAAACCATTAATCAACATATGAACGTTACCTCTGATGTTACAGCGGTTTTATTAGAGACACGGCTAAGCATTTTGCATTTTGCATAATTTTAAAAAGTTTAAATTTGTTCAGTATTGAACGGCAGAAATTAGATTTTCTTTTCGGAAGTATGTAAAAGGGAAAAAAAAAAACAGCGGCCGACAGCGCTGTAAACAGCAGTAGACTTGTGCGTAACAAGCAAGCGAATAATGGAGAAAACAGATTTTTAGACGGGAAACTGTTCTTGAAGTACAGAGAGAGAGAGAGGGAGAGAGAGAGAGAGAGAGAGTGGTGGAAGCAAAACAGTAAAAGTCAGAGTGATTTCATGACGATGTTTATGTGAAGCGTAGTTTGGATCTTCTTTTGCTGCTGGTTCGGTCAATATTGTTTGGAGAGAGATAAAACTAACAGCTTCAGAATCAGCGCAAAAAGGGTGTGAACACAAAGCGCGGACCTGCCAAAACATCAGAATCAACGAGCTGTTGGCTTTCAGCCCCGACCGTGTCCGTGCAGTTGTTGTGCCAAAAAGTGATTGTCTGCCAGAAAGTGATTGTCGTCCGCGGGAGCGGGTGAGAAAGGTGACATCTCACTGATTCTGATCCGTGGGTCCGCGTTGTGTGTTTACGTCCTTGTGCAGAATCCGTGTACCTGATCTCATTTACTGTCTTAGCTGTTTGGTGGTTGTTGAAATTTTGTGAGGTTTCACCTGAGATTCTGGCGTTTCGGGCAAAATAAATTTATATTAAAAAAAATCGATTCAGGATTTTAATGAATCAATTTCACGTTATCCAAGCCAGAATCGATTTGAATCGATGAATCGATTATTAAAACCCACCCCTACTCAGTTGGTCTTATCTCAGAGCTATCACAAAGGTGAAACTGCTGTTTATTGTTGAAACGAGAGGACATCATGAGATGAAATTCAATGCTCACAGGTTGATAAATGAGGAACAGTGTCTTTGTACAACTTGTAAGGCTGTCAGATAGAAGTCGACTTTATTTCATTTACATATGAACGCAACAATATTAGCCATTTTCACATCAACTCAAATACACAATCACATCAAGCCTCTGGCTGATCTGATTGGTGGGAGTCAGCCATTTTCTTTTAACACCTATTCTGAAGAAAATGTCCACTGAGAAGGCTGCAGGTTTACAGGAAACACCAGATCTTTGCTTTCATGTGATCATAACAGTACAACTGAAAGCAGCATGGGCTGTCCCCAACTCAGTAATTACCTCAGATATTCCAGAATGCAGTGTGGACTCTTCAAAAGATCAGACAGCTGATTCACATCTGAATCCTGCAGGTTGTTTCCCCGCAAGTACAGATGTTTCAGATGGGAAGGGTTGGAGGTCAGAGCAGACGCCAGAGCAGCACAGCTGATCTCTGACAAACTGCAGTAATCCAGACTGAATAAAGAAGAAAATATAGATTTTTAAAAAATCACAATTTTTGACTTTATCAACCTTTCTCATTGCAAAAATATTTATTTATTTATTATTTCAGATATTTGGTAGCAATGAGCAGTAAGTGAACTGACTTCAGAGTCTCCAGTGTGGACTCTCCAGAAAATTACACAGCTGTCTCACTCCTACATCTTGCAGCTTGCTTCTACTCAGGTCCAGATGTTTCAGATGGGAGGGATTTGATTTCAGAGCACAGACCAGAGCAGCACAGCTGATCTCTGTCAACCTGCAGACCTTCAGTCTAAATCAAGAATAAAACATTCAATCAATTCAATTTTATGTATATAGCACCAAATCACAATAGCAGATGGCTAGAGTTCCTTGATATTATATATAAAACAGGTAGATATAATCTTTCATAACCCAATTGGATGTGTTTAGATTTTAAATGTGGAGCACAACATTACAATGTCCCAGTCACTTAGCTTTCCTCAAAAAAGTAAAAAGTAAATTGTATCCTTCTGTTACTGTGGACCACCATCATCTCAGCTTTCTACACACTTGAAACACGAGCACATACTACCATGCTGATGATCCCAAATCGAGTCTTGCACTTTAGAACCAATACATTATAAATGATTTTAACACTACTTCAGACAACATGTTTCTATCAATTATCACATATAAACATTGTACATGTACAACATTTACATTGTAAAGCTACAATGAAATTTCCAGAAAACAAAGGAATATTTTTGGCTTACATTTTCAAATGTATTCTGTGACAACAAATAAAAAAAATAAATTATTATCAAAAGAAAATGTAAAGATTTATGGATGGATGTTGTGTATATTCATAAATTATATGAGTTAAAATTGTGAGATCAAGGAAGTAAACTGACTTAAGAGTCTCCAGTCTACAGTGTGGACTCTCCAAAAAACCACACATCTGTTTAATTCCTGAATTCTGCAGATTGTTTTCACTCAAGTCCAGAAGCTTCAGATGGTAAGGATTGGACTTCAGAGCAGACACCAGAGCAGCACAACTGATCTCTGACAAACTGCAGTCCACCAGTCTGAATCAAGGGGGGAAAAGAGATAAAAAACAATGATGATCCTATCAGATGTGTTCAGGTTTTAAACATATAGCTCACTTTACTATGTCCTAACCAATGAGCAAATAGCTCTATTTCTGTGTTTTCTGTGCATTCATGTATATGTGTGTCTTTGTGTCTATTCAGAAAGATCAGTATCAATGATCAAACAGTGGATTAAATAAACAAAAAATATTTCTTCCTCATCAAAATAAAACAAATATTTGTGCGTGTGTGTGTGTATATATCCCCAAAAACTGCATATCTTTGGACGGTGGGAGGAAGCCGGAGTACCCATGCATACTTCACACAGAAAGACACCGGCCTGATGGTGGAACTGCACTAAGGACCTTCTTGCTGTGCGGCAACAGTGCTAACCACCGTGCCTCTACACACACACACACACACACACACACATATATACAGTGGTCCCTTGCTATAACGCGGTTCACCTTTCGCAGCCTCGCTGTTTACCGGATTTTTTTTGTGCAATCTTGCATGCTTTTTTTTTTCTTACAGCGCATTGTGTTCTGTGTCCTGATTGGCTGTAGACCATTGTCAATCAATCTCGTGCCATGTCTCTTGTACAGTACAGAATGTGTTCAGCTTGTCAAATTTACATAAATCTTTGATCGCTAGCAGTGTGACTCTGAAGTGCTGTACTGTAATTTTGTAAGTTTTCTGCCCAGCAAACACAGCAATGTCAACGAAATGTTTTGCACCATCAAAGGCAACCACGGATGGCTTTGGTTACATTCTATAATACTGGACTTATTTTTCTATGAAAGTTTGAACTTTGATAGTGTATAAACAAGAGAGAAAAGGGTGAAAATGTTCATGCCTGTCTGAGAAAAGTGTATAAAGTGTGTAGGTAGGGAGGGGTTTTACAGCCTTAAAACATCTATGATAATTGTAAAAAAATAAAGTTGGCTACTTTGTGGATTTCACCTATTGCGGGTTATTTCTAGAATGTAACTACCGCAATAAACGAGGGACCACTGTATATATATGCCTTCACCGTCCACTTCTTCTCATGCTTCTCATGTTACTTCATTCTGATGTTGTTATCACTTGGTATAGCTACATCTATCACTATGGCTGTGTAGACACTAATATATATAATCTTTATATATTGGCTTATTGTTATTAAAAATATTAGACTTATTTATATTTAGAAAGTTAAAGGAGGAAGTAATTTTTTTTCCCATTTTTGTTTATTTCTGTGTGATTTCATAGATATGTTTGATCCTTAATAGTAAAATTAGGCAACAAGTAAACTTACCTCAGAGTCTCCAGTCTACAGTGTGAACTCGCTAGAAAATCACACAGCAGGGTCACTCCAGAATCCTTCAGCTTGTTTCTACTTAGGTTGAGATGTCTCATATGGGAGGGGTTAGACTTCAGAGCACAGACCAGTGCATCACAACTGATCTCTGACAAACTGCAGCTTTCCAGACTGAATAAATAATAATACAATAAAATAACTGATATTTCAATGAGATGCAATCAGCTTTTAAATGCAGAGCTGAACATTAGAGTCTAAAATGAGTACACACTAACTTTGCCCTCTTGTAAATGAAGATCATCATCATGTCAGCCTTCTATACACATCATTGAAATATCAGAACAATATTAAAATGCTTATTCATGTCAACAATGATGAATAACATACTTGATACAGCATCATAAAGTACAGATAATTTAAACATGGCATCTCACAATATGCCTTAAGTCTTCATCAAATTTACTATTAAAATGTTGTCTTTTTGACAACAAATAGGAAAAAAACAGAAGACAACAAAAAAGAAATCTTTATGCATTCAGGAATACAATGATAAAATTTACAGTAGTAACAGCCAGCCAAACTGACCTCAGAGTCTCCAATTCACAGTTTGTGCTCTCTTGAAAAATACACAGCTGTTTCACTCCTGAATCCTGTAGCCTGTTTCCAGCCAGGTCCAGATGTTTCAGATGGGAGGAGGTGGACTTGAGAATTAAGACCAAAGCAACACAGCTAATCTCTGACAAACTGCAGTGCTCCAATCTAAGTCAAGAATAAAAGATGGAGATAAAATAATTCATAATCCAGTCAGATGTTTTCAGGTGTTAAATGCGCAGCTCAACATTACTGTGTCCTGTACAATAGGCAAATCACTAAATCTGTATTTATTTATATGCTAACAAGTGTGTATGTGATTGTTTGTGTATAAGATTCAATATTAATGCACAGTGACAAAAAAAGAAGCGAAAGAAGCTCTCTTTCATCAAACTTCCATATTTCGTATGATAAATCTAATGTCTCTTGCAACAACATATCAAATTATTAAAAGCAAATTTACAGCTGTTTTGAATGAAAATTATGTAGAAACATAACTTCCATAATAATAAACGTAAATATAACATTTTATGTTAAGAATTATTATTATAAAATTTGTAGTGATAAGAGCCAGTAAGTGAACTGACCTAAGGGTTTCTAGTTTGCAGTACGGACTGTCCAAAAAACCATGCAGCTCTTTCACTCCTGAATCCTGCAGGTTGTTTTTACTTAGGTCAAGATGTTTCAGATGGGAGGGCTTGAACTTCAGCGCACAGACCAGAGCAGCACAGCTGATCTCGGACAAACTGCAGCTTTCCAAACTGAATAAATAAAAAAATATGTGGATTCAATAACTGATAATACAATTAGATGTGTTCAGATTGTTAATGTGCTGTTCAGCACAATATTCAAACACGTTCAGTGATAAATGACATGCTAATAACCTTAATCAAGCCTCTTATAACAGAATCAATACACTATAGATACTTCAAACACTGCAGCTAAAAACAGACACACAATCTCTGTGTGTGTGTGTGTTTATATGTGTTCTGAAGAACCAAAAACAGAAAGCAAAGAATGTTTCTTTTTCATTAATCATGCTAATTGCAAACAAATTTAATGTGTTTTATGACGGCAAAACAAGTTTAGGAAAACAAAACAGAAAAGAACATTCACAGCTATATGCATGAATATTATATAGATACATAAACTATAAGATTTACAGTAGTAGCTGACAGTAAGGGAACTGACTTCAGAGTCTCCAGTCTACAGTGTGGACTCTCCAGATAAATACAAAGCTGTTTTATTCCTGAATCCTGTAGGTTGTTGAAACCCAGGTCCAGATGTTGCAGGTGGGAGGGATTGGATTTCAGAGCAGAAACCAGAGCAGTACAGAAGATCTCTGACAGATTGCAGAGCCTAAGTCTGAAGAAAGAATAAAACATGGAAATAAATTATTGATAATCCATTAGGATGTGTTCCGTTTTTGAATGTGCAGCTCAGTACTACTATATCCTAGTAATTCTTTTACTACTTTTATGGATTACCATCATGTTAACCTTCACAGATCATCCAAATGATAACAAAAAGTTGATCTATGTGCTTTTGTATACAATTCAGTTATTTTTTGTCACCTGCTGACTTAGTAACTCATGCATTTATGTCATCCAGGCTTGAATACTAGAGTAGTCTTTATTTTGATATTAGTCATTCATCAAACAGAATGTAATATTAGGCAAAGATAACCTGAGTAAATACAAAACACAGTTTTGAAATGATTTTAAACAAAAAAGGTCTCCTAACCTACCTGGCCCTATGTTAAAAAAAATAATTTCCCACCTTGTAAAATCATGAATTAACTGTGATTAACCACAGCTGAGTTCGATTTCACTACCCACACCTAGGCTGGATTTTAACTCAAGAAGTCACCAAAAAAGAACCTCTCTGACAAATGAAGTAGGTTAAAAGATTTTGAAAAAGCAAAACTAAAGAAAGAAATCTAAAGAAACAAAGCCATTGGTATCTCTCTGTCTGCAAAAGGTTACAAAGCCATGTCTAAGGTTTTGGGTCTCCAGGAAAGGAGGTTCGAATTGAGATGCTTTGAAAGGCCATTTATGTTGGAAAAACCTCCAGTGTGGCTGAATTGAAACAATTCTGCAATGAAGACTTTGCCGAAATGTGAAAGACTTATTGCAAGTGCTTGATTTTTTTATTTGCTGCCAGAGGTAGCAGAACCATAACCAAGGTTTTATGTTTGGCTCATTAGTCTCCACTATTAGACACAATGTATTCTAGCTGTCAAAATACACACCTCAAGCACATTATTTTTTAGTTAGACTACGGTCTACAACAAACCCAATTATAATCATTACTATTGTTTTGATGTTTGCCCGGGCCTAAACTTTTTTTTTTTCTACATTTGAAGTTTTTACAATAAAACTGTTTAATTATTTATTTGTTTATTTTATTTGTTTCCCCTCCAAAAACATTCTCAAGTTTCTAGATCCTTTAAACAAGAACAATTTGTGAAAACATCCATTTATTGTAAAGATTGAATTTTAAAGGAAAAAGATAATTTAGCCATATTTACTAATGTTTGTATTGCCATCTTTTGATGTTAAAAAGCTACTGGATTTACATTTGTATTTGTAAGAGTTTCGCTTTCAGAAGAATATTTAAATGACTCATGCAAATGTGAATTACAGAGTCTGTGGCACACAGTGTACTGAAAATTGCACAAACTTTAATACAGAAAGAAAATGTGTCTTATGCCTATGGTTGTGATAGCTGCTACCAGAGTTTATTTTAAGCAGACAAAGATATTATGTATGTGAATCTGTGATGTTGAAATGTGCTATTAAAGCTAAACAGCAATGCATGCTTCATTTTCAGCCACCCTCTTGGTAGTATGTTGGTTATTACTAAAGTGAACTGGCTGCATCTTTGTATATAGATTAAAATGCATTGTCTGTAGATCATCCTGTGATTGCAACATTACAATAGCTTGCCCCACTTAGTAAATCTGTCTCACAGCATATAAAATTAAATGCATCTTATTTTCTCACAATTTACTGTTGTGATCCAGTGGGACTCTTTTCCTCCTCCCTGTTTAGGATTTCTATGACTGGATACCATATTTCATACCATGCCATACCAAATACCATATTTCTGAGATTTTTAAGGACAAATACAATAACCCCACTTTTATCTGAAATTAGAAAGAGGAAATTATAGGTCACCAGGTCTTTTATTTTTAAGCTATTCCTGCAGTTTTAGTAATTGGTGAATCTTATCTTGCTTCTTTGATAGATAAAGTTGGGTGTTATCTGCATAACAGTGAACATCTATTCTGTGCCTTCTAATAATAGTGCCTGAGTGAAGCATGTATAATGCTAGCAGAATTGGTCCTAGCACAGAGCCCTGTAGCACTCCATCATTAACCTTAGTGTCTGAAGAAAACTCTCCATTTGCATGAACAAAGTAGAACCTATTAGATAGATATGATTCAAACCATACCTTAATTACATACAGAATGCTCTAATCACTGTAATAAAATATTATGGTATTATGCTCATATGCTTAAAAAATTATCGAAATAAGAAATATTTCAGTGAACTGACCTCAGAGTCCCCAGTCGACAGTTTGGACTCTCCAGAGCAGCACATAGCTGTTCCATTCCAGATTCCTGGAGGTTGTTTAAACTCAGATCCAACTCTGTCAAATGGCAGGGACTGGATTTTAGAGCCGAGGCCACAATTTTATAGTGAGTTTCTGAGAGATCACAGTAAGACAATCTGTAATGGAACATATATTAGAAAACATGTTATTATTAAGATTATACTTTATGATTACTTGCGGCATTTGATGACAGATAAATAGGAACTTTCTGTTTGCTATTTTGTTCTCAGTTGGTCTAGCAGATCTTGTCTGACTGTTTGCGCTGAAACATTAATTGGCCTCTCGGAGACCTGCAGACTTTTAATCTTTGTTTCACTGTAATCTGCTGATGAAGGAGATAAAATAAAGTTTAATGCCCCAGTTTTGTTCACAGTCTCTCAGTGTGATCTGATACATCTGACTCCACAGTTATCATGAGGCCATATTCATCACAACAACATTTTTACCATTTTTGATTAGTTCCAGTTGGAAAGATTATCTCTCTTTGCTGTCTACCTGCTGTTTCTGTGACATGCCCGTAAGTGGAAAATATAGAGTCTGTTTTCAAACAGTGCAAACATGAAAAGTAGTTACTTAACAGTATCGGAGACTGGGGGAACAAAATAGAAGCAAAGTAACTCTTTTTAATTAAAAGCTAAATACTAAACCGAACACACAGAACCCCACACAAAAGATAACATAAAGTGCAAGACTTAAATAATAAATGAAAACAAGAGCCACTGGGAACTTTAAAAAAAAAACCAAAAAAACACACAAATAAAAGAAATACTGATAAGATAATTTTCTAACAAAACAAAGAGCCAAACTCAAACATGAATTATGCCCAAAAACAAAAGGAACCATGACTTTCAAAAACCTCAGAGCTCTGGTTCCCAGACCCAGGGGCCATGACAGCAAGCAGGGACAAAGTGCTCTACACAACAGCATTCGATGGTTTGCATCAAGGGTGTAGATTTGGTTTTGGCATTGGTGGGGACGGATGATTCAACCACCGAACCCTGCCCTGTTTCTGTTTTTTTTTCCTTTTTGTCTTTGCTTCTTGATAAAAAGAAGGAGAAATATACTTGCCTACATATGCTATTCTACATGCTTTTAAACCATTTAAAATTACAATTCATAGTTTTATATGTGAATTATGTAATGTTAAATTACTATTAAACAAATGACTAAGTATTTTAGACTTTAGTTTACTTCAGCCATATTCCATATAAATCAGGTATCTTACAAAAATAAAAATAGCTTCAAATACAGTCATGACAATAAAAGAATATGACTTTAAGGACTTAAGAACATTACTTCAGTTATAGTACACCAACATCTCTTATACATTAGCACTAAGGGAACACTGAATGACCTGGTGGTTTTTGTCCATAAAACTACTCATCTAAGATTACCACAAAATTATTATTATGTGCTTGATGTGCCTCACCTTTGGCCCTGGCTCTTCCCCTCTGACTGCACTAGGACATATTGCTACCTGATAAAATAACACATTGATTCGTGCAATATAAAAAGTGAGACTTGTCAATTCAGATTCTTTGTCAAATGTACACTAATGAATCAATTTACATCAGCACCCTAACAATTGTCATGATAATAAATACTAGTTCATCTATAGCACCAAATCATCAGTCAGTCACCTGTGACCTCGCCTCTTCACCTCTGTCCGAGCTACAACATGGCAGAGCTGCCTCTGTCACCTGATAAATAACAGTGAGACACTCCAAATACATGCAGTCACACATGTGCTTCAAATACAGTAATGAACCACCAAGTCATCATCCAATTCCACCTGTGATCTTGTATCACCATTGCTCTGAGCTTTGTGTTGGTTCTTCTGTCACCTGACAAATAGCACATACATGACAATAAGAATAAAATGTGTAGCTGCTTCAGTGTTTCTGTCAATTTGTGCAGATCTTGACTCATCAGTAATGTTTGTAGGGTGAGTGCATTTTTAAAACAATTTGTGCAAACTGCACTACAAGGTGGAATATTTGCAAAATCATGACTACCTCATGATATATTGTCTCAAAAATCAACCCTATGAATATGTCAGTGCCATTAGGATGAAATTATTGTGTCACCAACATTTTAACGTTAGACATATAATTTTAACAGCCTCTGTAATCTAATATCCTGGCTTGCTCGAGGCTGCCGTTTTCTCTGACACTTTCAATCAAAATTAGAAATGCTACTCTGAGATTGAGATAACTAATAGTGCTGCCTGTTGTGCAGTTGGTTTCCAAAACATATTATTCATGGTTACATACAATTTTAGACTCATGTGGGCCAAAGCCCAGCACAGCCTGTAACGTTATTGTGACAGACACATTTTATGAGTGAGCTTGACTTTAAGTGACTTACAGGTTTCTTTGAAAAATACTTTCTTATATCCAGTGATGGGAATAACGGTGTTACAAGTAACGGCGTTACTAACGGCGTTACTTTTTTCAGTAACGAGTAATCTAACTAATTACTATTCCTATCGTTACAACGGCGTTACAGTTACTAACAAGGAAACGCGGTCCGTTACTATTTTTCAACAAACAGACGGTTGAAGCTGTGTTCAGCTTACTGCATCTTATGTCAGTTGCACGGAAGTAGCTGTAAGTAATCTGGACGCTACAGCTTTAAGCAGCTGCGCACTCCCGCGGACGGCAATCACGATCACTGTCTAGCACAACAGCTGGAGCTCAGGAGGCAAAACAATCGCATGAGTGCTGCTGTTTGACTGAGGAAGAATAAAGTAGTCGTGGTAAGTCAATCACATGACCACTTAAAGACAAAGCAACAAGGTGATATATACCAGTTTTTAAATTGTGTCGATAGGCCACGTAAAACCAGAGTCATGATAAACAATATATACGCGGCGTTTTTTCCTCAATAGTTTCGTCACGTTACTGTCTAAGGACAGCGCTAACAAGCACTCTCTGCTTATGAGCAAAAAAAAAAACAAAAAAAAGTTTTAGGAGTGACGTCGAGAGAAAGAGAGAGAGAGCAGAGAAAGAGAGAGAGCGAGTTTTGAGATGTGAGATTTGCGACGTTTAGCGTGTTTGGAGTGTGTAGTTAATGTGTTGTCTTGTGTAGTTAGTGTGTAGTGTTGTGGATAGTTTTGTGTTGTGTGTCAGAACAATGAGGCGACTGCTGTCTCCAGGTAGAAACAGAGGTGATACACCTGCTGCTGTCAGACCTGCAGGTATCAGGCTGTGATGTTCTCCTTTATAGTGAACAGAAATGATTTTTTTGGAGTGGCACAAATAATTTGTGCGGCATCTTATTGAAGAACAGCTGATTGTTCTGTAAATAGTTTGAAATGTTATTTAAAAAAAGGGTAAAAGGTAAATGGATGCAAATAACTTTGTTGTTTGCAAAACTTGTGCATAGGATTTTAAAATTGACAATTAATATTTGCATTTGAAGTTATGAAATATGATTCATTAAACATGTTTGTGGTTGTTACAGTAAAAATATAACTTTTTCTACTCTGATTTTATGTTTTTTGTCTGATTTTAGATCAATTCTGGTTATACAGTATGACAAAATGAGAACATAACTGTAAATTCAGGCACGTGAGGTTGTGCTAAAAAGAATGACACCAAACAAGGCAAAGTAAATAGTTTTTAAAGGGAAAATGTGGAGGGAAAATCAAGAGTAGTAAAAAAATGGCCAATTATACCCTGGACCCCAGGGGGTTAAACGTTCTTTGTTTTTTTTTTTTTAAAGTAACGCAATAGTTACTTTTCCAAGTAATTAATTACTTTTAGAATATTGTAACTCAGTTACTAACTCAGTTACTTTTTTGAAGAAGTAACTAGTAACTATAATTGAATTACTATTTCAAAGTAACTTGCCCAACACTGCTTATATCCAGGTTCTTCCTTTTTGCTGCCATCCTCCTCTCCTCCTTGCAGGTCCTCACAGCGCAGGATTGCCGCTGCTAAAACTAAACAGAGCTCCCTGAAAGGCACAGCCAATCACATTGGCCATATTTGTCACATGAGTTAGGACTCCAGTAGTGAACGTAATTTAACTCTCTCTGCACCGCTAGGTGAATGAGACGTTGACAGATCTTTTTTTTTCTTTCTATCGGATTTGTTTTTCTTTACTCGAAGAGATCAAATTCTTGGTGGGGACATTTCAATAATCGCTGGATATTGATGGGGACATGTCCCTTCCGTCCATGCCAAATCTACGCCCTTGGTTTGCATTGTCTCTGGTGATATTAGGGTCGGCCCATTCCACGAAGCTCTCTATGCACTGTTCTTGAGACGACCTGTAGCTGTTAACTCTGCAGAAAATCATCAGTCTCTGCACACTATGCACTTCAGCATTCACAGACCTCTCTCTGATTTTATATTGCCTACCACTTTGTGGCTGAGTTGCTGTCATTCCCAATACCTTCAACTTTTTTTAATGATACCAGTGACAGATGACTGTGGAACATTAAGTTGCAAGAAAATTTTATTACTGGATTTCCACAAGTGTCTTCCTATCACGGTAACACAGATAAATTAAAAATGATAATAATACTTCATTATTATTATTATTATTATTGTTATCATTATTATTATTTTACAGCATTTGAAACAAGCTTAGCATCTGTGACAAACCAAACTAATGTGTATGTAAATTTGCAATAATTAAGTACAATGCTGTTATAAAAAACAAGAGTCATAGGGAGAACATTTGAGGAACTTAAATATAAATCTACACTGATTTATAAGAATCATCATCTTGACTCACCGAACCTTTCTGCAGTTCCTCACAGCTGGAATCAATCTCCGCTGCCCCTCATATGATGATGTGTTGTACTTCATCATGTCCAACTCATCCAAAACCTCCTCTGACATCTGCAGCATGTAGGCCAGAGCTGAGCAGTGGATCTCACAGAGTTTCTTGTCTGATCTGTTCTTTGACTTAAGGAACTCTTGGATCTCTTGATACACTGAGATGTCATTTATCTCCATCAGACAGTGGAAGATGTTGATGCTTCTGTCAGGAGACATTTTATTACAGTTCATCTCCTTCAGGTTGTTGATGACTCTCTGGATGATTCTGGGATTGTTTTCTGTCTGACATAGCAGACTTTCCAAGAGTCTCTGGTTGGACTCCAAACAGAAGCCATGAAGAAAGCGAACAAACAGGTCCAGGTGGCCATTGTTACTTTGAAGGGATTTCTCTATGACTTTGCTCAGAAAGATATCCAGAGATGTTATATCCTTTTTTAGGAACTCCTCCACCACCTGTGTCTTCCTATTTGTGTAAGAGTGGAACATGTAGACAGCAGCAAGAAACTCCTGAATGCTCAGATGAACAAAGGAGTAGACTGGTTTCTGGAGGATCACACACTCTCTTTTGAAGATCTCTGTACAAACTCCTGAGTACACTGAGGCCTCTGTGACATCCAGACCACACTGCTCCAGGTCTTCTTGGTAAAATAGGATGTTTCCTTTCTCCAGATGTTCAAAGGCCAGCCTCCCCAGCTTCAGGAGAACTTCCCTGTCAGCCTCCATCAGCTCCTGTGGACTTGTCTCACATCCCTCGAGGTACTTGTTCTTCTTCCTCTTTGTCTGGACCAGCAGGAAATGTGAATACATGTCAGTCAGGGTCTTGGGCAGCTCTCCTCTCTGCTCTGTGGTCAACATGTGCTCCAGAACTGTAGCAGTGATCCAGCAGAAGACTGGGATTCTACACATGATGTAGAGGCTCCTGGATGTCTTCATGTGGGAGATGATTCTGCTGGACAGCTCTTCATCACTGAATCTCCTCCTGAAGTACTCCTCCTTCTGGGTGTCAGTGAAGCCTCGTACTTCTGTCATCCTGTTAATATATGCAGGAGGGATATGACTGGCTGCTCCAGGTCGGGAAGTTATCCAGAGGAAAGCAGAAGGAAGCAGATTCCCCTCGATGAGGTTTGTCAGCAGCTCACTGACTGATGACTTCTGTGTGACATCAGACACGAGCTTCCTGTTGGTGAAATCCAGTGAAAGTCTGCTTTCATCCAGGCCATCAAAGATGAACAGAAGTTTACAGACAGCGAGCTGCTCTGCTGTGACCTTCTGTAATGTTGGATGGAAAACATGGAGCAGCTCTAGAAGACTGTACTGCTCATCTCTGATCAGGTTCAGCTCCCTGAATGAAAGCAGAATCACTACACTGATGTCTTGGTTTTCCAAACCTTCTGCCCAGTCCAGAGTGAACTTCTGTATTGAGAAAGTCTTTCCAACACCAGCGACGCCGTTCGTCAGAACCACAGTGATGGGTCTCTGTTGGTCAGGCAATGCTTTAAAGATGTCCTGGCACCTGATTGGAGTGTTATGAAGGATCTTGGAAGCTGTCTCCAGCTGCCTCACCTCATGTTGGGTATGAACCGCTTCAATCTGTCCCTCTGTGATGTAGAGCTCAGTGTAGATCCTGTTGAGGAGGGTTCTACTTTCTGTTTCATCAGTGCCTTCAGTCACATGTTCACATCTTCTCCTCAGACTGATCTTATGTTCATCTAAAACCTCCTGCAGACCAACATCTGCTAAAAGAAAGAAAAACACTTAGGCTTAACAGTCCAGTTTTCAGACATGAGTCCCTCAGCAGACAGATGTTCAGTCTTACTTTGTTCACAGCTGCTTTGACTGGCTATCTGCTGTCCAGCTCTGGTTCTGGATTTTTTTCCACAGTGGGGACAGGAGGAGTCTCCTGATGTAGCAGACTTTTCCCAGTATGAGGTGACGCTCTCTCTGCAAAACCAGTGTCCACAGCTGGTAGAGACTGGATCCTTCAGGACGTCCTGACACAAAGCACAGCAGGACAGCTGTTCCTCCACAGAAGCATGACTCATTTTCTTGTCTCTGTGGACACCAAGGCAAAAATATACAATCAGTAAAAAAAAAAAAAAGTTAAATACCAGCACTGGCTTCCAGAAAAGCTATAGTTCTGTGTTATTATTATCGTTCTGTCCTTAAATATATTTCATTTCTGGTTTCCTTTGAGCTTCAGCAGGGAAATCACATTTGTACCAAACACATAAATGATAGAATCTGTGAGGTGTTAACATATAAATTATATATTAATCACTAAATATAAAGACTGTTGTTCATGCCTGCAGCTGTGCATTAATTCACCATTTAACCTTAGAATTTGTGAATTGTTCTTAAACAGTGTTGTGTTGATTATCTGTGGACTTTTAGTCTCACTTTATGAAAACATTGCTCTTCCTGATGTGGGCTGACCATCAGCTCAGTTCAGTCTCTTACTCTGTGTGTGAGGGCTGAGGTTCAGTGCTGAAGTTTGGAGGACTATCTTTGGACCAGTCACTCTTCACAGACAGATAGCTGGATCCTGGATACTCTGCTCCGTGTCTGTGCTGCTGACTGTTAGATTTGTATTGTGATTGTCATTTATGCTTAGAAATATCTACTTATATATTCTTAGAGTTTTATAATTAGGTGTAGATTGGTAGAGGTTTGATCCTTAATAGTCTGCAAGCTTTGTGTGCATTCCAGAGCTCTCTGACTTTCACACCCACATTTTAGGAGCATGGGAGAGGTCGTACCTTGTCTTATTGTTTTATGGTAGGATAAACTGTTTTAGTCTAAGTGCCTTTTGTTTAGATGGACGGCTCTGGGGAGTCTTCCTGGGGTCACAGTTTGACCCCCACACACAGATACACACATACACACACACACACACAAGGTATTCTTTGTTCACATGTATACCTATATAAGAGGTCATATGTTAATGAACCTATGCATATTCATGTAACCACAATAAAAGAGCAGTGTTACGGGAGAGCGGACGAGAGCAACTGGGGTCAAGCGAAGGAACGGCGCCTGTCCAGTTCTCTCCCGTGCACGTGAAACATAAAGAACTTGCCTACTCGTGTCTTGCTTGCTGTGTAATTACATTGTCTTCAACGTTCCAGCGAATAGGTTCAAGCTACAAACCTATCACTGACCTCTGGAAACACAAACAAAGAATAAATCACACATTGTCCTTGTGCATGATCCTGTTGTTGGGCACTGAGCTGCTCCTCTCTCAGGGTCGGATTTGTGGGACTGAAGTTTTGGATATTTTCAGTAAACTCAGACAAGCTCAAACTACAAGTCAGACCTTCACAATTAAACTAGACTGAGACTACGTCCACATGTACATGGGTATTTTTGAAAACTGAGATTTTCCGCTTTCGTTTAAAAATAAAAAACCCATCCACATGTTCAGTTTTGAAAAAATATCTCCGTCCACATGTAAACGCTAAAAACGAAGTGTTGGCCAATCAGAAGTCTAGAAACCTGGGAGGGAAAAACTAAACAGGGTTTTGTACCCTCACAAAACCTTAAGTACTTCCGAAAAGTTTTTGTTTTTCTGGAAACGCAGCTAATTTTGTGTTACTTTTCAAGTACCATTTTCAAGAGCCTTCATCATTTCTGTCAAAGAATCGTTTCAGCAAGCAAAGAAAGACACAACTCAAACATGTATATACATGGGTGATCTCAGTGGAGACTCACCCTGAGACATCAGTTCCCTCTTTATTTATACACTGCTCCTTCCTAAAATATGTCGGGTCGGCGCCCCTTGTGTGTAAAACAACTCCTTACAAGGTGATAAGCATGAAACATTCTCAAACTGTTAAAAATAGTAACCGGTCAAGCTTATCTCAGCAAGGGTGGAGGCACCTGTGGTATTTCCTCATGCAAGCTTTGTCATGAAACACAGTAAAATAGGAGATTTAAATGAAGCTAAACAACTAGGGGTTTTTTAACTACAATAAAGCAGAATACATATAAAAATCCTTTAACATTCCCTCCTGTTTTAGCTCATTTCAACACGTTTCACACTTTGTTTCAGAACATGTTCTCTTGCATCTAGCCTTTTCAAACATGTCATCATTATGTGTTACTTATATTGCAATCTAGCTTTACAGGTCGTCTTTAAGATTTTCTTCTCACACATAAACATCTTCGTTTTCAAAGTTATCTTCACTGTTACTCAGATCATTTTTGTCATCCATTGGTACAGTAACATAAGCTGTCAATAATGTGGAAATCATTTTAGAAATCATCTTCCTGAGACATGGGAGAATACATGTGGAGAATACACAGAATAATACGAGTAAGAGTCCTATGAATATTAGACCTTTATACAGCAAAACAGTCCACGAGCCACTTAGCAACCATCTCAACCAATCTGTACCCCCGTCTACATATTCCTTTGACTGCACATTCTGAAGTCGTTTTAGAACTTTTAATGCATCCGTCATGTTACTAGAATGTATGTTGTCAGGTATGTAAGTGCAACAGGTGGTGTTAAAAAGCACACATAATCCTCCTTTTTCAGCCAGCACAATATCAAGCGCCACTTGATGTTGCATGACCATTATTCGCAGGGCATCTATCTCCTCGTTTTGCTGGTCATTGACTCGACATGATGTATTCACGAACAACCCAAATCGATAGTTCAATGTCTCGATCCTCAGCGCATTTTTCCCTGTGCCCACCCATGGAAAGAGTGAGTGCAGCACTTTCTGTCCTGTAGTCCAAAGCTTGAATTCCTGTGGGACGTCAGAGCCCCATATTGGGTCATGTGGTTTCGGATCTGGAGTGTCAACTGATCTTTTCCCTCTTTTGAGTGATGTATCGTCGGTAGTTATCTTAAACGTGTGATCAGATATGAAGATTGGAGCACACATACCCGTCCAGTTCTGGGGGGAGTGAAATAGGCCTGCTGTCCACATAGCCAGGCCATTCCCTGCACCCAATAGGTGCCATTGGAAATGTCATTGTTCTTCACTGGTCCTCCAAGAGCATGCGTCACTACTGCTTTGCAGTTGGTGGTGTTTCCCATGTCTATAGTTCCCTTAGACTGGCGGTAGCACAAGGTATGATCCCAATTTCCAGGGTTCTCAAGGAAGACTGGAAATGACCCAGGCTTGTTCCTTTGTTTCACCTTCAGGTTGACCCAGAACCATTCATCGCACGTGCCATTTCGTAATCCTATTTTCGAAGGTTTGTTGTGGTTGATCACAATTCCAGAGTACTGATACCCGAGACTGGCGTAGCTTGCTGCACACTTCACCTGAGTCATGTTCATTGCTTTGCCATACAATGTTGCATATTGTGTTGTTGGTGGCATATGTGAGCAGACATAACAGTCTTTGGTGGGTGTGCTGTCATGTATGTACCGATACCATGCGTTGTTCATCCAAGGGTGGATATTGTCTTGTATCATTGTATAGTGATGTGAATTATCATGTGTCCAGGCTGTCTTCTGGTGACGTCTTCGATCCAGATCGAATAGTAGGAGGCATCCTGCAGCCAGCACCGCTAGGGTTAGTGAGACCAGGAGCAGCTTCATGATGACCTGGCGCACCTGACCCCTCTGATAAGTAGACCAAAGGCAAGAAGCAAAGGGCGGGATATACCCGATCAGCCCTTCCTCCACCTTTCGGGTCACCAGAGGGCAGGGACGTCGGCGTCTATTAGTCTATGCTCTCACTCACTTTCTTACAGTGGCTTTGGTGAATCCAGGATGGTCTTTCTGCAATCTTGCAGGCAGTCGGCGTGGTTAAAAGCACTTGGTATGGTCCCTCCCAACGGGGTGAGCTCCAATTTTTCCTCTGGAGTACCCTGATTAGGATCCAGTCACCTGGCTTCAACCTGCAAGATACTGGAGAAGAGTCATGTGGCAATTTGTTATTCAGCACAATTTCTTTATTTTCTAGTAGCTTTGCCATCCACTCTGCTAGAGTGGTCTCTCTAGCTGATTTGCTTACTGGTTCACTCGTTATCGGTAGGGGGAAAAGTCTTCCATGAATTATTTCAAACGGCGTCAATTTTTGGGAACCTTGTGTTAATCTCATCCACATTTTTACTAGACCTATACATTCAGGCCACGGTCTCCCCGTCTCTTCCATGCATTTCCTTAATCTTTGTTTGATAGTGCCATTTGTTCTTTCCACTAGCCCTGCACTTTGTGGATGGTAGGCACAGTGATTTTTGATATTAAATCCTAATGCTTCGGAGACCTTGCTAATCACATCATTTACAAAATGTGTTCCATTGTCTGATCTCAATGAAAATCCATGTGAATCGTATGAAATGGGTGAGGTGGTGCAGGAAAATGACCTCTTTTTGGTCTTAGGTTACCTTGTGTATTATGCTTTTGACAAATCATGCATGTCCTTATAAATCCTTTTGCCGAAGTTTCGAAATTTAGTGTATAGAAGTGTGTTTTTAACTAATTATACTCCCTCCTGTTGACACATGAGTAACTCCATGTGTCACAAGAGCTACTGTTTTATGTAAAGACTTCGGTAGTATTGGTTTCCCATCACATATCATCAGATCATCCTGTAGGATTGCTCCGCACCTCAACCATTTCTTTTGCTCTAATAATGGTGCCGATTTTTGTTCATTTCTCAAAACATCCAGTGGAATTGATGTGGGGGTGTCAAGTGTCAGTGTGTGCACTTTTTGTTTTGCAGCTGCTTTGTCTGCAAAGTTGTTAGTATAGGTTTGCTCTCCATCTCAACAAAGTCTCATCTAGGATGACAGGATTTCAATCAGGTCAAGCGCCTCTATGCACCTGATTAGTTTAGGTATTTTCTTTATTTTCTTCATCTCATATATCATTGAACTGAGTTTGAGCAAACCTTAAACTTGATTCAGACTACTTTTAACAATTATCCACCTTACATCATAACTGAATAAGATGCTTCTTCTCATTAATATTATGTCACTATTAATATTATTATTAATATTATTATCTCATAATTGTTTTCTCTTATTTCTATATAACATCAATAGTATATTACAATATACTACTATACTACAAATATACAATAGTCTATTATAATATTTCATATATATTTTATTATGTATCCATCAAGGGCTGGGGGTGATCTGCAGTTTCACCCTTACCCAAGCTGGAGACACACTTTCCTTGGCTGAACAATGACACAGCCTCAATATACCTTATGCATCTCTCTTTTTTTATTTGATATACTTTCATGTGAATTATCTGGTTTCACTTACTCTATTCATTCTAGGCACGTTCGTCATGCCAACGATATTTCATTGTTAATACCAGTTTACAGGTTGTTATCCTGCCTATTATTAGTTTGAATACATCAGATAAGCTCTGATTTAATTTAACCTTTTGTTTATTCCACTTCATTCCTCTTGTATTTATTTCTGTTTGGAGGGTTTCTTATAGTTGCGTTAGTGCGGAGGGACTACATTTGCCTTCCCACGTGGGACATTTGGTTTTCTTTGGATTCCTCCATCTACATGCACTAATTTGTCCGGCGCCTGGACATTTTTTCTCTAGCCACTGCTCGTCAGCAGTGAGTTTTGTAGCTTTATTACCCATTACAACAAAACTGCAGAGCCGTCTCTGGTATTAGAGTCAGGAGTGGTAACTAACACGCCCTTCTACTCCTATGCTATTCGTGGATTCGTGTCAGTTTTACGTGATGAACACAACCTTTCTCCTCTACTCACCAGTACTTTGGCTACTGACAGGAAACAAAATGACAATAACAAAAGAGTAATCCAGCAGCGTACTGTGCTGTCAAAAATGATTTACTCTTCACACACAAAAACACAAACATTTAATATACAGTCGCGCAGATCCTTTCAGCGGATCAGTCTACCAGCCCTTCAGGTGGGCGAATCCCTGCACTTTTATACCAGCCCATGTGGTGGCGAACCTATTTTTGGATCCCTGCACTTTTCTACCAGCCCGTGCTATAGGCGAACAACGTTTTACGCGAGTGTATACGTGTGGGTTTCTTTACCTTACTGAAACGCTGTTATACTCAGGCTCGAGAGACCATTCCACTGAGTCCCACCGCCGTGGACCACTGATAAAACACTGGCCAAGACCCGAATTTTTTACGCTCCTGGGCTTTCACCTCTACCTAGAGAGGGCTGTCGACAGACTTCAGTGCGGGCTCCCCACGACGTCGGGAATCAGTGTAGATCTCTGCTTTGGAGTCACAACAAAACAGTTGTTATTTCCTATCCGGCTCGAAGGACCAATAAAAATGTCAAAGAATCGTTTCAGCAAGCAAAGAAAGACACAACTCAAACATGTATATACATGGGTGATCTCAGTGGAGACTCACCCTGAGACATCAGTTCCCTCTTTATTTATACACTGCTCCTTCCTAAAATATGTCGGGTCGGCGCCCCTTGTGTGTAAAACAACTCCTTACAAGGTGATAAGCATGAAACATTCTCAAACTGTTAAAAATAGTAACCGGTCAAGCTCATCTCAGCAAGGGTGGAGGCACCTGTGGTATTTCCTCATGCAAGCTTTGTCATGAAACACAGTAAAATAGGAGATTTAAATGAAGCTAAACAACTAGGGGTTTTTTAACTACAATAAAGCAGAATACATATAAAAATCCTTTAACAATTTCAAATGTTAATAACTAAAGATAGTATTTTGGTTGGTGTAGACTCACAACTTAGGAATGAACAAAATACATACAAAATACATAAATTTAATAATAAATTAATTAATTTATTCAAAACCGACTTGTGAGAGCATCTGTGTTGAATGTAGAAGCCATGTACGTCCGAAGTTCACTCTGACGCCTCTGTCTTTCTAAATGGAGGGACAGTAACTGCGTGTGTATATGTTTACTTGTAAAAACTACAGATGGTAAGATTAACAGCAACAGTATTTTGTCTATATCCGCCATTGTAGAAATTAATCTCTTATAAACAACGTGGCGCACAGCATCACGTCAAAAAAGGCGCACACCTTTGACGTTGTGTGACTAAATCTCCATTTTTCTCGTCCACACGTAAACGCAAAAACAGAGTTTTCGAAAATCTCCACCCTGGCAGGAGTTTTTTAAAAAATCTCAGTTTTCAGTGATTGAAAACGCCGTTTACGTGTGAACTAAAGGTGCAAACACATAGAAAAATCAGTGTTTTCAAAAATACCTGTATATTCCAAGTTTCAAGTATACTATTAAAATTTACGATGAGGTGAACCAGAACCAGTTTCTTTATCCTTGTCTGGGTAGCGAGAGGAGCAGGTGCTACATTTACAGTCTGGGATTAAAAAGATTTCAGATCTGGATCACCCAAATGCTAATGTTATCATTCTCTTGATGAACTCTAAACATAATCATAGTATACATTTTTTTAGTCTACAAATTAGTACTATTGATTGAGTTTGGTAAAACTAAATCAGCAGAATCTACTGACTAGACCCCCCAAAGCCTCATTTGAAATAATAGATTCAAAACCATCTTCAGCTCAGTTCAGTAGTTCAGTGATTACTTACTTTGTGTCTGAGGGTCCAGGCTCAGTACTAAAGTTTGGAGGACTATCTTTGGACCAGTCACTCTTCACAGACAGACAGCTGGATCCTGGATACTCTGCTCTGTGTCTGTGCTGCTGACCTCTGGAAATACAAACACAGAATAAATCCCACATTGTTCTTGTGCATGATCCTGTTGTTGGGCACTGAGCTGCTTCTCTCTCAGGGTTTTTGTGGCTGAAGCTCTGGGTGTTTTCAGTAACCTGAATCTTTTCCTCTTCATCATGTGTGGTACTTGAATCCGAGTCTTTTGATGAATTTAGGCATAAACATAATCTAAATAATAAAATTAAAACTGAGAATTTTTGTAAAAGAAATCCCCACAAACCTCATTTGTAATGATATGAAAGGACTGCAACAATTAAAATCCTCTTCAGCTTTGCTTACAGCAGAAATAGTTTCTTACTTTATATCTGAGGGTCCAGCTTCATTACTGAAGTCTGGATTTCCACCTTTGGACCCTGGAGGTTCTGCTTTGTCCCCCTCTTCTTTCAAATCACTCATCTTCGGTCTGAGAGAAAAACATCCGGTCTATAATAAACTCAAATGCCTTATAGATTAATGCATCTTTATTTCCCGTGACAGTAAACAGACACACAGCTGACACAGCACTGACCATCAAGCAAAGATTTACGTTCACCCCCATCATTTTGTTTGGATAACATTACAAACTCACATTAACCAGATGCACAGTAGTCGTGGTCTTCCTCCTGCTCTGTGGCTCTAAAATTTGGTCTGAATTCACTGAATACTTTCAGTTTCAATCAGTAGCCCTTCCCTCTCCGTTTATATGAAATCACATGACATATCAGTTTCTTAAAGAGATATGAGCACCTCTCTTGTTTCTGGTTTTGGTCCCTCTTGTGGTCCTGGTGTTGTCATTCCAGCTGCTGTTTTGCCACCAGCCTGCAGCTCACCGTATCGCCCACATTCACACTTTCAACCTCTGCTGGGAATTCAAATACTTATTTCAATTGAACATTAAAATTTCCCTCCATCACAGAGCTCCCCTCAGTGACAGCTTCATCATCCTCAGTCAGACAGACCTAAAGCAGAGCTGCTACATTGCTGCCCTCTACTCTTCACCTGTACAACGCCACTTACATTCCACTGTGTAGTTGTATGCCATGTAAATATCCCATCAGTTTAACTGTAATCAGATAATCTAAATTAAACAAAGGATTTGGGGAAAACAGAAACTCTCATTATCACAGGACCACATTCCTTTATCTCAAGTGTTATTGACTGATGGTTATTCCAATGGTCCATAAAATAATGAGAATAAAATATTTTCCTCCAGTGTAGCTTCTCTTCTAATGTATCTCCTTCCTCATTCTATTCAGATGAATATCATGACGCTTATGCCCTAATTCCTATTATGCAGAAAACTAATGAAGAAACATTTTATTTCAGTCACATTATCGAGTCTTTTCTGAGTATTTTGGATTGTTCTGTGCAGATAGCATTTGCTTCTACATGTACAATTACCTTTTCAATTCCAGAAGACTTTCAACAGCTTTTTCAGTTTTCAGTTTTGTTTGTCATATGCAAGTTAGCACAGGGTCAACATTGCAATGAAATGTATTTGACAAGCAGAAGACAGTCACTCAGCAGAATGGTATAGTAGAAAAAATAGTAAAGAGCAAAATATTAATTATTTATATTAATTATATTTTCCTTGATGTTCTGGACATGGGCTCCCAGGAAACTATGGTTTATGGCTGAGCTTGTTCTAACATTGCTAATTATTGAGTCACCAATGATGAGAGTTGTCTACTGCTGTGTGAGAAGTCTTGGCTCTGAGCTGGTTGTCCTAGAGGTAGAGTACCTGGGACTTTCACAGGGACCTGTGGCTGCTGGGTGCAGGTTTTAGAGGCTCTGGCACGTGGTCAGCTATGGCAGCCACAACATTATATTATTGGTGTTCCATCCTCCTAACACCTCAAACCTGTTATATAGGGTGATGGATCGCAATGATGGTGACTGGGAGGATTTTCTTCCTCATTTTCTTTTCCCCTGGATGATAAACCAGGGGAAAGAATGTTTGGAGTCAGGTCCAAACATGTCTGTGCTTTAGGCCTGACTCCAAACCTGTGTCATGGGTCCTCATGGTGGATGGAAGTAAACATAGCTGACTTCAGATGTGTGTTTGTCGAGGGTCCAGGTCATGAAACTGTTTTCGGGATTGGTTTTTACAAGACCAGTAGGGACCAAGCGTAAAATCCATAGAGCAGAAGATGGCAAACAGGCATGTTAGTTGTCAAAAAAATTTAGTTATTAAGCAGAAATTAAGCAAAACACAAGAAGAAAAAGGAAAACAGACACAAAATGGTTAGCAGTTAACTGCACAGCGTCGTGCCGCAATGAGATCAGATCAGACAAATGCATAGCCTCTCTCAGCCAGGATGACTATTTTTGTTTAACTGATGTTTTTTTATTATTTTTTTCAGACTTTAATCAAAATAATATGAAGTATATTGAAAAGCAAAAAGTTTAAGGACAGGAAATTTTAGTTTTTGTTGTGATCAGTTTGAAGAGTCAAGACACCGTCCCTGAAAGATCCACATTAGCATCACAATGATCTGTAAATATGTCACTCGACAGAAGAGCAGTCAGCACATGTTTGAACAATTAAATAAAATAGTTTTGTGTTTGTTTGTTTGTTTTTTACAAAAATGGTGCTTTAGTGTTTTAAAGTGAGGATTTGTTGATTTTGACATTTTAGTCTGAAAAACTGTATTTGTACTGATTGTACAAATCAAAATAAAACAGGAATATAACTGAGCACTGACTGGGACTGATAACCTGCAGATACATGCTGGGGTAGGGTTAGAGTTATAAAGTCAACAGTAACTCCAAAATTCTCATCATTCCACAAAGTAGAGCTGCAGCAAAGAGAAACGGCATAATGATAACCATAAACTTTGGCTCACAGTCTCAGCCTGGAAGTGGAGGTGGTACGTGAGTGTGGAGATTAGCTCAGTTGTGCAGTGGTCTTTTTTTCAAACTGAGGATTTTATCAAAGGTGAAATCATTTTTATCTTTTAAATACTTTGAACTGGCCATCCATGCTTTCATTACATTCCAGCTGGACTATTGTAACTCCTTATATGTTGGAGTTAGCCAGACCTGCCTTGCAAGACTGTAGTTGGTCCAAAATGCTGCAGCTTGTCTTCTGTCACAAACTAAAAGACGTGAACATATTTCCCCGGTGCTTGCCTCTCTTCTCTGGCTCCCTGTTCACTTCAGAAATTTTATTGTTGACTTACAAAGCCCTGAATAGACAGGCTCCCGGGTATTTGTCTGAGCTCTTGCAGCCTTATGCACCCTCTAGATCTCTTAGATCAATTGATCTTATGCTTTTAGGCATACCAAGTTCGAGGCTGGTTCATAGAGGTGATCGAGCATTTGAGGTCGTATCACCTAAACCAGACCTTCCCAAAGTGTGGGGCCCGCAGACCCATGGCAGGGGGGGGCGCGGTATGAAAAGGGGAAAAAAAAACGCTTGGACACTGCTAGCACAGGGCGCCCACAGAAACGCAAAGCAGGAGATGAAGCATTGCCAAATATGTTTCCAAACCAAATTCATTCTAAGCCAAATACTAGAAAATATGGTGAAGCATATCTGCCCTTTGGTTTCACCTGCACAAGTGCCAAGGTAGGTCTCCCCTGCAGAATTGGTTTTCCCTGTGAGCATGCGCTGGGCTCTTCAAATCACAGACAAACAGGATCCCACATTCTTGATTTTTAGTTCACGAACACTTGTTGTAATGACTAACTACTCCTGACATTTTGCTCTTTATACAGTAAAGTTACAGTGGGATACAAATAATATCAGGCTGATCCTGTCACGATTTGTTCAAATCACGGCCAAACAGTATCCCACAGCTGTTTATGTTTTTAAACCCATTTTGCACAGAGAGGCATTTTTTGAAAAATGTATTGATAGCAATGTTGAATATTATTACACAGGAAAAACAACTACACGTAAAATAATCACACCGTGACGCCTCTGCCTTTCTAAATGGAGGGACAGTAACTGCGTGTGTATATGTAAGCCTGTAAAACCTGCAGATGGTCAGATTAACAGTAACAGTATTTTGTCTCTATCCGCCATTCTGCAATTCATCTCATGTAAACAATAACGTGGCGCACAGCGTGACGTGAAAAAAGGCACATACCTTTGACCTTGGGTGATGAACTCTGTATTCCTCGTCCACACGTAAACGCAAAAAAGGAGTTTTAAAAAAATCTCCGTTTTCGGTGATTCGAAACGCCGTTTACGTGTGGACGAAACAGCTGCGTTTTCAAAAATACCCGTGTAGGTGCGGACGCAGCGTGAAAGAGTTAGTAGTTTATTTTATTACTACCTGTAATTTATTGCAGATTACTTGTATTTGCTTAATTGTTTACTAAATGTTTGAGGTGTGAAATAAACCGCAGTGGAGCAAAGTATGGGTGTGTGGAGGATGTGTTTGTGCGTGCGCGCGTGCACGCGCGGGGGTGGGGGTGGGGGGGCGCGAACATTTTTCTTGTAAAACAAAGGGGGGCTTAGCAAAAAAAGTTTGGGAACCACTGACCTAAACTGTGGAATAATCTAGCCCTACACATCAGACAGGCTCCTACCGTCAGTCTTTTTAAATCTAATCTTAAAACACATTTCTATTCACTGGCTTTTACAGTTTGAAAGTTATCTGCTATTTGGTGTTTGGTATTAATATTATAATTTAGTAGAAGTTGTTTTGTATTTTTGTACAGCACTTTGGTAAATGTTGTTGTTGTAATTAAATGTGCTATATGAATAAATAAACGATAAACGATGAATGAAACAATGTGATAAGAATATTGACAACATTATATGAGAATATTTGAAGATCTACTAATGTACACTGATCTTCAATGTTAACTGCACTCACCAAACCTTTCTGCAATTCCTCACAGCTGGAATTAGTCTCAGTTTTCCCTCTGATGATGTGTTGTACCTCTGCAATTCTAACTCATCAAGAACCTTCTCTGATATTTGCGGCATGTAGGCCAGACCTGAGCAGTAGATCTCTGAGAGTTCCATTTTTGATCTGTTCTGCAACTTCAGGAACTCTTGGATCTCCTGATGTACTAAAGGGTTATTTATTTCCATCAGACAGTGGACAGTGGAACATGTAGACAGCTGCCAGAAACTCCTGAATGCTCAGATGAACAAAGCAGTAGACTGGTTTCTGGAAGATCACACACTCTACAAACTCCTGAGTAGGGATGGGTATCGAAACCCGGTTCTTGTTGAGAACCGGTTCCCTCTGTTTCAATTCCTTGGAATTGTTTGCCATTTTTGCAAATGATTCCCTTATCGATTCCAGTCGCCCCGAATGACGTCACCACGTTGCAGAGCGTCATTTCCCTGGCAGGAAACACGGCACCTAAGCGGCTCAAACGCTCAAAAGTTTGGTTATACTTTACGAGAACGGATGACAACAGGGCAACTTGCAATACTTGCAAAGTAGATATTTCATTTAAGGGAGGAAACACTACAAATATGCAAAAGCATTTGCTCACAAAACACGCGATGACCTTAAATGAATGTCGTGTTTTTAATTCCGCTCCGGACTCGTGAATCTCAGGCTGTGTCCCAATTAAGAGACCGCACGCTTGAAGTACGCATTTCAAGTGCGATTACGTCACCGCCACGCGACGACGGCTGTCCCAATTCGAAGTGTACTTCAAATGCATACTCCAAATGCGCCGTCGATTTCCCCAAATATCAAGCATGGTCCGGTGCATGCTTCTTGGTCCCATATATCCCACAATTCATAGCGCGGCGGTGGGTGTGGATCATTTTGCTGCAAAATACGGCAGAAGGGAGCGGCCGAAGAGTGAACTGTCAAAAGTAAGTACTGAATATGATGTCACTTATTTATGTGTGAATGTTTAATAATGAAGAACATTAAAACATTACTGTTGGCCACATGACGGCAAAGTTATGTGACATTAGTGATGTTTGTACTAACTTGGTTTTAAAGCCTCTACTTCAAAATATATATATAGGTGACTTTAATCTTACAGAGAATGTGATGATTTTATGGATAATTAAAGTCAGTCATATATCCACAAACACAACAAGCTGAAAGTCAGTGATGCTGCTCGGTTTGCAGTCCTGAATATCACGGCACAAGCAGGATTCACTGCACTGTTAATGTTAGCTATGTTATATTGCTGCCTCTGTTCGGTGGTGTTGAGCCAAACGGACTTTAACGTGTGTTTGAACGAGCTGACGGTTCACTCGTTAAGCTGAAAGAAAGATGCTTTAATCACAGGAGTCACACGTGTCCACTGCACCATCTGGAACTCTTCTTGTTTAGCACTCGTAATAACACAAACACTAAATCCTCCTTCTCTTGTGCTGTTTTGTAGCAGTGTATACACCTGAGACTGTCACCTGTCTGTCTGTCCTGCACTCTCTCTCTGTTTCTTTCTCTCTGATTGTGGAATAAAAGTATGAACATGTATTTATAAGTTACACTTGTGTTTGAATCCTGCAGCTTGTCACACATTTGATTTCCATGTGTGACAACTGCAAGTGTCCAGAGTGAGGACAGACTGAAGGACCCACTGCTGCACATCATCTGTGAGGCTCTGCAGCCCTGATGATCCACCAGGACAAACTCAGCAGTGTGTGAGGAAGAGGAGGAGGAAGAGCCAGCAGCAGCTGACAGATGGAGAGAATAGACAGACTGTTCCCTGTTTGTGAAGGACTGCTAGGAAAGTTTAAAATAACTAATTGTCTGTCCTGAATCAGTCTTATTAGGTAATGTTCAAATAATCTTATCATTCCAGTGTTTTCAGTGTGGGAGAAAGTACTCAGGGCCTTCAAGTTACACACTATGAAAGGCAGCAACAAGTTTAATATTCAGAAACCTAAAGTATGTATCAGCAGCAGAATGGAGCTAAAAATAAATGTTTGTTTCAGTTCTATGAAGCTTTGAGTATTTTGGATTAGTAGCACTGCTGTGTTTGTTGCATCATATTGCTGTAATTGTTTATATGCTTTATATATTCTGAGGTAAGTTGATCTATAGTGTTACATCATATTCTATAAGGATATTATGTGTTTGTGTACTTTCTGCCCAGTTTGACCCATTTAGCAGAAGTCAGCCTGTTTAAGGCTCTGATATCTATTATTATTATATTATATTATATTATATTAGTTTCTTTTTATAAAATCAGAACCACATGCAGGTAAGGCGAAGCACAAAGAACCATAATCAACAGGAGGGTCCACTTCCTGTCCGCTGACCAGGGGCAAGGGGGGGAAACACAGGCAGCCAATCATTTCGCTGGTGCAGTCAAAATAACAGCAAGTGGTTAACACAGTGATTTATAGTTTTTTTTACAAAAATACAGACACTATGGCTAATGAGTATTATTGAGCAGGTTTGGCCTATAAATAAACATAATCCATCCAGAGAATATGCTGCCATTATAATTTAAACATTTTTATTTATATCTATGATTTAGCTCCATTGAGATTAAAAAGCCCAACTCTTGTTCATGAGCGATCCGAACAAAGTTAAAGTCTAAAGCAGGAGTATTCAACTAAAATTTGAGGAGGTCCAGCTGGAGAAAAACTTCTCAAGCAGAGGTCCGGGACATCATAATGTCTAACTTGCGTTATGACTGTGATACAGAAGCAGCCTATTTTTTTTTATTATCAATATATAATAATAATAATGGATTGGATTTATATAGCGCTTTTCAAGGCACCCAAAGCCATTATTCATTCACGCTCACATTCATACACTGGTGGAGGCAAGCTATGGTTGTAGCCACAGCTGCCCTGGGGCAGACTGACAGAGGCAAGGCTGCCATATCGCGCCATCGGCCCCTCTGGCCAACACCAGTAGGCGGTAGGGTAAAGTGTCTTGCCCAAGGACACAAAGGCCAGGACACAAAGGCTGGGGATCGAACCGGCGACCTTCCGGTTACAGGTGCGCTTCCCAACCCCCCTGAGCCACGGTCGCCCCCTTATATAAGTTTAAGTTTATATGTAAAATATAAGTTTAAAAAATTTCAACAAAATTTATTGTTAACACTGAAACACACAGTGGGCCTACATTCGATATAGCGCTGCAGTTTAAAATGAATTAGAGAAAATAAATAAAATGGCTAAATTGTGCATCTTAAAACAAAGTGCTTAATTTCAGAAAAAATAGCAGCAGCTTGAGTTTCCCTTTTTCTTTACCTTTCACATCTCGACTTAACAGTCTCAATACATTTTTCAACAGATGACATCAAAACATCTTAACAATTTTACAGTTTCTCTTTCTTTCGCTCTTATATTCCACTTCCCCACTTTCTGTTGTTCAATGAGAGAATTGAGCTTTAGTTTGACCTACCAGGATTTTAAACCTGGGCTGGAATGGTGTCAGGGCCATTCTCATACACATGTGTAGGTGCTCATTGGTGAGCCTGGAACGATCTTTAGTTTTTATTATGTTCATTGTGGAGAAAGCTGCCTCACAGCTGTATGTGGAGCCAAACATGGTCAAGATGTAAAGGGCTACTTTCCTCAGATTTGGGAAAGCTGTCTCAGAGACCATTTGGAGCTAGAAAGTGTCAGGTTCAGTTCTTTCAAACTGCTCTTTCAGGGCCACATCTGCTTGGAGATCAACCAGTTACATCTGGAGAGGCCCAGCATTTGCCCACTTGAAGTGCTATGTGACTTCCTTTAAGAACCCTCTGACATCAGTGGTGAGAAATGTGTTCTTTATGAACATGGTGAGCTGCTGTCCAAAGCTGAAGCTATCAAAACCTTTGCTGAAGTTTTCAATCAGCTTATCAACAAAGTCAACAAAAGAGACACATCTCTCTGTCCCTGAACCTGTTCATTCACTGTTGAGAAGTGTACATAGTCTCCTCGCAGATCTTCTTTGAACACTTCAAGTTTCCTCTGAAAGGAGCGACAGCTGTCATCAGTTCACACATTGAATTGTCTTTCCCCTTGTCACGAGTTCAAAATATTGGGGATGGATACAGGAGGAAAACCAAAATAACAACACTGGTCCGGCCGGGTCAAGTCAAACGATGATTTTAATGCACACGTGTGGGAGATGGGACACTATACGCAGACAGCACCAGATCTCTCTCCGAAAACCACACAACAATAGTTTTCATGAACATCAGGGTATTGGAACGCCCCCCTCATGCGTAAAGTAGGTACAATACAATCAATGTTGACAACTTTTAACACATTAAAAGAACAAGTTCTTCTTCCCGAGGCCAGATCCTTTCCAGTAATCTTCTAACTCTGCTTATCCCCTGGAACAAACAGTCTCTCCTGCAAGCATAATCAAACAGCTACAAGGCCTTGCAAACTATTATTTAAATGTTTGAACTCTCCCCTCTACATGAGTTTAACTGCTGCTTGTATGTGTGCGTGTGTGCCTCGACCTCAGCATTCACTCTGCCTATAAGGACAGAGGCCAACTCTTCATGTGTGCAATAACCTAACTGAAACCATACATGTAATAAATGTTCTAATCAAGTGCCACTACTCAAAGCTTAATAAAAAGAGTATAAATGAATAAAGGATAATGATGAATAACATGATATATGTGTTTTGTAAGCATGTGCGGCCTTCTACGCTCTACGTCACTTCCCTCAATAGATCAGCCAGACATCCCGCTGACTGTAGCTTTTAACCCTTACTGACATGAGCACAACTCCATAATAAGCACCAAGCGGCAATATGTACAAAGATGATCATGGTTACACCTGCAATGAAAGATTATATGATTATACCAACACCTGTAAATAGAAGATTAACATGAGGTTATAACAATCACTGTAATACAAACGTTAATGTAATGTCAATAGCTTCAATAAATGCTTTTAATGCAATGCTTATTATATGATTCTGATGTAATGATAAAATAACAGTAAAATATCTCTTCTCACCCTGCAGCTTAAAATTCAGTTCATTCAGGTGTAAAGTGATATCAACACAAAAGGCCACAATATCCGTGTTTTTCTCATCATTTAAAAAGAGAGAAAAGTTTGTTGCTTTCTGACTTTTCAGCTCTTCCAAGAAAGCTGCTGCTTCACTTCTGATGGACCAAAATCTCCAAAAACGTTGGAGCACTTTTGCAAATATGCGATGTCTTGATAAACCAAGGAAGATATTTGAAGTTTACACAGCTACTTTCTCGCCTGAAAATGTTAAAGTTTATTTAGTGACCCACAAAGATTAATAAGAGTAATATTAAAACTTAGTAGTGGCCGCCATTGTTGGAGACTGGAATTGGCTGGGCCGCGGTATGAATTCTGGGATATGGTGGGCCACGAAGAATACACCCGACCCATCCTTCAAATCTGGGGAAAAGGAGTACACATTTGTCAGCCGGATTCGGAGGAGTCCACGAATTGGGACAGCCTTCGTCCGACGCTGTGACGTAATCAGTCTACAAATGCGGCCTCAGGAGGATGCAGCCTACGTGCATTCAGCGTTGCGATCGCCTTGAATGCACACATTTGATTGGCTAAGTAGCGTCACGTGGGTGGCTTAACTCGCACACGATTGGTTTGTTTATTCCCTGGTCTATTAATACAAGGTAACATTACCGCTTAAAATTGAATCGCCTGTCACAATTAAAAGTAATTTAATATTTTGTTAACTATGGTTTCGGGTCAGTATAGGATGGCGTCTGGCGACTCCGGTCCGCCTGTTAGTGACCCCTGCCCTAGAGTTAATTGTTAAGTGTAATTATTTGGAAACTCAGTGTGTCCTATGACACTGTCGTTGACAAGTCATGTTTCTTTGGTTAGATGCATTAGAATGGATCTGATATTGATGGTGAGCCAATCCTGTTGACGGGCCAGTTGATTTCTGTCTGTGCTGGACGGCAGAGTGTGGTAGGCCAGCTGCAATGAAAATCCCATGTCAATTTGAACTTGCTGTCCTCTTATACACACACACACACACACACACACACACACACACACGAATATTCCTCTGGACTTTCGGACATTTTACTTTAAGGACTTTTATGGACTCTACGCATCTCAACACAAAGGAAGTAGACTTGGTGTGGGCAAGTTGGACCTGTTTCTCGAAATTAAGGTTGTGTTGCAACCAGCTAACAACGTCTGTGCAACCTCAAATTAATGTTGCCATTTGGAATGTTGCCACTGAAACTGTGCTTTATTTTGAACTTAAACCTGATTTGTATATTTAGAAGGGTGCACCCATGTAAGATTTTAAAGTAACCACTGTGATTGTGAAACAAGGTTGCTACTGAGAAACCTTTTGTACCAAAGAGAAACTTTCATTTACCTGTGGTTATTTTTGTTTGTTGCAAATATTCTTTCTTTCTTAAAAGAGGAAAAATATACAAGCCAGCATTTTCAAAATTTAAAACCACCTGAGTCTCATTCATTTCACTTCTTCTGCATGTAGCTGAACCTTCTGGTTCAAATCATTTCAGCTCCTTTACATCAAGTATCAGTAAAGTAAATCTTGAGCTAAGGGTTGTTTTTTTTTTAAGTAACTGGAGTGTTACACTACACACCCATCATTATTGAAAATTTGATTTAAAACACAATTTTGTGGTTCTGTAGAAAAAATTTGAATTGTGCAGGTGTTCAAGTACTGTTGGACTGAACTGTATCTTTGTCTCTTAGTGTCTTTGCAAATTAACACAGTGACCATCATTTATTTCACACTGGAGATGCTGAAGCTCTGAACTTGGAGAAAAATGTGTAACTGTCCAAATACAGAGAGCCCTTTTCAGCATAAGAATTATTTACAAATGAATGAAAGAAAGAAAGAAATAATCACGCTCTGATCTCATCCTGATCAGCTGCATCGGTCACAGTGGTTGAGTTAAAATCCTTTGTGATGATGTAAGGAGATCAGATTATTAACCTTTCAAGATCAACACAGACAAATCTGCTGTTACTCTATTTTCAAATATCCACTGTAAAGTTACAGAACACCTATTAGAAGTGAAAAAAAATATGAAATACTCATTTGCAGTCCAACAGATAGTCAATTAAAATAAATGAATCTTTTCACCAGAGTGCCTGAATGCATCTGCTAGTTTGAATAGTTTTAAAAGTCATCTGACAGAAACAGAACCTCAGAGTAAAAACAAGACGGATTCACTCAAAGTCATTTGTATCTATGGTTTCCATGGGTGAAAAAACCACACTGTGAAATATCCATCAAATGTTTTTAATTTCATGTCATTCACAGAAACATTAGATAACACTGACAAGAGTGATGATGTCAGTACCTGATTCAAATTAGCTTTAATGAAATCTGAAATGAATTTACAATAAAACTGTTGAATGTAGATGAAGAACAAGACTGAGACAATTGTTTGCTGCAGTTAAACTGTTTTACCTACTCTTAGTCTTTTAGAGGGACTGGGTCTTGTGTCACTGTCAGGGTCACAGTTAGTGGCACTGTCAGTGTCACAGTTAGTGGCACTGTCCTTATCAGTACTACTTTTAATTTCCCTAAATGCATCTGCCACAGGTTTGCTATTAATGCACAGTGCACCACCAGGCCTTTTGAACTGGGATGGTTGTCTGTTTGAGTCACCAACACACATCCAATTTTCACTGTCAGAAACACACCATTTGGAATGATCACATCCAAATGGTGGCTTGATGTTGTAAAGTTTGTGTCCATCTG
Source organism: Oreochromis niloticus (assembly GCF_001858045.2). Lineage (NCBI taxonomy): Eukaryota > Metazoa > Chordata > Actinopteri > Cichliformes > Cichlidae > Oreochromis > Oreochromis niloticus. The sequence goes on from NC_031981.2 coordinate 21,813,180, forward strand.
TAGTCGTATCCATAGTTTCAGGTTTGCTGTGCCAGGTCTGGATGTATAAATCACTCTTTAATGTGTCAGCAATGGTGACATAAAGATCTCCTGCAAAAGGAAAGACAAGCATCAGGAAACCATCAGACAGTGTTAAACTAGCATGAAGTAATAAAAAAAAGAAAGGTGTCGCTCACAACAACTCTGACTCTGCTTTCTCTTTCTGAGACTTCCTGCATTTCTTATTTAATCATTTCTTTTTCAAACATCATGTCATGGTCGGTGTTGCTGACAGGCTGAGTGGACGCAAAATGCAGATACAATACAGCAGGGGTGTCCAACTCCAGGCCTCAAGAGCCGGTGTCCTGCAGGTTTTAGATGTGTCCTTGATCCAACACAGCTGTTTTAAATGGCTAAATGACCTACTCAACATGTCTTGAAGTTCTCCAGAGGCCTGGTAATAAACTAATAATTTGATTCAGGTGTGTTGAGCCAGGGTGATATCTAAAACCTGTAGGACACCGGCCCTTGAGGCCTGGAGTTCGACACCCCTGCTGTGGAGTAACGTGAATGATGTTTATTTACAATGACGTGAGTAAAATGGCTAATTGTTAGTGAAAGGTGCAGGGAGCTATTTACAGAGACGGGAGGTAGGGGCTATATACACAGTGCAGGCAGCAATATACATGGGCATCTAGGCTCAGTACTAAAGCAGGGTAACAGGAAGAGGAAGCAGGCTAGACACAAGAACATGAGCTATGGCCATGAAACATAGATTACAAGAGTTGAAGGGGAACAACAAGTGGGGAGTCCATAAACATGACTATGTTACAGGGTTCCGAGGATTAATGCTTGGTGCTGACGTTGGAGTGAGTACAACAGTCCAGAGGTCAGAAACGTTGTTTGCAGGTGGAGGCATGTGGGGAGGGTAAAGGCAAGGCTAAGCAGGTTTGGGTGAGGTAAGGAAGTGATGCAAATCCAAAAGTCCAAAAGTGGCAGCAGAGAGGCAGGCAGGTTTGAATGAAACTGGAGTCTGTGCTGGAACTAACGTGGCACAGGTGGTTGAGAGAAGACCAAACAACCAGGCTGTGGATTACTGCAAACAACAGGTGAGAGCAGTCTGTGGAATTGAGCTGGCTGGCAGACGATCTCTTAAATACTGCCGAGGTAATGAGCTTCAGGTGCAGCTCCAGAGAGGAAATTGGTTTAGCTCCACCCAGAGGAGGAGACTCGTAACTGCCGGAAATATACAGCCACTCACCCAGACCCTGACACATCAGATCTCGTATGATCCCTGCTGCTAGATTTCCTGATGAACTCTGAACTGAGGCTGGGTCACGCTAACACCTTAATGAAAGGTCTCCATGGTGATACAAACTTACAGAAGCACAACATGTGTTAACAGGGTTTATTTTCCAGCTCCCACAACATTTTCATACAAGGATTATTATTTAATTTAAATGTGAGTTATTTTTAGAGTTAAAGTCTAAATAAAGTGAATTTTGAACAGAGCCCCTCTGTAAAGATAGAGCTACTTGTAGCCCAGCTGATGTTTCACAGGCCAAAACATTAGGGAGGTTAGAATAAAGGACTCTGGGGCCACATGCTTCACACCTTGAAAATAAAATTCTCAGCTCTTTAGTGGGAAAACTATAGAAAGTCACAATTATTTCACACAAGAAACTCAATGTGGTTTTAAGTTATTGTTGTTTGTTTAAAAATGAATGAAGAAGAACTCTCACCTTCAGATTTAGTTGAGATTTTTTTAACAAAGCGTTTAAACTGCTGACCACCGGCTGACAACAAGTCCTCATGGTAGGGCGGTTGTGGTGCAGTGGAAGAATCTCTGAGTTTTTCAGGATTGTGCTTATCAAATATATAAGCATTGATACCTTTAAGATGCTGAGCTGAAAAAAAGTAAAATGAGGGATGGATGTGTTACTGTGTTAAGACTTCACATACACTCTAGGCATGAAGAAATAACTTGGACAGGCTGCCTTACCTATTTGTGCAGACTGTGCAGATTTCAGTGTTACACACATAAATATCTGTGCGTTCCTCTCCCCACTTTTAGGATAGAAATTATTGCTTTTATCTCCTTTGGGGAATTTTGGTGTGCTGTGTAAAAGCCAGACTACATTATCCTTATCCATCATCACAACTCCTGCAGAACAAGAACATGAAAGAGCACATGTAATTATTAAGAAGAGAACATCTGCTGAGTGATCTGAGAATAACAGCAGCTGTGGTTCTGATGCTCAGAGGCGAGCGTGAAGGAGAGCACATTTAAATCAGCTATGTGTTTATTATTATTACAGCACATTATAATTGGACCTGCTGATGCAAAATCCTGCTTTCCATTAAAGACACAGAGAAAGTCACTCATGCATTTACTTCCTGGCTGTGAGCTTATTGTCCATTGTAAGTTAGTAACAAGCTAGTTTCAGTGATCCAGTTTACAGCTGGTTTAAAATGCAGCAGTGAGGTGGGAAGCCTTAATATACTGAACATCTTTCACCTGTCCTGGTATTCTTACATTGACAACCATGTTCAGATTAAACCCAGGGTGAAATAGTCCATAAGAGCAATTCATATTATAATTCATGTAGTCTGAGGGTGAACTCAGTGTTTTATTTCTCTTATATTACATTTAAATGTGCAAAATTAATAACCTAACTGACTTGTACTCACATAATCACAATGTTTTCTTATTGTGACATCACAGGTTGGAGCTTTGCAGCAAACCCAACTTTTAATGTTGAGAAAAAGTTCCTGCAGCTGAACTAAAGAAATTATTAAGTATTTTGCTTTCCATAAAAGTTTACTTTCAGAAATAATTATTTCTACCCACCTTTGCTGTGGCCATGCTTGCAATTTACACTCTCTTCATTTGGTGGTTGATCATTGTATGCAATGAATCCAGAATCTGATGACTTCATATGAAACAGAAAGAATAGAGTATATATCCACAAAAACATAACTTCACGTATGTCTTTCTTCAAAGGGCATACACACTAATAACAGAAACTCATGGAGTTATTCTCACTCTTTCAAAGTAGGGATTCAGGGTATGTGCCAGGACACCAGCTTGGTTGTTGACAGGCTTGTTATTCTTTTTAAGGTTCTGGTCGGTTGAATCAATGTAAACATAATCAAACCCAGCAGGCTTCTTGTACAAAATAAACCTGGTGATGTCAGAGACAAGTCAGTAAATTCAAAGATCACAAAAAATTATGAGAAGTGTGACCAAGTATGGAAGAAGAAAATAACAAACCCTGTCATACCCGAGTCTCACAAGCACCTGTATGATATGACTGAAAACCTTTAACTATGAATAACAGGGCCTTTTATGAATAGTATTTTCCACTGACTTCCTCATGATGCTAAAATGTGATGAAGCTTGTGAAACTTTGCAAAGTGTTTTCTTTCCCTGTTTCCTCTTGTGCAGTAAAGTGAGAATAAGACGAGTGTTACAAATAGATCTGCAGGGCTGGAGAAAGGAGGCAAGTGTCACAGTATTGTGTGTTGTCTTCAGTGTTTTAATGCATTAGATATGTCTAATGTCCCTGTTTTAACTTCCCATTCTTGGAAATGACGTTATTTATGAAATGGAAATATATAAAATAACTGATAATAACAGTGTAAAATAGTGTTACAGTGTCTGAACATCATCTATTACTTTGTTGAAACACAGGTGCAAAAGGTATCATAGCACAGCTTTGAAGCACTTGAAGACCAAAGTTACTAATGTGTAATTCAGTATATATGAATGAATAGCTCAGATGTTGTCTTACCAGTCTACATCTCCACCAATTTCATTCTTACAGGATATAGCGCCCTCACAATGTGAGCCAAGCAGACCAACAGTGAGGACAATCATCCAAAGCACATCCTGAAAAAACAGAATAATAATAAAAAAATCATGTTAATACATCATCTTCCCTTTAGGAGAAAAAAGAATTAGCTCACTATTACTGGCTGCAGTGTCTTTACAGGTAATGACATAATGCAGTATCACAGCATGACTTGAGTTCACAGGTTATTCTGTGCTACACCAATTGTGTCACCATCCTAATACAGACAGAAACTAACTTACCATCAGGCTGAGTGAAGAGTGTGTGGGTCCTCTGCTGAACTGACCCTTAGTTATAAAGCTCCAGAATATGATTTGTGTTAGATCTAAACTCACAGACCTCGCTGTCTCAGAGACCGATCCTTGTGAACAAAGCAAGACCACAGTGCTTGTGTCTTTTACTTGCTGGCAAGGGAAGCCCAGTCGAGGTCTTAGAGTTGTAAGGCCTTCACCCGAACTCAGCCGACTCCGAACCTGACTTCCCTTGCATCTCCTTTTATTTGGTGAAAGCAGACATACATCCAAGGCAAGCATGTGTGCGCAGCATCAGCATGTGTGTGTGTGTGTGTGTGTGTGTGTCATCTCCTGTCATACCATACATGGCGCAACCCTTTAACATCTCCAGTCACTCTATTTAGGGCATGAACCTTTAACAAACCAACATATAAAAAGCAGAAGAGAGCAATCCTGCTAAACGTATAAAAACAGGAACTTGTGGTTTCTTGTGTGCAACAGAAAAACTTCAGCGAAGAGACTGCTTACTACATGCAAAGGCTAAAACCTAATATGGAATAAACATTTTATCAGCATGTGACTTTGCACAAATGACAATTTCAACAGAATCAACTCTAACAATTTGCACTGACTCATGGTCAAGAATTTTTAGATAACTCACACTGTTATGAAAATGAATAAAACAGGAACTTCTTCATTTTGTACCAGACATGGCAGGAAACGTCTTTGCTTGCTGTCAAACTAAATACTTCATTAGATTTTTACCCATGGATGTTTAACACAAGCACCAAAAAAACTAAAAGTCATTCTTTTATAAGTGATGCCTCACTACTATGCCCACCCCTCTTAATTCAGTATTTTACAGGTTTTAACTGTGTGGTCTTTCTGTCTTTCTGGAAAATGTAGGCCAACTTGTGAAATGAGAGCGTGCACCGCCTTTCAGAACTGTCAGCTTTGCTCGTTTCATGCGTCCTCTGTTGATAAAACTGATTTCTTTTTATGGATCTTAATGTTTAAAGACAATAGCGAAGGTACTGACCTGTGTGTCTCTTTAAACTGTAGATGTTAAATTCTAAGGCTGAGTCTGCTTGGCATATGCTGTGTATAAAGGCTCTGGACCTTTCCAAAATGACGTAGAGGTGACTTTAGTGTGATTAATTTATTACAATTTCAGTTTCTGGGAGGTTTTCAGTTTTCCCTCCTGTGTCTATGGCTGGTGCAAGCTTTTTGTTTATTTGTGAAACTGAGCGTGGTTGTGGACAGTTCCGACTGTGTTGTTTGATTTGAGTTTCGTGTTGGATTCCTTTCTTTAATTGTTAATTCTCTGCGAGCAGTGAAGAACCAAACTAGGACTTACAAGTTTTTGCAGTGCCCCAGTGGACAGTGCGAGGTTCTGCTGCAGATCCCAGCATGAAAGCTGAGGGACCAGTCAGCTGGTGGAAAGACTGGTTGATGCCTGGACGCGCGTTGGAGTCGACTTTGCTACCCGCACAGAGCGTTTCTGACAGGCGGGCGTTGCTTATGCAAAAGAGAAAAGCAACAATACGGCGTGTTTCTCTGCTCCAAGACATCCGCGGTCCTTTCATACAGTAAGCATGTCTGTTAGAGCCCGCACTTCATAAATGTCTGTCTGTCATGGCTGATTATTCAAACCCTGTTTAAAACGTGACTGATTTGTTGTCCAAAAACATTTCCTCTAAATTTGCAAAGTTACTGATTTAAAAATATATATTTTCAATTTTTAGCTGGATGTCAAACATATGATAGACTCTTGAGCATATTTATATAACAAAATTCACAATGGTATAACCATGTTAAATAAAAGATGCCCAAGTGTGCATCAATGCACTCTAATGCAAGCCTTTAAACTGTATGTTGATAAGTACATGAAGTTTATCTCTACCTCTATAGCTCATACATTGGAATAAATGTATTCTTTTCGATACTTTATAAATATGAAACTAAAGATTTTGAGTTCATGCACATGGTGAAACAAGAATCTAAATCTTTGTGTCACAATGATTTCTATAAAAACATGTTTATGGGGATAATGTGACAAATCTTTTGTGGTCCCTATTAATAATCAGTGTTGATTGAAGAGGAAGCTTGAACCCAGGCTCTGGACATTTTCATGACAAGTGACAGCGCAGACATCTGCTAATGAGAGAACATGTTTTATCATCATAAACACTGTGATGTGAAGCATCGTTAAAGTGTCACTTCAGTAATGCTGCTGAGAGAAAGAAGTGTTGACTCATGTTTTTTAACAGATGACTTAAAACACTAAACTCTAATTTCAGGGGTTTATTTTAAGTTTACAAAATATAACACCTGGTAAGACGATGAGTTTTACTTCTCACTGTCCATGTTATGTGTATCTATTTATCATGTATGTTACTTTGCTCTGTGGACTGTAAAATGTTTCATTGTATTCATGAAATGAACCAAACTTCCACTGTCTGCATCTTTTATTGTTTTTCTGCTTTTGTTCACTCCAAGTTTGACAAAACCTACAGACATCCAGAGTTAACTCACTAACATCGTGGAGCAGTCTCAGTGTACTTGGCTGCGTTTCCCCTAAACACAATCAGCTGACTGAGAGAAACGCTTGCAGTCCTCACTTTGGTCATTGTGAACGTTGAAGGAGATTTGTTTCATAAACACCTTATACTAGTGTTTCCTACACTTAATCCAACACTACTATGTTCTATTTAAATCAAGATTCCTTTTATAGTTTGCAGTGAAATTTGTTAAACCATTGCTTAATGGGCCAGAAGTCACTCTTTACTAACACATTGTAGACAAGTTTATTGCTGAACGACACAGCTCACACACTCTTTAGATTTTTGAAGTTTTGTGTGTAACGGTTTAGTCTCTCACACCTTACCCTTTTCTCCCCAGTATCACAACAGTATGACTCCCAAAGTACGGCTCAGTAAACAAACAAGGACTCTAAAGTCAGAACAGAAAGATGCAGCTAGAAGATTAATGACTGCGTTTTTTATGATGCGTAGTAAACTACCCCCTCTTCTTCTTCTCTATGTTGTTGTTGTTCTTGTGTGTGTGTGTGTGTGTGTGTGTGTGTGTATGCCTTAGAAGTAAAATAATACATTAGCCACACTTACAAAAAACATTTGAATTTCATTTAGAACTGAGATTCTAAGTTGTAAGCAGAAATCTTATGCTCAGCCAGAATCATGTTTCCCCACTTTCACAATGCTGAGGTGTCAAATCCACGACCCCCAACAGATGGTTTATTAAATGTGGGCGAGAAGGGCAAGTCACCCTTTACTCACACAGCCTCACACACTATAGATTTTTAAAGTTCTTGTGTATAATGGTTTAGCCACAGATGTAACTTCTACTTTTGATAAAGATCACTCCATCTGCATATTTCGTAAGAAATGAAGCGTCTTTGTTAAGCTCTTATCTATGAATGTCTACACAATAATAGACACCGTGTGCTCTGTGACATTATAATCTTCTACTTCTGCTTCCATTGGTTTGCATTTTAAACTCCCAACCTTTCAGGTTGTTATGAACGGCTTATATTTCTAACATTTTGTGATGTAAAAGTGAACCACGCAGCTTTTTTATTTTCTGTATGATGGGATGACTTAAGACACGAGTTGTTTAAACAATTATAAATGACAGTGTGATGGCCATAGTACTTTATGTGGGTCAAATATGTTAAGGATGATGTTTCTCAATGTAAAACTGCAAAGAACTTTTGGGTAGGATACAACATCTTGTAAACAGTTACCTCAGAACCTGCTGAACCTCCTCAGATCCTGTACTGTCAGATCTATGTACGTAAGGTTAAACTTTCCACAGCACTTCCAGTTAAGTAAGTAACCAAACACATAAAGTCACCCTTACCAATAATCGACTGTTCCTTGAAAAAAATAGCACAAACAGATTGTGTTTAGGGAAAACGCAGCTGGCATGCTGTCGGGGCAGCAATTTCTTTTCTTTTTTTTTGCCGATGCCCGTGATGCCGCCCTGGGCAACCACCCATGTCGCCCATATCAAAAACCGCTACTGATGTGAGCACTCTGACAGCTCCACCACTTTCACTGTGCATTTCTAATATTCACTTATTTCCTGACACTGTAAAATGCTGTCACTCACTCTGAACATGGACAGATGAAGGTTTACAGTTAAGTAAGTTAAGCAGAGGTAAAGTTCATAAAAACTATGTACAGTACTCTGATTATACCCTTTGGATTAGAGCTGAAAGGCTACAGATCCATCATTATTGAACATTTGATTTAAAACACATTTTTGTGTTGTTGTACAAAAATTAGAATTGTGCAATTGTTTAAATACTATTGGACCAAACTGTATCTTTGTGTCTTTGCACATTAACACAGTGACCATCATTTACTTCACACTGGAGATGCTGAAGCTCTGAAGTTAAAGAAAAACGTGTAACTGTCCAAATACTGAGAGCGTTTTTTAGCATAAGAATGAATTACAAATGGATAAAATGAATAAGGTGATCACGCTCTGAAGTCATTCTGATTGGTTGCATCGGTCACAGTGTTTGAGTCAAAAACCTTTGTGATGATGTAAGGAGGCCAAATTACACAACCCATGTCACCGTCTAAATACTGACAGTATGTACCACCGGTATCAATACGTTCTTCTGCTGTTAGAAGGCCTGAATGGCACGTGAACAATAATCAGCTTAACAGTTACAGTCAGAATCAGATTATTAATCTTTCAAGATCAACACAGACAGATCTACTTAGTAGTTACTCTACTTTCAAATATCCACTGTCAAGTTACAGAACACCGAGTGGAAGTGGAAAAAAAGGAAAAAGTACAAAACAAGAAAACATAACTGATATGAGCTCTTAATTTCCCCAGGTGATCATTTACATTAATATTTAAATTTTTCTGTCCTTCTTATTCATTATAAAATGAGTTATAATATCACATATGCACTAATTTGCATAAAGCCCAACAAATAATGTATTAAAAAATGAATAAGTGAACTGTGAAAATAATTTCTATACAAATAAATAATAAAAGTGCCACATGCTACAGTTGTTGTTTTGTAATAAGGAAGACCTGTTACAGAAGAAAAATCTCAATATAAAACCTGGTTTGGCAAATCAAAATCTACTAAACCATAAAAATAAAGATGTCTGACTGCAGGGTTTGAATAATTTTAAAAGTCTTCAGACAGAAACAGGACCTCAGAGTAAAAACAAGACGGATTCATGCAAAGTCATTTATTTCAGCCTTTTATGGTTTCAATGGGTGAAAGAGCCACACTGTGAAATATCCATCAAATGTTTTTAATTTCATATCGTTCACAGAAACTTTAGATAACACTGACAAGAGTGACGATGTCAGCACCAGATTCAAGTCAGCTTCACTTTGATAAAATCTGAAATGAATTTACAATAAATATGAAACTGGTGAACGTAGATAGAAAACAAGAGCGAGACGGTTGTCTGCTGCAGTTAACTTAGACTACCAACTCGTTTTCTTTTAGAGGAACTGGGGCCTGTGTCACAGTCAGTGTTACTGTCAGTGTTACTGCCAGTAATACTTTTAATTTGCCTAAATTCATCTGCCACAGGTTTGCTATTAATGCACAGTGCACCACCAGGCCTTTCGAACTGGGATGGTTCTCTGTTTGAGTCACCAACACACATCCAATCTTTACTGTCAGAAACACACCATTTGGAATGATCACTTCCATGTTCCCAACGACCTGCATCAGTTTTTAATGACATGATGGTGACTAGCTGGTATTTTGTAGGACGTTTATTAGGATCTTCAGGGTTGCTGCGCCAGGTCTGGATGTATAAATTACTCCGTAGTGTGTCAGCAATGGTGACATAAAGATCTCCTTCTGCAAAAGGAAAGACAAACATCAAGAAACCATCAGACAGTGTTAAAATAACCCAGAATAAAAAACAAGAAAAAAAACAAGAAATATGTTGCTCACAACAACCCTGACTCTATTTTCTCTTTCTGAGAGTTTCTGGGAAGTTCCAGCTCTTTTGATTTAATCTTTTTTTTTTTTTTTTTTACAAACATCAGACCTCGTATGATCTCTGCTGCTACACTCCCCTGCCGAACTCTGCACTGAGGCTGGGTCACACTGACACAGGACACACTGACACTTATGTTCACAGGATTTATTTTTCAGCTTCCACAACATTTTCATACCAGGATCATTATTTAATTTTAAATGTGAGTTATTTTTAGAGTTAAAGTCTAAATAAAGTGAGTTTTGAACAGAGCTTCTCTGTAAAGTTAGATCTACTCATAGCCCAGCTGATGTTTCACAGGCCAAAACAGAGAGGTTAGAATAAAGGACTGTGTTGGGCTGGATGTTTCACACCTTGTAAATAAGATTCTCAGCTCTTTGCTGGACAAACTACAGAAAGTCACAAATGTTTCACACAGGAAACTCACAGTGTGGTTTTAAAGGTTTTTTTCCTTAAATGAATGAAGCAGAAATCTCACCTTCAGGATCCCTGGCCCCTGAGATTTGTTTAACAAAGCGTGTAAACTTCTGACCACCGGCTGACAACAAGTCCTCATGGTAGGGCGGTTGTGGTGCGGTGGAAGAATCTCTGAGTTTTTCAGGATTGTGCTTATCAAATATATGAGCATTGATACCTTTAAGATGCTGAGCTGAAAAAAAGTAAAATGAGGGATGGATGTGTTACTGTGTTAAGACTTCACATACACTCTAGGCATGAAGAAATAACTTGGACAGGCTGCCTTACCTATTTGTGCAGACTGTGCAGATTTCAGTGTTACACACATAAATATCTGTGCGTTCCTCTCCCCACTTTTAGGATAGAAATTATTGCTTTTATCTCCTTCGGGGAATCTTGGTGTGCTGTGTAAAAGCCAGACTACATTAGTCGTATCCATCATCACAACTCCTGCAGAACAAGAACATGAAAGAGCACATGTAATTATTAAGAAGAGAACATCTGCTGAGTGATCTGAGAATAACAGCAGCTGTGGTTCTGGTGCTCAGAGGTGAGCGTGAAGAAGGAGAGCACATTTAAATAAGGTGTGTTTTTTACTATCATTAAAGAACGCTATGATTGGACCTGCTGATGTCAAATCCTGCTTTCCATTAAAGACACAGAGAAAGTCACTGTTACAAAATAAATATATTGTTAGTGCTTATTTAGTGCTTATTGTTACTTGTTTTTAATATAGTTTGCTTCCAGTTTAAGAGAGGGCCAACTTTGAGTATAAACTAGGTCGGAGGCTGACAGGAAACTGCATGCTTTTGCAGAGCACAGGAGGTGCAGACAGAAAGTGAAACTAAGCAGAGTGCACTCCAGATCGAAACTGTGTGTGACGTATAGCAGAACTATATATATATTATATATATATATATATATATATATATTATATATATATATAATATATATATACTATATGTTCACCCCAACTTCCTGTTAAAAGGGAGTTTTTCCTTCCCGCTGTCGCCAAAGTGCTTGCTCATAGGGGGTCATATGATTGTTGGGTTTTTCTCTGTACCTATGGAGTGCCTTGAGGCGACTTTTGTTGTGATTTGGCGCTATATAAACAAAATTGAATTGAATTGAATTGAATTGAATTGGCTTGCAATGTTTTTAGAGCTGGGGGTGCGTGCTCGTGTCTACAGGTCTCCGTTTCCGGAAATGTACAATAAAGATGATTTTTTGAGCTTGACCACTCTGAGTCGGAAGTCTTTCTCTCTCACTAAAAGAATTCAAAAGAACCAAAATTTAATAGTCACTCATGCATTTCCTTCCTGGCTGTGAGCTTATTGTCCATTGTAAGTTAGTAACAAGCTAGTTTCAGTGATCCAGTTTACAGCTGGTTTAAAATGCAGCAGTGAGGTGGGAAGCCTTAATATACTGAACATCTTTCACCTGTCCTGGTATTCTTACATTTACAACCATGTTCAGATTAAACCCAGGGCGAAATAGTCGATAAGAAAAATTTATATTATAATTTATGTAGTCTGAGGGGGAACTCAGTGTTTTATTTCTCTTATATTACATTTAAATGTGTAAAATTAATAAACCAAACTGACTTGTACTCACACAATCAGAATGTTTTTTATTGTGACACATCACAGGTTGGAGCTTTGCAGCAAACCCAATTTTTAATCTTGAGAAAAATTTCCTGCAGCTGAACTGAAGAAATTATTAAGTATTTTGCTTTCCATAAAAGTTTACTTTCAGAAATAATTGTTTCTACCCACCTTTGCTGTGGCCATTGGTGGAACTTGCAGTGTTTCCATTTGGTGGTTGATCACTGTATGCAATGAATGCAGAATCTGATGACTGCATATGAAAGAATCGACAAAAACATAATATAACTTACATATTTCCTCAAAGGGCATACACACTAATAACAGAAACTCATGGAGTTATTCTCACTCTTTCAAAGTAGGGATTCAGGGTATTTGCCAGGACACCAGCTTGGTTGTTGACAGGCTTGTTATTCTTTTTGAGGTTCTGGTCAGTTGAATCAGTGTAAACATAATCAAACCCACACTTGTTCTTGTACAAAATAAACCTGGTGATGTCAGAGACAAGTCAGTAAATTTAAAGATCACAATAAATGATGAGAAGTGTGACCGAGCATGGAAGAAGAAAATAACAAACCCTGTTATACCCGAGTCTCACAAGCACCTGTATGAGTAGAGATATGACTGAAACCCTTTAACTATGTGACAGGTGGTGCCCATGTGTGCAGTAATAACAGAGCCTTTTATGAATGCTATTTTTCACTGGCTTCCTCATGATGCTAAAATGTGATGAAGCTTGTGAAACTTTGGCAAAGTGTTTTCTTTTCCTGTTTCCCCTTTTTTGCAATAAAGTGAGAATAATACAAATGTTAAAAATAGATCTGCAGGCCTGGACAAAGGAGACAAGTGTCACAGTATTGTGTGTAGTCTTCCTAGTTTTAGGTATGTGTAATGTCCTTATTTTAACTGCCCATACTCCCCAAATGAAGTTATTTATGAAATGGAAATATATAAAATAATTGATAATAACAATGTAAAATAGTGTAGCAGTGTCTCAACATCATCTATTACTTTGTTGAAACGCAGGTGCAAAAGGTACCATAGCACAGCTTTGAAGCACTTCAAGACCAAAGTCACTAATGTGTAATTCAGTATACATGAATGAATAGCTCAAATGTTGTCTTACCAGTCTACATCTCCACCAATTTCATTCTTACAGGATATAGCGCCCTCACAATGTGAGCCAAGCAGACCGGCAGTGAGGACAATCATCCAAAGGACGTCCTGAAAGAACAGAATAATAAAAAAAATGTCATTTTAATGACCCTTCCCTTTAGGAGAAAAAAGTATCACAGCATGACTTGAGTTCACAGGTTATTCTGTGCTACACCAAATGTGTCACCATCCTAATACAGACAGAAACTTACTTACCATCAGGCTGAGTGAAGAGTGTGTGGGCCCTCTGCTGAACTGACCCTTAGTTATAAAGCTCCAGAATATGATTTGCATTGACCCATGGTCAAGAATTTTAATACCATTAGATAAATTGTATTGATAGAAAAATGAATAAAACAGGAGCTTCTTTGTTTTGTACCGGACATGGCAGCAATTTCTTTACTTGCTGTCAAAATACAGTGGCTTGCAAAAGTATTCGGCCCCCTTGAACTTTTCCACATTTTGTCACATTACAGCCACAAACATGAATCAATTTTATTGGAATTCCACGTGAAAGACAAATACAAAGTGATGTACACGTGAGAAGTGGAAGGAAAATCATACATGATTCCAAACATTTTTTTACAAATAAATAACTGCAAAGTGGGGTGTGTGTAATTATTCAGCCCCCTTTGGTCTGAGTGCAGTCAGTTGCCCATAGACATTGCCTGATGAGTGCTAATGACTAAATAGAGTGCACCTGTGTGTAATCTAATGTCAGTACAAATACAGCTGCTCTGTGACGGCCTCAGAGGTTGTCTAAGAGAATATTGGGAGCAACAACACCATGAAGTCCAAAGAACACACCAGACAGGTTTGAGAAATTTAAAGCAGGTTTAGGCTACAAATAGATTTCCCAAGCCTTGAACATCCCACAGAGCACTGTTCAAGCCATCATTCAGAAATGGAAGGAGTATGGCACAACTGTAAACCTACCAAGACAAGGCCATCCACCTAAACTCACAGGCCAAACAAGGAGAGCGCTGATCAGAAATGCAGCCAAGAGGCCCATGGTGACTCTGGACGAGCTGCAGAGATCTACAGCTCAGGTGGGGGAATCTGTCCATAGGACAACTATTAGTGGTGCACTGCACAAAGTTGGCCTTTATGGGCGAGTGGCAAGAAGAAAGCCATTGTTAACAGAAAACCATAAGAAGTCCCGTTTGCAGTTTGCCATAAGCCATGTGGGGGACACAGCAAACCTGTGGAAGAAGGTGCTCTGCTCAGATGAGACCAAAATGGAACTTTTTGGCCAAAATGCAAAACGCTATGTGTGGCGGAAAACTAACACTGCACATCACTCTGAACACACCATCCCCACTGTCAAATATGGTGGTGGCAGCATCATGCTCTGGGGGTGCTTCTCTTCAGCAGGGACAGGGAAGCTGGTCAGAGTTGATGGGAAGATGGATGGAGCCAAATACAGGGCAATCTTGGAAGGAAACCTCTTGGAGTCTGCAAAAGACTTGAGATTGGGGCGGAGGTTCACCTTCCAGCAGGACAAGGACCCTAAACATAAAGCCAGGGCAACAATGGAACGGTTTAAATCAAAACATATCCATGTGTTAGAATGGCCCAGTCAAAGTCCAGATCTAAATCCAATCGAGAATCTGTGGCAAGATCTGAAAACTGCTGTTCACAAACGCTGTCCATCTAATCTGACTGAGCTGGAGCTGTTTTGCAAAGAAGAATGGGCAAGGATTTCAGTCTGTAGATGTGCAAAGCTGGTAGAGACATACCCTAAAAGACTGGCAGCTGGAATTGCAGCAAAAGGTGGTTCTACAAAGTATTGACTCAGGGGGCTGAATAATTACGCACACCCCACTTTTCAGTTTTTTATTTGTAAAAAATGTTTGGAATCATGTATGATTTTCCTTCCACTTCTCACGTGTACACCACTTTGTATTGGTCTTTCACGTGGAATTCCAATAACATTGATTCATGTTTGTGGCTGTAATGTGACAAAATGTGGAAAAGTTCAAGGGGGCCGAATACTTTTGCAAGCCACTGTAAATACTTCATTAGATTTTTACCCATGGATGTTCAACACAAGCATTTTTCCTGCTCTGCTGGCAACTACAGTGTTACAGTTTTTAGCAAATATTACTCCAAGAACTACAGAGCTTTATTCATCCCGAAATTGTTGATTAGTTGCTTTTAACAGCTGTTTTCCAACAGCTGGTTGAACTGACGGTCATCATACTGTATATGTGATCAACAGTTTTTTCTTTGTCAGACTTAGAATCAAACAAAAGGATATATCATAAATATTTTTTTCAAAAAAGACATTAGATACCACCATTGGTGTGAGCAGAGGTTATAGACAACCTTCGGGAGGGTATGATGATTGTACCGGCTAATGTTAGTAGTTATTGAGATGTGACCTTACTTCCTGTTTAGAGGGTTAACTGCTGATTTTCATCAACCATAATGTATAAACATTACAGCCATTTAACATATAGACCTTGATTCCTGGTCTGTTGCTGGGTTTTCAGCCAGTCTTGTATTATCCCTGTTGAGCACAGCTGGAAGAAATTAAGACTTTACCTGCAACAGGAAAAAGTTATGTAGACAAATTCTGTTTATGTGTATGGAGGTAATTAAATCCTTTCAATTATACTTTAGAAAATGTTCTTTTTCTATCATCATTAAACCATGCTAATCATTTCCTGTGTCAGTTCTGAAACATGAGCTGCCAGCATGTACTGGTGTCACGAATACAGAGTCACAATGGTGCAGTCTGTCTTATATGCAAAGGCTTCATTTTCCAGTCACTGATAACAGAGTTTTCACCAAATATCTGCAGGTAGTTTCCCCATTGGACATTTTCTTTATCTGGACAGTGAAAGCTCATTATTCCTCTTTGCCACACTGGTCATCTATTCTAACAGCAACTTCTTACCTCACCCAAGTTGTCCACCGATTATTTCTAACTGCTCACCCAAACATAGGAGACTAGATGCATTCCTAAATTCCTTTATGCTGAATTAAATGATAAACAAATAATTTTATTGTAAATGTGTAAAGGAGAACCCCCCACACACAGCGGTTAGCAGCTTCACTGTCTATTTACAGTGTATGTGTTTGCAGCAGAGTCACTTTTCTGTGCTCTCCCAACTCAGCCATCTTCTCCACATTTGTGGGTAAGGTGGATAATCACCAGACACTTTAATAGGTACAGCTTTGGAACCAATTATTAAGATTAACATTTATTTGCACATTTATTTACAAATCTAATGACAAATTTTAAAAACTGTGTAAACTGTAACTTTGTTGTTAAAATGGGAGCTTAACTGATGTCACAGAAAGGTATGATTCAGAGTGTAACATGCGGTGGAGATGAAGCCAGCCACAGAGGTGTGCAGGTGGATGAGCACCAACTAATAATTTTCCACAAGTACTCATTTATTTTAAATATCAAAAATAAAAGTGCCAGCTCTACCACACATTACTTGAGAGCATACTAGTCCGCTTACACACCGAAGAATCCATAACAGAAATGGTACACACGAAGAACAAAATGGGGGTGACCTACCAGTCATGAGACAAGAGGCACCACCATGTGGTGATATACTGCATTACAACAGCAACTGTTACAAGAGAATAGAATAGAATAGAATAGAATAGAATAGAATAGAATAGAATGCCTTTATTGTCACTATACAGTTGTACAATGAGATACAGAGCATCTCCTACTCAGTGTAAACATGCTGGGGGGGTACAGTTCTGCAGCGCTATATACATATGGACAGTATTAACATAAGGAAGAAGATGTGTATATATATATAAAATGTACAATTTACAAGCCGTAAGTAATATGTAATAAATAGTGTTATGTATGTACAGTTGAGTTATTGCACATGGAATTGGTATAAATAGTGGTGGTCCATAGAGGAAGTGGGAAGTGGGGGGCTGTGTTATCGGTGCATGTGTGAGTTCAGGGTGGTTATCGCTTTGGGGAAGAAACTGTTTTTGAGTCTGTGGGTTTTTGTGCTGATGCACCTGTAGCGCTTCCCTGAGGGAAGCAGGCTGAACATGTTGAAGCCAGGGTGGGAACTGTCCTTGATAATGTTTGTTGCTCTGCTGAGGCAGTGGGAGGAATAAATGTCCCTCAGGGAGGGGAGAGGGCAGCCGATGATCTTTTGTGCTGTCTTGACCACACTCTGAAGCCTCACTCTATCTGCCTTGGTGCAGCTGCCGTACCATACCGTGATGCAGTAGGTTAGCAGGCTCTCAATGGACGAGCGGTAGAAGGTCAGCAGCAGGTTGGAGTTCAGCTTGTACTTCCTGAGGACTCTCAGGAAGTGCAGCCGCTGTTGGGCCTTCTTGACGACCGCTGAGATGTTTTCCGTCCAGGAGATGTCAGCAGAGATGAGGACACCAAGGAACCGGAAAGTGTGGACCCTCTCCACACACTCCCCGTTGATGTAGAGGGGGGCCAAGTCAGTGCTGTGTCTCCTGAAGTCAACAATGAGCTCTTTGGTTTTCTTGGTGTTCAGTGCCAAGTTGTTTTCTGAACACCATGCTGCCAACTTCAGGACTTCCTCTTTGTACTCTGCCTCGTCTCCCTTTGAGATGAGTCCGACTACCGTGGTGTCATCAGCAAACTTGATGATGAGAGTGTTGTTGTGGGTCGAACTGCAGTCGTGGGTGTAGAGAGAATACAGGAGGGGGCTCAGCACACAGCCCTGTGGGGAGCCGCTGCTCAGTGTGCGAGTGGAGGAGAGATGAGGGCCGAGTCTCACAGTCTGGGGCCGGTTTGTGAGGAAATCCTTTATCCAGGCACATGTGAGAGGAGGGAGGCCAAGAGTGACCAGTTTGGTGATGAGGATGTCCGGGATGATAGTATTAAAGGCTGAGCTGTAGTCCACAAAGAGCATTCGGACGTAGCTCTGCCGCTGCTCTAGGTGACTCAGCACAGCGTGGAGGGCTGTGGCGATGGCGTCTTCTGTGGATCTGTTTGCATGGTATGCAAACTGGTGGGGGTCGAATTCTGGGGGGAGGTAATCCTTGATGTGCTGAAGGACTAGTCTCTCAAAGCATTTCATGATTACCGGTGTGAGGGCCACAGGGCGGTAATCATTCAGGCTGGAGATGGGAGACTTCTTCGGCACTGGGATGATTGTGGCTGATTTTAGACAGGATGGGATGGCTGCCTGATCCAGTGAGCGGTTGAAGAGTTTGGTGAAGATGAGGGTGAGCTGGTGTGCGCATGCTCTTAGTACCTTGCCAGGTACTCCATCTGGACCGGCCGCCTTCCTGGGGTTCACTGCTAGGAGCACACGTCTGACATCGTGCTCCGTTACAGTGAGTGGAGCAGTGCAGGAACCAGGTGAGGATGAGGATGGGAGCAGGGCTGAAGCAGATGAGTGTTGCTGTTGTGGTGTTTCAAAGCGGGCGAAGAAGCTGTTTATTTCCTCTGCCAGCTGCACACTCGGATTTTCTGTTTTCGCAGTGCTGCCTCTGTGGTTGATGATGTCTTGCATTCCCTGCCACACCTCTCGTGTGTTGTTGCTGGACAGGTGGGACTCGATGTTCCTTTTGTGGTCTGACTTGGCTTTTTTAATCCCCCTTTCCAGGTCAGCTCGAGCAGCCCTGTACAGAGCTCTGTCACCTGATCTGAAGGCGGCATCACGGGCTTTGAGGAGTGAGCGGACCTCGCTGGTCATCCAGGGTTTTTGATTTGGGAAAACCCGAATGCTTTTGTCCACTGTCACATTTGCAGTACAGAACTTGATGTAGTCCAGTACTGATCCTGTGAAAGTTTCTAGGTCCTGGTGTTCAAATATGTCCCAGTGTGTCTCTGTGAAGCAGTCTTGTAG
Organism: Oreochromis niloticus; assembly: GCF_001858045.2. NCBI lineage: Eukaryota > Metazoa > Chordata > Actinopteri > Cichliformes > Cichlidae > Oreochromis > Oreochromis niloticus. Next base: position 21,832,294 of record NC_031981.2, read on the forward strand.
TTTGTGGAGAGCATTTTCTGGCCAGGTTGTAACAGTCCTTGTGGTGGGCCTGGCACTGCGCCTGAGGGGGGTGTAGGCTGGGGAGAGCAGGAGGGAGAGATGGTCGGACTGACCGAGGTGGGGGAGGGGTATGGCTCTATATGCATGCTTGATGTTGGAGTAAACATGATCTAGAGCTAGATAAAGACTAGATCCAGTCATAAATTCCTTTATGCTGAATTAAATGAGGAACAAATAATTTTGTTGTAAATGTGTAGAGGAGGACCCCACACACAGCGGTTAGCAGCTTCAGTGTCTATTTACACTGTATGTGTTTCTTTATGTTCGGCTTGCAGTCGAGTCACTTTTCTGTGCTCTCTCAACTCAGCCGTCTTCTCCACATTTGTTGGTAGGGTGGATAATCACCAGATATTAGGTACTGCTTCGGAACCCATTATTAAGATTCAAATTTATTTGCACATTTATTTAAAAACCTAACAGCACATTTTAAAAACAGTTTAAACTGTAACTTTGTTGTTGAAATGGGAGCTTCACTGATGTCACAGAAAGGTATGATTCAGAGAGGACTCCTCTAATGTCATACCTGTAGGGGGTCAGCCTGCTGGGAGAGGTCACCCAGAACAAATGTGAAGGTGTTATGTGGTTTACGGCTGGAACATTTGTTCCACTTTACCTTTTTTCTACAGCAGGAGTCGGCAACCCTAGGCACGCGTGCCACGGCTGGCACGCGAAGGGTTAACTGGTGGCACGACCATAGCTGGACTGGCCATCGGGCATACCAGGCACCGATGGTGATTTTCCGTTTTTATGGGCCGATGATTTTTTATTTTATTTTTTTTTGTAACGGTATAAATAATGAAAGGTGGTGGATTGGCCAGATGCTGGCCGGTGTGTAAAAATAACTCAGTTGTTTGGTGGTGGCTATGGCGGAGCTTCCACAGATTCAGTAACATTAGCAAGTGGTGGAGGCCAGCAGGTGGATGAGGGAAAGGGGAGGCAGGAGGAGCAGAGACCCGAGGTGGCCGCCGGTCCGAGTGTCAGGTGAACTGAACTTCAGGTAAGAAGTTATGACCTGCAGTCTATCTGGGTCAGATATAAACCAAGTTTAGGTGGAGTTTATTTTCGTTGTGCTGACTTTTTACAGTCAGTTACAATAACTCGTACTGCGTACTAGCTAGCATGATGGAGTTTCTATACAGCTGGGTGGGTGCTGTGATGTTACTGATAGTGAACTTTATTTTATCCATAAGGTTAGTTAGTAGAGTTGCCAACCGTCCCGTAAAAAGACGGAATCGTCCGGCATTCAGAGAAAATATTACGCGTTTCGTATTGAGCTGAGAAGGAACGCAGTTTGTCCCGTACTTCAGCCAGGATGGAAAAAGACACAAAGCTGGAGTTATTCTGTGTCTTTACGCTGCACAGCTGCCTCGTCTTCTCTCATTCTCTCCCCTCTCTCTCCTGTTGCTACTTCAATCATGAAACTGATCAGTGATCGGCTTTTCTATCTTGTTTGTTTATTGCCCACTTTGTGCCAGAAAGAGGAAACCAGCGGATCTCACGCTAAACAACAGCAGCACGTTTAAGCTTGATCAGCTGTTGTTAGAATTTATTTAATATTACTTTCTAGTGTCAGCTGATGTTTGCTGGAGCCACAGCTGTAAAAGCTGCTGGTCATGATATCAGTTTGGATATGTGGTGAGAGTGAAACATGAAGATGAAACCAGGAGATGTCCTTACTGAATCATCAGAGCTGAACAGGTGATGGAGAAACAGGTTTACCTTTTAGGTGACATGAATGAGTTGAAGGGAAGTTATGAGCTGTTTCTGAGAGACAAATAACACCAGGATCCTTTTCTGTGTAGCTGACAGCTGGTAACTGTGCAGGGGCGGGTCTAGCAAAGTGTTGCCAGGGGGCCAGGTAGGGCATTAACAGGGAAAGGGGGGCACAAAGAAATACTTTCTTATTCTCATTTAAATTGTCTGGCTGTTATTAAATAATTATCTGAAGCTTACAACCAAAGTTTTTATCTGACGTAAAATGTATAGAAATCATACATATACCAACAAGACAGTGTACATCACTGTCACAGCAGCATTTGTTTTCATTCAAAGGCTTTATGGCTTTAATACCTGGTGGGCCAGTCTTTAGTCAAAATGCCCGGGCCAAGTTTTTGTCCCAGTCTAGCCCTGGGCACAACACGCAGTGAATTAATCTGAGAAGGTGCATCAAAAAATAAATGGCCGCGCCAGCAGTGCACATCGCAAATTAGCTCGCATACACACATTAGTTGTGCTGCTTCTTAATGACGGTAACTTAGCTAACAACCCCAACTATCAGATTCAACTTGTAATTGGCTAAAAATAACTTAGCCTACCGGTGAGAGGGATGTTGTTAGCTTTCCACATTCTGACACTTCAAAAGCTTCAGGAGCTTTCCATTCAGCACAGCATCAGCACCATGAAAATACACGGATACATCCGTAGACTCGAGACAGAATGCGTTTTTGGGACTTTCAGGTGTATGGACCAATGTTTTTTTTTCTGATCAAACCAGAAATCTTTAATGAGCAGCTAGATTTGTCTCGCATTAACTGGCTGAGTTAATGACAGTTAATGCAACATCAAAGCAGCTGGAATCCATAGCTGTGCGTGTTCATGGAGCTTGCATTTTCACCTGCTGGACATCACTACCTGACAAGTTTAACTGTCTTCAGAACATTGCAGAGGCCTTATTGACAGTATTTGGCTCTACATATCTGTGTGAGCAGATTTTCTCTCACATGAGTGTCCTCAGGTAGCCGTCTGAATGCTGGACACTCGGAGACCTGTGTCTCTGAGTGGGAGACCACAGATCACATTAACATGTGTGTCTCTGTATTAACAAACATACCATATTGGCCCAGTTTATTTTTCTTATCATTGTTGTGAGGAGACCATAAATAGCATTTGTATTTTCTGTTGTACAGTTCATTTGCTGTTATGGATAAAAAGTGTCTTTTTTTTGTTTCAAAATAGCTGATAACTATTCGCTGATAGCTGCCAACATCTGCGAACAAATATAATTCTATAAAGTTGTTCTACATATATTGTGTAACTGTTAATATGAAGCGTTAAATTTATTGCTAATGCAGTCATATGGCACATTGACTTCTGAGGAAATTTTAAATGGCACTCGCCATCAGAAAGGTTGCCTAGCCCTGTACAGTATATATGATATACTGAGCCTATATCACCAATAGTTGATGTTTAAGTTGGTCTTAACATGGAACCCTGTGGAACTCCATAATTAACCTTAGTGTGTGAAGAGGATTTTACATTGACATGAACAGGGGGTGGGAGGGGTATGCCCCCCCATCAGTGACCACCAGAAAGGGCACCTTTTGCACTTACAAGGACGCGCACATGCACACTCATGCACGCGCGTTCACTCATCCGAAAAAGTGGCACCTGCAGACATCAGCCCCCACTGTGCACGCTCTGTCTTCTCCTAGCGGGTGGGGGGGATATAATTCCGCTGTGTGTTTTTGGCTTTTCACTGTGAATTTTATACAAGTTGGAATTACTTTGTCTTTTTTATCCTAACAGTATAGATATATATATTTTGTTGTTAGACAGTCGACCTGAAACGTCAAATTGTGTGTGTTTTACTTTCTATGGTTAGTTAACCCTAATTTGTGCCACCGACCGTGCATTGTCACATTGTCTTTAACAACTGCGCATTGTTCACTGTTTCAGACTTCATGACGCCGTGTATCTCGAGAAATGTTGAATAGGGAGATGAACTGCTTTTTTGTCTGTCTTTGAGGGTGGGGGAAGAGGCATAAAGGTTGATAAGAGCCACCGAACTCTTTCCTTGGGGTTAAGCCTGACACCTGCACACATTTTCGTTAGTTTGTGTATTTGACCGTCTAAATTTCAAATTTTTTAGACAAAATACGCATTGACTTTTGATGCCATCTTTAAAACATAGATGTGCAATACATTATTTAATTTTGTTTATCAACCGCTGTGTGCGTTTTGGTTTTCAGTGTGAATTTATACAAACAGGAGTTACTTTTGTAAATGCAGGATCAAATTCTTTTAATGGTGCTTTTTAGACACTGATCTGAAAGATAAATGTGTGTGTTAGAAGCAGCTTTGCTCGATTTGTTTTTAACTTGGTGAAACATAGTGTGAAACTTTTTTTTTCTTAATTCAGTATTTTTACAGGTTTTAACTGTGCGGTCTTTCTGTCTTTCTGGAAAATGTAGGCCAAGTTGTGAAATGAGAGCATGCACCGTGCTGTTCAGAACTGTCAGCTTTGCTCGTTTCATGTGTCCTCTGTTGATAAAACTGATTTTTTTTATGGATCTTAATGTTTAAAGACAATAGCGAAGGTACTGACCTGTGTGTCTCTTTAAACTGTAGATGTTAAATTCTAAGGCTACATATTATTTATCTAGCACCGAGTCTGCTTGGCATATGCTGTGTATAAAGGCTCTGGACCTTTCCAAAATAACATAGAGGCGACTTTAGTGTGATTAATTTCAGTTTCTGGGAAGATTTCAGTTTTCCCTCCTGTGTCTATGGCTGGTGCAAGCTTTTTGTTCATTTGTGAAACTGAGCGTGGTTGTGGACAGTTCCGACTGTGCTGTTTGATTTGAGTTTCGTGTTGGATCCCTTTCTTTAAATGTTAATTCTCTGGGAGCAGTGAAGACCCAAACTATGACTTACAAGTTTTTGCAGTGCCCCAGTGGACAGTGCGAGGTTCTGCTGCAGATCCCAGCATGAAAGCTGAGGGACCAGTCAGCTGGTGGAAACACCGGTTGATGCCTGGACGTGCGTTGGAGTCGACTTTGCTACCTGCACAGAGCGTTTCTGACAGGCGGGCGTTGCTTATGCAAAAGAGAAAAGCAACAATACAGCGTGTTTCTCTGCTCCAAGACATCCACGGTCCTTTCATACGGTAAGTATGTCTGTTAGAGCCTGCGCTTCATAAATGTCTGTCTGTCATGGCTGATTATTCAAACCCTGTTTAAAACGTGACTCATTTGTTGTCCAAAAACATTTCCTCTAAATTTGCAAAGTTACTGATTTAAAAATATATATTTTCAATTTTTAGCTGGATGTCAAACATATGATAGACTCTTGAGCATATTTCTATAACAAAATTCACAATGGTATAACCATGTTAAATAAAAGATGCCCAAGTGTGCATCAATGCACTCCAATGCAAGCCTTTAAACTGTATGTTGATAAGTAAATGAAGTGTATCTCTACCTCTATAGCTGAAAAGAGTCATTAAGACACATCTTAATTGAAGCAAAGGCAAAAATTTGGAATAAATTTTATGTGGCTGTTCATATTAAATCCAACAAAGAGTGAAAATCCAAAAACTGCTGCAATATTTTGTATTAATGATCTCTCTCTCTCTCTGTGTGTGTGTGTGCATACCTCTCAGTGTGTGTGCACACAACAAACACACACTGAGAGGTATTTTTTAGCGAAAGTAAAGTCATGGCAGGAGCTTTTTTTGAATGCATTTCCAGCTTTTCTTTTTTTACTTTACAAGAAGTGTAGGTCATACATTGGAATAAATGTATTCTTTTCGATACTTTATAAATATGAAACTCTAAAGATTTTGAGTTCATGCACATGGTGAAACAAGAATCTAAATCTTTGTGTCACAATGATTTCTATAAAAACATGTTTATGGGGATAATGTGACAAATCTTTTGTGGTCCCTATTAATGATCAGTGGTAATTGAAGAGGAAGCTTGAGCTCAGGCTCTGGACATTTTCATGACAAGTGACAGCGCAGACATCTGCTAATGAGAGAACATGTTTTATCATCATAAACACTGTGATGTGAAGCATCGTTAAAGTGTCACTTCAGTAATGCTGCTGAGAGAAAGAAGTGTTGACTCATGTTTTTTAATAGATGACTTAAAACACTAAACTCTAATTTCAGGGGTTTATTTTAAGTTTACAAAATATAACACCTGGTAAGACGATGAGTTTTACTTCTCACTGTCTGTGTTATGTGTATCTATTTATCATGTATGCTAATTTGCTCTGTGGACTGTACAATGTTTCATTGTGTTCATAAAATAAACCAGACTTTCACTTTCTGCATCTTTTACTGTTTTTCTGCTTTTGTTCACTCCAAGTTTGACAAAACCCACAGCTCACTAACAATGTGGAGCAATCTCAGTGTATTTAGCTGCTTTTCCCTAAACACAACCAACTGAGAGAAACGCCTGTAGTCGTCCACTTTGGTCATTGTGAATGTTGAAGGAGATTTGTTCCATAGACACCTTATACTAGTGTTTCCTACACTTAATCCAACACTACTATGTTCTATTTAAATCAAGATTCCTTTTATAGTTTGCAGTGAAATTTGTTAAACCATCGCTTAATGGGCCAGAAGTCACTCTTTACTAACACATTGTAGACAAGTTTATTGCTGAACGACACAGCTCACACACTCTTTAGATTTTTGAAGTATTGTGTGTAACGGTTTAGTCTCTCACACCTTACCCTTTTCTCCCCAGTATCACAACAGTATGACTCCCAAAGTACGTCTCAGTAAACAAACAAGGACTCTAAAAGTGAACCACGCAGCTTTTTTATTTTCTGTTGCACAACAACTTGCTATTGTTCAATAGTTTTTTGCCGCTCTCAAAAGTCATTTTATGGCTTGAATATTTCCAGCTGATAAGGAGAATTACGGCATTTCAAATGTGCGTCCAAAGGCTTTAAACATCCACTTTGTCTGTAACGACAGTATCAAACTACAGAGCATTGTTTTTACTAAAATTCAACATTTTCAGATGAAAAGTTGGCTGCTTATCATTGCTGAGTCAGTTGTCTGTTTGTGCTACTTTTTTGAAGGAACAGTTGATTATTGGTAAGGGTGACTTTATATGTTTGGTTACTTACTTAAATGGAAGTGCTGTGGAAAGTTTAACCTTACGTACATAGAGCTGACAGTACAGGATCTGAGGAGGTTCAGCAGGTTCTGAGGTAACTGTTTACAAGATGTTGTATCCTATCCAAAAGTTCTTTCCAATTTTACATTGAGAAACATCATCCTTAACATATTTGACCCACATAAAGTACTATGGCCATCACACTGTCATTTATAATAGTTTAAACAACTCGTGTCTTAAGTCATTCCATCATACAGAAAATAAAAAAGCTGCGTGGTTCACTTTGACATCACAAAATGTTAGAAATATAAGCCGTTCATAACAACCTGAAAGGTTGGGAGTTTAAAATGCAAACCAATGGAAGCAGAAGTAGAAGATTATAATGTCACAGAGCACACGATGTCTATTATTGTGTAGACATTTATAAATAAGAGGTTAATAAAGACGCGTCATTTCTTACGAAATATGCAGATGGAGTGATCTTTATCAAAAGTAGAAGTTACATCTGTGGCTAAACCATTATACACAAGAGCATAAGATTTCTGCTTACAACTCGGAATCTCAGTTGTAAATGAAATTAAAAATGTTTTTTGTAAGTGTGGCTAATGTATTATTTGACTTCTAAGGCACACACACACACACACACACACACACACACACACACACAAGAACAACAACAACACAGAGAAGAAGAAGAGGGGGTAGTTTACTACGCATCATAAAAAACGCAGTCATTAATCTTCTAGCTGTATCTTTCTGTTCTGACTTTAGAGTCCTTGTTTGTTTACTGAGACGTACTTTGGGAGTCATACTGTTGTGATACTGGGAGAAAAGGGTAAGGTGTGAGAGACTAAACCGTTACACACAATACTTCAAAAATCTAAAGAGTGTGTGAGCTGTGTCGTTCAGCAATAAACTTGTCTACAATGTGTTAGTAAAGAGTGACTTCTGGCCCATTAAGCGATGGTTTAACAAATTTCACTGCAAACTATAAAAGGAATCTTGATTTAAATAGAACATAGTAGTGTTGGATTAAGTGTAGGAAACACTAGTATAAGGTGTCTATGGAACAAATCTCCTTCAACATTCACAATGACCAAAGTGAGGACTACAGGCATTTCTCTCAGTCAACTGATTGTGTTTAGGGAAAACGCAGCTAAATACACTGAGACTGCTCCACGATGTTAGTGAGTTAACTCTGGATGTCTGTAGGTTTTGTCAAACTTGGAGTGAACAAAAGCAGAAAAACAATAAAAGATGCAGACAGTGGAAGTTTGGTTCATTTCATGAACACAATGAAACATTTTACAGTCCACAGAGCAAAGTAACATACATGATAAATAGATACACATAACACAGACAGTGAGAAGTAAATCTCATCGTCTTACCAGGTGTTATATTTTGTAAACTTAAAATAAACTCCTGAAATTAGAGTTTAGTGTTTAAAGTCATCTATTAAAAAACATGAGTCAACACTTCTTTCTCTCAGCAGCATTACTGAAGTGACACTTTAACGATGCTTCACATCACAGTCTTTATGATGAAAAACATGTTCTCTCATTAGCAGATGTCTGCGCTGTCACTTGTCATGAAAATGTCCAGAGCCTGGGTTCAAGCTTCCTCTTCAATTACCACTGATCATTAATAGGGACCACAAAAGATTTGTCACATTATCCCCATAAACATGTTTTTATAAAAATCATTGTGACACAAAGATTTAGATTCTTGTTTCACAATGTGCATGAACTCAAAATCTTTAGAGTTTCATATTCATAAAGTATCGAAAAGAATACATTTATTCCAATGTATGAGCTACACTTCTTGTAAAAAAGCTGATTGGAAATGCATTCAAAAAAAGCTCCTGCCATGACTTTACTTCTGCAAGCACGCACACACACACACTCTCACACAGAGAGAGAGAGAGAGAGAGAGAGAGAGAGAGAGAGAGAGAGAGGGAGAGAGAGAGAGAGAGAGAGAGAGAGAGATTATTAATACAAAGAATTGCAGCAGCTTTTGGATTTTCACTCTTTGTTGGAATTAAAATGAACAGCCACATAGAATACATTCCAATTTTTGCCTTTGCTTCAATTAAGATGTGTCTTCAAAGCTGCCATACTTTTCTTGTTCAAAAGTTTACTGACATAGTAAAGAAGTGGCTAGGGAACTCAGTAAGTATGAGCAACAATAGCTTAGGGACACTTTCTCAAATAAAGAGGATTTCATCATCTGCAGTTCGTGAAAAAAGTGCCACACATTAAAACAAATCAGTAGATCCACAAATTATGGATACAGACTCGTTTCAGCTATAGAGGTAGAGATACACTTCATGTACTTATCAACATACAGTTTAAAGGCTTGCATTAGAGTGCATTGGTACACACTTGGGCATCTTTTATTTAGCATGGTTATACCATTGTGAATTTTGCTATATAAATATGTTCAAAAGTCTATTGTACACAAGTCCCCGTAGTTACCTGTTATTCTGTTGAGGTGTTAGTTTCACCAGTAGTTCTTTAGAGTGGCCAGTAGAGGTCACCCCACTGCTTTGTATGAGAGAGACTATGGGGAGGGAGAAAACGTGGGCAAGGCACCTGAGCTTTTCTGCTCCAGATTACCTGCAGGGAGTTGGTCACTTGTCGAGAAGTGTGCGTTAATGAGCACAGTAAGTTTGTGATGTGTGAGTATAAGTGATGATAAGATGTGTTTGGGACTGTGCCTGAGGCTAGTGGGGGGATGACTATGTTTCTGCCTGTGCCGCTAACGGGTGCTAAGCTAAGCTAAGTTAACTCTCCTGTCATGTGGTTGGGTGTAATCGTGTACCGTGTTAGTTCTCTCAGTGAGTCTATCTGTGAGTCGTGGGTAATATGGCCTATATTAAAGGGGATGTTAGTTTATTTCCCACCTATGTTTATGTTGATGTACTCTTGAGTTATTGATGTCAACACTTTAGTAATGTAGTATTTTCTTTCTGTTCCTTTCAGAGACCACACAAAGAAACAGAACAAAGATAATCTCTCATAGCGACTTTGCACAGATTTTACGACTCTTTTCCCTTTGACAAGTGGACCCTAACATGGCAGCAAAGTGCCCGTTAGTACACTTGACCTCCATGTAGGTGGTCAAGAGTTCAGGGTACACCTTTAATTTCTTGCCTGTCTGTAAATGTAATGGTATGAATAATCCTTCACATCTAACCAGTATAAAAGCAAAACAATTGCATCATCTCATTTGTGCTACCTAAAAGGCTCCACTTAAGGCTAGACTTTGCACACAGATGAAAAGAAAGCAATTCATTCTAAATTTCTGTTAATTTCAGGGGATTTTCCCAACCTGTTTTGGTTCAAAAGAGCCAAAGGAAAATCCTCATCAATGATGGAGTAAAAACTAGATGCTTTTATTGTATATACACTGATAACACTTACTGTCGTGTCATTGTAAACCAGTAAAAATACATAAATAACACATTGGGATCATGTTGAAAACCACAGACAGGAGCCAAGGAATCAGGTGGGATAAAGGAGCGGAAAACTTCACCTGATAGAGAAAAAAGACAATAGACTGAATGAAAAACCGAAGTCTTCTTTGTTGTACATTTTTGACCAATCAGAAATCTCCTTTGTTCACTCTAGACTTTTGACCAATCACCGATCGGGATGAATTGCACTACTGAAGGCTGTGAAGGCTTTGGCATCATTGGCACCTCTGCCTGTCTGATATGCAACTTGAAATGGGTCGAGCTGTGAGTTGGCAGGGGCAAGGATGTACTCTTTCTGACTCCCTCCATGGCTTTCATCATGTGGGCAGTGAGGGACACTGGGTGAAGGTTGTTCAGGGTGGGGACTCCTCTTGGGGGTCTGATCTTAGGGATGGGGATGATGGTGGAGTATTTTCACAGCTTAGGGACAATTCCAGTATTCATGGAGGGCTGGATCAGACTCTGGAAAACAAACCCAAGTTGGTCATGTCTGAGTACCTGGCTTGGTCACTAATCTGCACCAACTGCACTATTAGCCTTGGTTCTTGAGGGCCCTCATTATTTCCATAGTTTGGAACATGACTTAGTTATTACTTACTTACTTATTTACTTATTTGAAACATTGTACATAAGGTAGATATTAAAGCTACCTTATGAACAATGTTTCATTTGTTTTTATAAATATACAGTGCTTTAATTTTATTAGATCACCTGTGTTTAAAAAAACAAGCAAACAGAAATATATTTTTAAAAAATGTTCTAACAAAACTTGAAAAAAGTTTAAATCTAAAAATGATGTTATTTATTTATTTATAAGGCAAATAAACTGAATTCATGTGTTCATGTGTTTGTGCTGGCACAGTTGACCTCTCCAAGACTTAAGTCTTACTGTTTTTTCTGCTTTTTGTAAAATAGTAAATTAGAAAATTTAAGGTTAATGACAATAATTGTATTTTATTAAAGAGCGTGTGCATAGTGGTGCATTAACCTTTACAGAAACATAAAAATTATTTTGATGTTTATCAAAGCTGCTAAGTTGTGGGAAAAATTTTGTTGTCTTAATTAAGTTTAATAAAGTTGTTAAGCACCTTATTTAGAGGAGCCATGCTTTTCTTAAGGCCAATATAACTATATTTATATATTTACAGACATTAAAGTACAAAGCTTACCAGGGGGTTCAAGTCCAAAACTTTCCACTGACTTAAACCACAAATGAATGTTCCTCTTAGCTCGGAGCTTTGGTTCCCGAGTATATTTTAAAATTCACAACACATAGATGGTCCATGTTGAGAAGGCAACAAGCAGCTCTTACTCCCTACTTGCAGGGACTAATTTAACTAATTTAAACGGACTAAAATATAGAAAATCAGACCAAGCTAAGCTTCCTGACAAATCTGAAAATCTACCTCTTCAAGCAGATCAGACGACAGGTGCAAATAAGTTTTAGGACTAGAGGGTCTCCCAATGGTTTCTGCAATGAACTACAGTTTAGAGATTATACCTTCTGTTCTGATTGACTTGTTCTGGTTTGCGCTGTGGTCCAGTATTGCTTCCTGTTCTGTCAGTTGGAACAGTGTTCTACTAGCTGGTTGCCAGCTGGATTATTTACTGTCAGTGTTATAGTGTCCTTGTCATGAGTCTATCAGTCAATCATTGGGGTAAACTTGGACTTATTAGAACACAAAGTCCCTGTGCTGAGAATATTAAAATAATTTTATTCCACCAAGCAACCTCCAACATTAATTTATGTTACAAGAATATTACTAATTGTGTTCACACTACAGGGACAGAAGGAACAATTTTCATGCATAATGGCAGGTTAGCTGAAATACTGGGATTCAGGCATGGTGAGCTGTGTTTAATCCTACAGTCTGTACTAGAGAGGAAACCCACCGGGCCACCCAACCTGCTGACATTCACAGGGGAAGATATAAAATACTAATTTACAAATTTACTGTCTAAAATTTATAGAATCTAAAGATGAATTTTGTTTCATGATGGGCACAATGCACAATGGATACTGATGTGATGTAGCATTAACAGTAGTAATAATAAAAGAGGCAATAAGAACATAATTTATAGATTAGGGCATATTTATTAAGAGCAATAAGAAAACACTTATTCTTGCTCAGTGTTAAGTTTAAGGCCTGAGTCTTGCCCTGCGGTATGCAATAGACCCTGTGCACGAGAAAATGCTAACTTCCTGTTTTAAGGCCGGATGTAGGGTTGTACATTTCCGGTAGCTTTATTTTGCGGTCAATCGCTACTGCGAAGATGGACTCCAAAATTATGTCCAAAACACGAAAACAGAAAGATCGCGTTAAGTTACAAAGAGCAGAAAGTGGGAACACTCACCACTGCTGTGTCATAAAAAAATCAATTTTTTACGTTTGAAGAGTGTAGATCGATTGGTTGTTTACATCACTCAACACAAGCAGAACTGCATTACAAAATGAGAAGACACATCGTCCACATTCAGAAGCACATCTCTGTTTAGTGAGAGTTCTTATGATTTAAACAGGCAAATGTTCAGCATTCAAACTACAGGTGAACAATAGTCAGATGTTTCTCCCCTTATGTTGATATCAGCTAGTCAAGTACACACCTACACAGCATGTCAACAAACCGTGAAAAAAAAGCCACAAAAAATAAAAGAATCATTGCTGGTAAGGGTTTCTATACATTAGTATTTACGAAGGGTATGTTATGACTTACCTCCAAAATTACAGTGGTCCCTCGCTATGACGCGGTTCACCTTTCACGACTACACTGTTTCGCGGATTTTTTAGTGCAAATTTGCATGTTTTTAAAAAAAAAAAAATTTCATACAGCGCATTGTGTTCTGCATCCTGATTGGCTGCAGACCACTGTCGATCTCCTCCGTGCCGTCTCTCCTGTACAGTACAGAATTGCTACATCGATTGCTAGCAGTGTGACTCTGAAGATAACCATCGCACAAAAAGTTGGACTTCTGATTCATTAATGATTCATTGATGTTGAATTCTCTCACAGCTGCTCTATTCCCATGTTCTGGCCTGAAAACAGGGTTTGATCTTTGGTTTCATTCTATAATACTGGATTTATTTTTCTACAAAGGTTTGAACCTTGAGAGTGTTTAAACAAGAGAGAAAAGTGTGAAAATGTTCATGCCTGTCTGAGAAAAGTGTATTAAGTGTGTAGTGAGGGGCTTTACAGTCTTAAAACATGTATAATAATTGAAAAAATAAAGTTGGCTACTTCACGGATTTCACCTATCGCTGGTTATTTTTAGAACATAACACCTGCGATAAACGAGGGACCACTGTATACAAATACTGAGAAATACAGAATTTGAATCCTTTCTCTTTTGCTCTGAGGCGCGGGAAAAAATATTGACAAGTCGATGAACATCATCTACAGATATAGTCGGTAAATGCCCAAGACATCTTGAGAAATGTAAATCGCCGCTTGATTCATCCATTTGGTTGACTTGTTTTGGAAAACCTGACCGTAAACAAGGAGCGAATATCACACCGGAAACGAAGCGCTATACAGGAGTTTCCCCACCGGAAGTAGCATATGCTGAGGTGCACAGAGTCTATAAGCATAGACCCCTACACATAATCTCTGTGATGCAATCGTTCTTCTCTCAGGTTCTGCCATTATTTAACTCATGTATGAGGTCACTCAGGCAGGGGTAGAGGTAAAACCCACACCAACTAACAGCCACCTACAATGGAGTCTTCAGACCCCCTTTGCAGGCGCCTCCATTCCCATTTACATCTCGCATGAAGTGGCCTCAGTGGGTCACATGGTAGCATGAGGCAAAGTCCCACAGTGGTTTCACCTGAAATCAATCACAACTATTCTCTTTACACTCAGCCTTTTTGGTACAATTTCATTGCATTTGTATGTCCACCAAAGAGAGCATTTCTCTTCCCTTAGCTATCTCTCTGGCTAGGAATGGATAAGGTAAAACAATGTTCAATAAACTACATAAGATGTATGCTGTCTAGTGCATGATCACTGACATTAACTAACCTTTTTCTGAGCCAGACAGGCACTTGCTTTAGTTGTCCACATCAATATCTCTAAAACCAACATGCTGATGCAGTTCACTGGCATTAAAAACTGGTACTTTTTTAACCTGCATCAGTACCCTACCAAGTTTTGTCTCTTGTTGGTTAAATTTGGCTTCAATTCATCAAACCAAGTATGACTTTGTGCAGTGACTAATACTCACTTCTGTATGTTTGTGAGGCATTTTCTTGTCGATCACAAGCAACCAGTGTTGGGCAAGTTACTTTGAAAAAGTAATTAATTATAGTTACTAGTTACTTCTTTTAAAAAGTAAGTGAGTTAGTAACTGAGTTACAAGATTCTAAAAGTAATTAATTACTTGAAAAGTAACTATTGCGTTACTTTTAAAAAAATGTTTAACCCTCTGGCATCCAGGGTATAATTGGCCATTTTTAACTACTTTTGATTTTCCCTCTACATTTCACCTTTAAAAACTATTTACTTTGCCTTGTTTGGTTTCATTTTTTTCAGCACAACCTCACGTGTCTGAATTTATAGTTATGTTTTCATTTTGACATACTGTATTAACACAATTGATCTAAACTCAGACAAAAAACATAAAATCCGAGTAGAAAAAGTTATATTTTTTACTGTAACAACCACAAACGTGTTTATTGAATCATATTTCATAACTTTAAATGCAAATAAATTGTCAATTTTTTTGCACAGGTTTTGCAAACAACAAATTTATTTGCAGCCATTTACCTTTTGCCCTTTTTTTATAACCATTTCAAACTGTTTACATAACAATCAGGTGTTCTGCATTCAATAAGATGCCCCACAAACTAAGGGCGTAGATTTGGTTTTGGCATTGGTGGGGATGGATGATTCAACCACCGAACCCTTTTTGTCTTTGCTTCTTGATAAAAAGAAGGAGAAATATACTTGTCTACATATGCTATTCTACATGCTTTTAAACCATTTAAAATTACAATTCATAGTTTTATATGTGAATTATATAATGTTAAATTACTATTAAACAAATGGATTTTAGACTTTAGTTTACTTGAGCCACATTCCATATAAATCAGGTATCATACAAAAATAAAAATAGAGTCATGACAATAAAAGAATATGACTTTAAGGACTTAAGAACATTACTTCAGTTATAGTACACCAACATCTCTTATACATTAGCACTAAGGGAACCCTGAATGACCTGGTGGCTTTTGTCCATAAAACTACTCATCTAAGATTACCACAAAGTAAAAGATCTCTCAGCAAAATTATGCAACAGTTTAGGCACTATTGCCCCGATCAAATCAGTGAGCTGGGATTTTTTATTCTAAACATGAACTACTGTTACAGCAACAGACATGGACTACTGGTGCCCCACACAACAACTCAATGTCCACTATGTGAAGCAGCCAAACACATGCCTTCTCCTCTCGTTAACTGAGATAAACTGCTGGCATATTCGTTTTACATCTATACTGTCCAGTCTCTCCTGGTGGACATGGCACACAGCAGCATTGTTTAATCTCATTTGAGTCATTGTTGACCTTAGCCATGTTTTTAATATTCTGAGAGCACTGAAGCTTCTTTCAGCCTCAGTACATGCATTTTATCCTCAGATTAAAATTATTATTATGTTTATTGAAGTCCTGCCATTAATTAATGCTTCAATCTTAAATATGATCAACCTATCTCTAATAATCGGCTATGTACCACAGGCCTTCAAGGTGGCTGTAGTTAAACCTTTACTTAAAAAGCCATCTCTAGACCCAGCTGTCTTAGCTAATTACAGGCCAATCTCCAACCTTCCTTTCATATCAAAAATCCTTGAAAGAGTAGTTGTCAAACAGCTAACTGATCATCTGCAGAGGAATGGCTTATTTGAAGCGTTTCAGTCAGGTTTCAGAGCTCAGCACAGCACAGAAACAGCTTTAGTGAAGGTTACAAATGATCTTCTTATGGCCTCTGACAGTGGACTCATCTCTGTGCTTGTCCTGCTAGACCTCAGTGCTGCATTCGATACTGTTGACCATAATATCCTATTAGAGCGATTAGAACATGCTGTAGGTATTACAGGTACTGCACTGCAGTGGTTTGTATCATATCTATCTAATAGACTCCAATTTGTACATGTAAATGGAGAGTCCTCTTCAGACACTAAGGTCAATTATGGTGTTCCACAGGGTTCAGTGCTAGGACCAATTCTATTTACATTATACATGCTTCCCCTAGGCAACATCATTAGAAGACATAGCATAAATTTTCACTGCTATGCAGATGACACACAGCTCTATCTATCCATGAAGCCAGGTAACACACACCAATTAGTTAAACTGCAGGAATGTCTTAAAGACATAAAGACCTGGATGGCCGCTAACTTTCTGCTTCTTAATTCAGATAAAACTGAGGTTATTGTACTCGGCCCTGAAAATCTTAGAAATATGGTATCTAAGCAGATTCTTACTCTGGATGGCATTACCTTGGCCTCCAGTAACACTGTGAGAAACCTTGGAGTCATTTTTGACCAGGACATGTCCTTCAACACACATATTAAACAAATATGTAAGACTGCTTTCTTCCATTTGCGCAACATCTCTAAAATTAGAAATATCCTGTCTCAGAGTGATGCTGAAAAACTAGTTCATGCATTTATTACTTCCAGGCTGGACTACTGTAATTCACTATTATCAGGAAGTCCTAAAAACTCGCTGAGAAGCCTTCAGCTAATCCAAAATGCTGCAGCAAGAGTACTGACAGGGACTAGAAAGAGAGAGCATATTTCTCCTGTTTTGGCTTCCCTTCATTGGCTTCCTGTTAAATCCAGAATTGAATTCAAAATCCTGCTCCTCACATACAAGGTCTTAAATAATCAGGCCCCATCTTATCTTAATGACCTTGTAGTACCATATCACCCTATTAGAGCACTTCGCTCTTGCACTGCAGGCCTACTTGTTGTTCCTAGAGTATTTAAAAGTAGAATGGGAGGCAGAGCCTTCAGTTTTCAGGCCTCTCTTCTGTGGAACCAACTTCCAGTTTGGATTCGGGAGACAGACACTATCTCTACTTTCAAGATTAGGCTTAAAACTTTCCTTTTTGCTAAAGCATATAGTTAGGGCTGGACCAGGTGACCCTGAATCCTCCCTTAGTTATGCTGCAATAGATGTAGGCTGCCGGGGATTCCCATGATGCATTGAGTTTTTCCCTTCCAGTCACCTTTCTCACTCACTATGTGCTAATAGACCTCTCTGCATCGAATCATATCTGTTATTAATCTCTGTCTCTCTTCCACAGCATGTCTTTCATCCTGTTTTCCTTCTTTCACCCCAACCGGTCGCAGCAGATGGCCGCCCCTCCCTGAGCCTGGTTCTGCCGGAGGTTTCTTCCTGTTAAAAGGGAGTTTTTCCTTCCCACTGTCGCCAAAGTGCTTGCTCATAGGGGGTCATATGATTGTTGGGTTTTTCTCTGTATTTATTATTGTGCTATCTACTGTACAATATAAAGCGCCTTGAGGCGACTTTTGTTGTGATTTGGCGCTATATAAATAAAATTGAATTGAATTGAATTGAATTGCTTGATGTGCCTCACCTTTGGCCCTGGCTCTTCCCCTCTGACTGCACTAGGACATATTGCCACCTGATAAAATAACACATTGATTCGTGCCATATAAAAAGTGAGACATGTCAATTCAGATTCTTCAAATGTACACCAATGAATCAATTTACATCAGCAGCCTAACAATTGTCATGATACTACTTCAGTTAATCTATAGCACCAAATCATCAGTCAGTCACCTGTGACCTCGCCTCTTCACCTCTGTCCGAGCTACAACATGGCAGAGCTGCCTCTGTCACCTGATAAATAACAGTGAGACATTCCAAATACATGCAGTCACACATGTGCTTCAAATACAGTCATGAACCAACAAGTCATCATCCAATTTCACCTGTGATCTTGTATCACCATTACTCTCTGAGCTTTGTGTTGGTTCTTCTGTCACCTGACAAATAGGACATACATGACAATAAGAATAAAATGTGGAGCTGCTTCAGTGTTTCTGTCAATATGTGCAGATCTTGACTCATCAGTAATGTTTGTAGGGTGAGTGCATTTTTAAAACAATTTGTGCAAACTGCACTACAAGGTGGAATATTTGCAAAATCATGACTACCTCATGATATATTGTCTCAAAAATCAACCCTATGAATATGTCAGTGCCATTAGGATGAAATTATTGTGTCACCAACATTTTAACGTTAGACATATAATTTTAACAGCCTCTGTAAACTAATATCCTGGCTTGCTCGAGGCTGCCGTTTTGTCTGACAGTTTCATTCAAAATTAGAAATGCTACTCTGGGAGACTGAGAGAACTAATAGTGCTGCCTGTTGTGCAGTTGGTTTCCAAAACACGTTATTCATGGTTACATACAATTTTAGACTGATGTGGGCCAAAGCCTAGCACAGCCTGTAACGTTATTGTGACGGACACATTTTATGAGTGAACTTGGCTTTAAGTGACTTACAGGTTTCTTTGAAAAATAATTTCTTATATCCAGGTTCTTCCTTTTTGCTGCCACCCTCCTCTCCTTCTTGCAGGTCCGCGCAGCGCAGGCTTGCCGCTGCTAAAACTAAACAGAGCTCCCTGAAAGGCACAGCCAATCACATTGGCCATATTTGTCACATGAGGTAGGACTCCAGTAGAGAACGTAATTTAACTCTTTCTGCACCGCTGGGTGAATGAGACGTTGACAGATCATTTTCTTCTTTCTGTCGGGTTTGTTTTTCTTTACTCGAAGAGATCAAATTATTGGTGGGGACAATTCAATAATCGCTGGATATTGGTGGGGACATGTCCCTTCTGTCCATGCCAAATCTATGCCCTTGCCACAAACTATTTGTGCCACTCCAAAAATTTCTGTCCACTATAAAGGAGAACATCACAGCCTGATACCTGCAAGTCTGACAGCAGGAGGTGTATCACTGCTCCCGTTTCCACCTGGAGACATCACCTCATTGTTCTGATACACAACACAAAACTATCCACAACACTACATGCTACACACTAACTACACGAGACAACACATTAACTACAAACATGCTAACCGTCACAAATCTCTCACGTCTCAAATCTCGCTCTGTCTCTTTTTCTGCTCTCTCTCTCTCTCTCCCTCCGTCACTCCTAAAACTTCCCCCTCTTCCTAAACAACCAAATGTCATGTTGCCATATCATTTTTGATTGGTCGACATGGTACATTTTTCCACCAACTTGAAAGGGCTGTTTTTTGTTTTGTTTTTTTAATTTTTTGGTCATAAGCAGAGAGTGCTTGCTAGCGCTGTCCTTAGACAATAAACGTGACGAAACTATTCATGAAAAAACACCACGTATATATTGTTTATCATGACTCTGGTTTTACGTGGCCTATCAACACAATTTAAAAACTGGTATATATCACCTTGTTGCTTTGTCATCTTGAAGTGGTCGTGTGATTGGCTTACCACGACTACTTTATTGTTCCTTTTTGTTGTGCCAAAAAGTGATCGTCTGCTAGAAAGCGATTGCCGCCCGCGGGAGTGCGCACCTGCTGAAAGCTGTAGCGGCCAGATTACTTAGAGCTACTTTCGTGCAACTGATATAAGATGCGGTAAGCTGAAGACAGCTTCAACCGTCTGTTTGTTGAAAAATAGTAACGTGACCACACCGCATTTTCTTGTTAGTAACGGTAATGGCGTTGTAACGATAGAAATAGTAATTAGTTAGATTACTCGTTACTGAAAAAAGTACTACGCCGTTACTACGCCGTTATTCCCATCACTGCCACAAAATTAAATGAATTCATGCACATGTTGAACACTCCAGTATTGGTCACCTCTTGAGGATCTGACTGATGTGATGCATCATCAGCCTTCTGTAAAAGACATGTTGGCAAATCAAGCTCTTGTGAGACACCTTTGCAGATGTTCTCATAAGCAAAATCAATGCAGCCGGCACGCGTAATCATTCGCTCACTAACCTCTATTATAAAACACACCATCAATATTACCTTGTTTAAAGAGCAGCTGTGCAGAACGTTGGTTGAGCAGCTCTATCCCTATAGGACCTTGGTAGGTGGGCACGCTACACGGCATCCAGAAGACCATCAGGGTGTACAACCTCACCCCTGGCGCCGTTGCCCACCTCTCAATTTTAAATACACGTATACATTGAGGGCTATCAGGAGGGGCTATGTGCTTACCTGCTGCTCTCTGGCAGGTAGCTCCATGCCCTCCTGGGTTTTAAATACACTTTAGAACACACATGCATCAACACTACATATGAGCGGGCAGAGGGAGGTTTGGAGTCTTCACACCCCCCGTTCTCTGTTGCCTGTTGGAGCGGGGGGGCTGGGAGGAGGAGTTGGCCGTCCGATTGGGGTCTGGAATGTGGGGCCTCCCCGCTGCTGCGGAGTCAGGGTGGTCTGCTTCTCTCCACCCCAGGGAAGAGGGTAACACTACCTGGGTCTGGGTGCAGTTTCCCCCTTCAGGGGCAAGGGTACCTAGACCTGGGGTATAGAGTACGCTTGGGGAGTGTGATTGTGTGTACAGTGTCTATTAATGTCTGTCTCCACGTTGGGTGAGTGTTGAATAATTGCATATGAGAGCATGAGGGTGGGAATGGATGTTTGTATCTGTGTGTGCCTGTTTGTTTGTGTCTATATGTCAGATCGGGTATCAGACGCCACCTGTCTGGGGACATCTCAGGCCCTCCAAGGTTTGGAGGCCTATCTCCCCCCACCACTCCCCTGCCAGTGGCAGACGCCCTTAGACATCGGTGCATTGGTGGTTCTTTGTGTCTGGGGATGGGCGTCCAGGTACACACCGGCTCACTCCTTGGTGACTGCTTGTCGGGGCCTGGAGCCTGGGGCTCGCTCGGGCCCCTTCGGGGGTGGGGTGCCCTCGGCCTCTCGGCCTGGGGCTCAGTCACTCTGCCACAGCTGGCTGCCCGCGGAGCTCACGGGCACGTCACTGCAACCCCCCCTCGCTTCTGCTACGCGGCTGCTGAGTGACCCCTCATCTGGGGCTCTCCTCAGCTCTTTCAGGGATAGTGGTACGGTTGCCCCTCCGTTGGTCTTCCTTGGTCTCTTGTGCTCTGAGGGTCTCTGGATGCCTGGAGTCTTGATCTCCTCCATACCTGCTTCATGCCCTGGAAGACGGGGCTGTGGCTCCCCACACCCTCTAGCAGATCATCACATGAAGGAACCTTTTAAATACAAGTGCGCTCATGCTCACAGGTGTACACACGGGTGCTCACAGACACAAACTACACCCTTTTTGGCTCCTACCTCAAAGCACACTGTGCGCTGTCGATCTTACGTGCTGCACAACAATATTCAATATTTAGTATTTACTGTTATATTCACATAGATCATCGCGATGATGTTGTTTATTACATTGCTCTCTTTTTTTTGCTTGTTTTCTCTTTTTTCTTTCTCAACAGGTGATCCAGGTGATTGATATATGTATTTTTTGTCTGTTTGTTTTGTTGGTTTTTGTTTTTTGCCCTTTATCACTGTTCCTCTTCCCCGCTGTTTTTCTTTCCCTCTTTCTTTCTCCCTTTTCTTTTCCCCAGTCATGTCTGTCCCGTGTTTAGCAAGTGAAAATAAAATAAAATAAACAATAAAAGCAAAGGTGAATCAAATAGACCAATACGGCAAGGCTGGGATGGTCCATTTGGTAAAGTAAATCTGTTGGGCATCTTTCTTTGCCTTTAGACAATAATTCTGATGGCAAAAGAACCAAACGGGACAGGCGCAGAAAAAAAAAAAAAGTTGGTAATTTACTGTGTTAGAGTCACTGTTACGCTTGCCACAGATAAAAAAAGGGGTTGCAAATGTGAAGTTCATATTAACATACAGGTTTTGTTTCAGGCAGGTGCGGTGTGGATGCAGGCTCCTGGAGTTGAATGGACTTAACATGAAAACCACACTGATTTCATTTCCTGATACAGGTTGCAGGCCAGGAGCAAAGAGGAGAATTTCTGATGTGTTCTGTGAAATAATGTCATTAACCTTTTTCTTTTAATTTCCTAGTTCTGGTGGATTGACACATGGAAGTGTGTCAAAAAGGGGGGGGGAGGGAATTCCAGGTTTAACATGAAACAATGGTTTCTATGATCATTTTTCTATGACTTTATGGTGATTAGCAATTTAGGTACAGGTAAAACTTCTACAGGTGGTACCCCAGGAGGGGAACTCCAGGCTGAGGTTGGATGAGAAGATTTTTTTTCTGGAGAACCAGCGAGAAGCAGAGACCATTCCAGGCACAGCGGATGGCCCAGATAGCGATTGAGGTCAAGGGTCGTGCCAGTTGGGGTCCTGCTCATCATCTCGAGAGAATTCCAGAACCACAGCAATAACCACGAAGGAGGGTGGCGGAAATCCAGTGCTTGGCTTAATAGGTATTATCATTGTAGGTGGGATTTTTATTGCATGAGAATGGTGGGAGACTGACGTGACTCAGACCGCTCAGGTGTCGCGGGAAGAAAGATCAACCCATAGAAAAGGCTCATGCCTGTCACACCATGGAGGAATTGAAGTGAATTATGTGAAGGGGTCCACAACCTCTTTCACGTTTGATTTGTGTACCGTGATAAATTGCAAAGGGAAAAACGGAAAATGGAGAGGGTATGATGTTTGGTTCTGTTACCTGCCAGTGGCCAGTAGGTTGTGTTCAAAGGGCATCATTCTGAGAGATGCTTGTGGAGCATGGGGCTTTGTGAGACCCTACACAGGGTACAATTGGACACCCACTCGGTTAACAGGAGCATGTGGGCTACAATGGGAAAAATCTAAGGCTCAGTGGGAATTTAGTCCCTCCCAGAACCTGTTGACCATATCAATAGGAGGGTGGAGCACAAATCCCACAATGAACTGCTCTAATCCCCGAGGGCCAGGAGGGCCCGCTGACCCATTGTACTCGGTAGTAGGAGTAGAGGTGTCGGGAACAGATCCTTATGGAATGATTAAAATTAACTTTAAAGATCCTCCAAAGAATAAGCCAGTGACAGTGACCCCAGAGATAGAGACTCCAGTTGAAATTGATGAGACAGAGACCCAAACAGTTAATCTCACGAGCAACCGGATATAAAGAGGGTAATCTCTGGTTAGATTGGCTCATTCAACAGAAGGTGAAAGATTGTGTGGCATGTGCAGCTGCCAGACCTCGTCTGTTTACAGAACCTGTGCCATTACACCCAGAAGATGTCTGGGGTTTCAAATATATGTTACATTTAACTAGGACAAGCACTCCCAAACATTGTACTACATTGGCTAGTGTATTCCCCCCAATTAACAATGAAACTAGTCCAGGACCTTTTAGTCCCAGAAAAAGTAACTATACCTGCTTTAACTTTACAGTGAGTAACGACAACAGCAGGAAACATGTGGCTGGAGAAATCCCTGAGGACTGGTGTACAGAAGTGTATGCAGCCAGAGGAGATAGCTCTAGAGAGAAAGACACACTCAGTGGGCCTTGGGCACGAGCTGGTCTGTATTATTACTGTGGTGGTTATAGATTATACAGTGGCTTGCAAAAGTATTCGGCCCCCTTGAACTTTTCGACATTTTATCACATTACAGCCACAAACATGAATCAATTTCATTGGAATTCCACGTGAAAGACCAATACAAAGTGGTGTACACGTGAGAAGTGGAACGAAAATCATACATGATTCCAAACATTTTTTTACAAATAAATAACTGCAAAGTGGGGTGTGCGTAATTATTCAGCCCCCTGAGTCAATACTTTGTAGAACCACCTTTTGCTGCAATTACAGCTGTCAGTCTTTTAGGGTATGTCTCTACCAGCTTTGTACATCTAGAGACTGAAATTCTTGCCCATTCTTCTTTGCAAAACAGCTCCACAACTGCCCTGTGACGGCCTCAGAGGTTGTCTCAGAGAATATTGGGAGCAACAACACCATGAAGTCCAAAGAACACACCAGACAGATCAGGGATAAAGTTACTGAGAAATTTAAAGCAGGCTTAGGCTACAAAAAGATTTCCCAAGCCTTGAACATCCCACAGAGCACTGTTCAAGCGATCATTCAGAAATGGAAGGAGTATGGCACAACTGTAAACCTACCAAGACAAGGCCGTCCACCTAAACTCACAGGCCAAACAAGGAGAGCGCTGATCAGAAATGCAGCCAAGAGGCCCATGGTGACTCTGGACGAGCTGCAGAGATCTACAGCTCAGGTGGGGGAATCTGTCCATAGGACAACTATTAGTCGTGCACTGCACAAAGTTGGCCTTTATGGAAGAGTGGCAAGAAGAAAGCCATTGTTAACAGAAAACCATAAGAAGTCCCGTTTTCAGTTTGCCACAAGCCATGTGGGGGACACAGCAAACATGTGGAAGATGGTCAGATGAGACCAAAATGGAACTCTTTGGCCAAAATACAAAACCCCATGTGTGGCGGAAAACTAACACTGCACATCACTCTGAACACACCATCCCCACTGTCAAATATGGTGGTGGCAGCATCATGCTCTGGGGGTGCTTCTCTTCAGCAGGGACAGGGAAGCTGGTCAGAGTTGATGGGAAGATGGATGGAGCCAAATACAGGGCAATCTTGGAAGAAAACCTCTTGGAGTCTGCAAAAGACTTGAAACTGGGGCGGAGGTTCACCTTCCAGCAGGACAAGGACCCTAAACATAAAGCCAGGGCAACAATGGGATGGTTTAAAACAAAACATATCCATGTGTTAGAATGGCCCAGTCAAAGTCCAGATCTAAATCCAATCGAGAATCTGTGGCAAGATCTGAAAACTGCTGTTCACAAACGCTGTCCATCTATTCTGACTGAGCTGGAGCTGTTTTGCAAAGAAGAACGGGCAAGGATTTCAGTCTGTAGATGTGCAAAGCTGGTAGAGACATACCTAAAGATGCAGCTGATTGCAGCAAAGGTGTCTCATTGATCAGTTGAATATTCGCACCCCACTTTGCAGTTATTTATTTGTAAAAATGTTTGGAATCATGTATGATTTTCGTTCCACTTCTCACGTGTACACCACTTTGTATTGGTCTTTCACGTGGAATTCCAATAAAATTGATTCATGTTTGTGGCTGTAATGTGACAAAATGTGGAAAAGTTCAAGGGGGCTGAATACTTTTGCAAGCCACTGTATGTGAGAATCCCCAGGGAAACAAGTGGTTGTGTGCTATGGTGCGTTTAGGGGCACCCCTAGTTTTGATAGGTGAAAAGGGGGTGAGAATAGAGGGTCTTACGCCAGGAAGGATAACGAGCAGGCGCAAGCGACATGTGTTGGCAAAACGGTCAGCATCTTCATTTGACCTGTCTGTGGGATCTCCAACGTACATAGATGCAATTGGGATACCCAGAGGAGTCCATGATGAATATAAGTTAGCCGATCAGGTAGCCGCAGGGTTTGAGAACATTCCTATCATTTCAGCTTTCTTTCCAGTAACTCCAAATAAGAATGTGGACCACATTAACTATGTTCATTACAATGTGCTGAGGCTGGCTAATTTGACTAGAGACGCAGTGGAAGGTTTAGCAGAACAATTGGGTCCCACGTCACTGATGGCTGTGCAAAATAGGATGGCTCTGGATATGCTTTTAGCTGAGAAAGGTGGTGTGTGTGCTGTGTTTGGAGATATGTGTTGTATATTTTTTTCTCAACAACGCAGCACCAGATGGGTCGGTCACCAAAGCGTTAGAAGGACTCAAGACGCTGTCCAAAACCATGCATGAGCACTCAGGGATTCGCAGTCTGCTGGGGGAATGGTTGACGTCAGTCTTCGGCAAATGGAAGGGTTTTATTATGTCAGTTATGATTTCTATTGCTGTTATGCTTGCAATCTTGATTACATGTTGTTGTTGTTGTTGTATACCTTTCCTGAGAGGCCTAACTGAGATTGATTTTGAAGACGTTGACCAAGGAGGGAGAAAGGATGATGTATCTGGGATGGTTAGGAGCAGTGAGAGCAGTAGAACAGGAGACTTTGGTGTGATCTCTTTTAAAGGAGATCAAATGGGGGAAATTGTGGAATTATATAGCATTATGTAGCTTTTTAGCATTATACGTTTTAGCATTGTATTGTTTAAACATTATACTTTTAAGCAGGCCCCTGTGTGACCTTAGGAGCGAGAATAGTTGAAGCAACATCACAGGAAAAAGATGCATAGGCGAGATACTAAGAAATAGCACAGAAGTTGCAGTAGATAAAGGGGGGGGGGGGGGGCAAGAGGGCAGTGTTAGGAACAGTCTAACACATTGGATAAGTATAGACTAGAAAAGCAGAACTAAGGAGGAGAGCGTAAACCCCCAGCGCAACACACACTTGACACCTACAAAGCACACACTCATGACACTTGACATGACCCACACACACACACACACCCCTACAGTGCAGACTAAAACACACACACATTGCAGACAGAGACATGTACATCACACACACACATTCACAATTAAGATATGCAATTAAGAAAGATAGGGTTAAAGATAGGGCAAGACCTTAAAAGGAAAGGTAGAAGATGATAGATGAGGAAGAAGTTGTTTTGATTGAAACTTTGTATGACGTATAGGCGAACGTGATATAAGAATAACAGGAGAGGTGGGAGGTAAATAAGGAACTTTGGAATAATATAAATGTAAAGTTCGAAGGACTGCCCTTCGAATCTGCAAGAGGCTTCATGTTGAGCAGATTCTCTCCTTTCCCGGGGCTAAAATAAAGAAGTTGATTGGATTGAAGAACTCTGTCTCGAGTCGTTCGTTTTGGTTTTTCACCAGCTCAGAAAAAAAGGATCGGGAGCAGCATCAGTACGGCGACATGAGCTAGCTGGTATATAATGATGTGCTACGTGATCGCTAGCTAAACAGCTACGCTAGTGTAACATTAGCACAGTGAAGTTGAAGGACGAACGATGGCCGCTAATTTTTTTCCACTCGATAAAAGTTAACGTGAGAGTTTCTGGTGGTTAGGGACAAATGCAATTGCATGGCAGGATGCTATAAACGGACCAAACTTCAGTTAGGAGAACAACTGAGATAATCCATCCACAATACGAGGTTAGTCATTAATATACTGCAACAACATGGGAATAGAGCAGCTGCGAGAGTATTATGCATTAATGAATCAATGGTAGGGAAGTGGAGGAAGCGCAGTTTTTGGCTTTCCCCATATTCCAAAAGCGCTTCGTCTCTTTGCTATTACTGTCGCCCTGCATAATTTGCAGATGATGTTGTTTGCAGCCGCTGCAGTGCTTTCGACCAAAACAGGCGCAGCTTGATGACACCATCAACATGCACTATCGCGGTAGAGCGGTATAGTCAAAATCTCTACCGCTGGCCAAATTTATATCGTTTTTACCATATACCGTTTATACTGCCCAACGTTTATACTGCCCAACGTTTATACTGTCCCCTACGTACTAGCTAGCACGATGGAGTTGCTATACAGCTAGGTGGGTGCTATGATGTTACTGATAGTGAACTTTATTTTATTCATAAGGTTAGTTAGTAGAGTTGCCAACCGTCCCATAAAAAACGGAATCGTCCCGCATTCAGAGAAAATATTACACGTTTTGTATTGAGCTGAAAAGGAACGCAGTTTGTCCCGTACTTCAGTAGAATGGAAAAAGACACAAAGCTGGAGTTATTCTGTGTCTTTACGCTGCACAGCTGCCTCGTCTTCTCTCATTCTCTCCCCCTCCCTCTCCTGTTGCTACTTCAATCATGAAACTGATCAATGATCAGCTGATTGGCATTTCTGATGCAAGTCCCATCTCTCTTGTTTGTTTATTGCCCACTTTGCGCCAGAAAAGAGGAAACCAGTGGATGTCGCGCTAAACAACAGCAGCACGTTTAAGCTTGATCAGCTGTTGTTAGAATTTATTTAATATTAATTTCTAGTATCAGCTGATGTTTGCTGGAGCCACAGCTGTAAAAGCTGCTGGTCATGATATCGGTTTGGATATGTGGTGAGAGGGAAACATGCAGATGAAACCAGGAGATGTCCTTACTGAATCATCAGAGCTGAACAGGTGATGGAGAAACAGGTTTACCTTTTAGGTGACATTAATGAGTTGAAGGGAAGTTATGAACTGTTTCTGAGAGACAAATAACACCAGGATCCTTTTCTACGTAGCTGACAGCTGGTAACTGTGCAGGGGCGGGTCTAGCAAAGTTTTGCCAGGAGGCCAAGTAGGACATTAACAAGGAAAGGGTGGCACAAAGAAATACTTTTCTATTTTATTCTCATTTATAAATGTCTCGCTTTATTAAATAATTATCTGAATCTTACAACCAAAGTTTTTATCTGACGTAAAATGTATAGAAATCATACATATACCAACAAGACAGTGTACATCACTGTCACCACAGCTTTGTTTTCATTCAAAGGCTTTATGGCTTTAACACCTGGTGGGCCAGTCTCTAGTCAAAATGCCCGGGCTGATTTTTTGTCCCAGTCCAGCCCTGGGCACGACACACAGTGAATTAATCTGAGAAGGTGCATTAAAAAGTAAATGGCCGGGCCAGCGGTGCACATCGCAAACTAGCTCGCACTGGCACATTAGTTGTGCCGCTTCTTAATGACGGTATCTTAGCTAACAACCCCAACTACCAGATTCAACTTGTGGTTGGCTAAAAATAACAGCCTACCGGTGAGAGGGACGTTGCTAGCTGGTAGTTTTTTCAAGCAATGTTGAAATTTCCACATTCCGACACTTCAAATGCTTCAGTAGCTGTCCGCTCAGCGCAGCATCAGCACCACGGAAATACATGGATACATCCGAAGACTCAAGACTGATCAAACCAAAAAGTTTTAATGAGCAGCTGGATTTGTCTCGCATTAACTGGCTGAGTTAATGACAGTTAATGCAACATTGAAATGCAGCTGATTGAACTGAAAACCTCGACTTTGTGGGGGTCAAAGTTTGCAGAACTACAGACGCAGCTGGAATCCACAGCTGTGCGTGTTCATGGAGCTTGAATTTTCACCTGCTGGACATCACTACCTGACAAGTTTAACTGTCTTCAGAACATTGCAGAGGCCTTATTGACAGTATTTGGCTCTACATATCTATGTGAGCAGATTTTCTCTCACATGAAGTGTGTCCTCAGGTAGCCGTCTGAATGCTGGACACTCGGAGATCTCTGTCTCTGAGTGGGAGACCACAGATCACATTAACATGTCTCTGTATTAACAAACATGCCATATTGGCTCAGTTTATTTTTCTGATCATTGTTGTGAGGAGACCATAAATAGCATTTGCATTTTCTGTTGTACAGTTCATTTGCTGTTATGGAGTTCTTGTTAT
The DNA here is from genome assembly GCF_001858045.2 of Oreochromis niloticus. Lineage (NCBI taxonomy): Eukaryota > Metazoa > Chordata > Actinopteri > Cichliformes > Cichlidae > Oreochromis > Oreochromis niloticus. The sequence continues at coordinate 21,862,016 of NC_031981.2, forward strand.
GGATAAAAAGTGTCTTTTTTGTTTCAAATTAGCTGATACTATTCGCTGTTAGCTGCCAACATCTGTGAACAATCTTAATTGTATAAAGTTGTTCTATAAAGTGTGTAACTGTTCATATAGAGCGTTATTAAATTTATTGCTAATGCAATCATATGGCACATTGACTTCTGAGGAAACTTTAGATGGCACTTATCATCAGAAAGGTTGCCGACCCCTGATCTAGAGGCATTTCTCCCATCTCCACCTGTAGGGCATTGAACTGGAGATGTTTTAAAAGCTCCACAGCACACTCTAAGGGCTTCCGACTGCAGAACATCCAAACGTCTCAACACAGAAGGAGCTGCCGAACCATATGCCACACACCCATAATTGAAGACCGATCTAATTAATGCCTGGTAAAGTCTTTTCAAAGCAGAAGAGCTCGCTCCCCAATCCCTCCCAGCTACACACCTCATAACATTAATTAACAACTTTTTTGCATTTGGTTTCAATCCAGTCAATATGCTCCCTCCATGTCAGTCTTGAATCAAACACCACACCTAAGTACTTAAAAGAGCTCACTGATAGGTTTGTAGCTTGAACCTATTCGCTGGAACGTTGAAGGCAATGTGATTACACAGCAAGCAAGACACGAGTAGGCAACATTCTTTATGTTTCACGTGCACGGGAGAGAACTGGACAGGCGCCGTTCCTTCGCTTGACCCCAGTTGCTCTCGTCCGTTCCCCCGTAACACTGCTCTTTTATTGTGGTTACATAAATATGCATAGGTTCATTAACATATGACATCTTATAGGTATACATGTGAACAAAGAATACCTTGTGTGTGTGTGTGTGTGTGTGTGGGGGGGGGGGTCAAACTGTGACCCCAGGAAGACTCCCCAGAGCCGTCCATCTAAACAAAAGGCTCTTAGACTCAAACAGATATACGTGTGTTTGCTATACCATATATCAGCAAGAGAAGATACGACCTCTCCTAGGAGGTGTGTGATCTATGCCAGAACACTCTGAAGAGGAGTGAACGCACTCCCCTCTTCATGTTACACAGAGTTGTTACAGACCTCCTAGGATGAGACATTCTTTCAATCTACAAATGATTATATACTTCTAAGCATATATGAGTAAATATTTCTAAGCATAAATGACAATCAACAATACAAATCTAACACTCACTTTTCCAATTACATTGTCATACAGTTTCAATGTCAAAGTCTCACTCACTTTTATTTTGGTAAAGAACATCATTTTTGTTTTTTCCACCGAAAACCTGAATCCCCAGTCAAATCCCCACTCAACCACCATATTTACAACATCCTGAACGTTGCCCACTAGGTGTTCAATATTTCTTCCTTTTTTCCATAACACACCATCATCAGTGAACAAAGACCTGCCAATTCCCTCAGGAACATCAGAAAAAACATCATTGATCATTATAACAAAAAGCAGGGGACTAATCGCACTGCCCTGTGGCGTCCCATTCTCAACCGTGCACTGACTAGAAATTGTAGACCCAATTCGCACTTGGATCTTCCTACCAGATAAAAAGTCTTGGATCCAATTGAATGTCCTGCCACCAATACCCAACTTATGCAACTTGATTAGAAGCCCATCCCTCCACAACGTATGATATGCCTTTTCTCTGTCAAAAAACACTGCCAAAACAGACTCTTTATTGGCCTGTGCTTTTCTAACAACATTTTCAAGTCTAATAATAGCATCAGTTGTGTTTCGAGCTGTCCTGAAACCACTTTGATAATTGGCTGAAGCCACTTTACTTTCCAGCTCAAAAGACAGTCTTGCCATTATCATACGTTCCATTAACTTGCACACATTTGATGTAAGAGCGATTGGTCTGTAGCTACCTGGTTCAGATGGATCCTTCCCGGGTTTTCTTATTGGCACAATAACAGCCTCCTTCCAAGTACTTGGGAGCTCACCCTTAATCTAAACTGTATTAACCAAACACAGCAGTTTATTAAGTGCTTTCATACGTTCTTCAACATTAAATAACAAATTTGATCCTTTCCCAGGGCTGTGGGCTTTGTTTTCTTAAGCGCTCTCACCATTTCCTCCAGTGAAAACACCACATCCAAACTACTGTCTATATGCGACTTTCTTACTAGAGCCTCCGAATACCGTGTTTTAGTTTGGCACATTCTGTCTTTTCCCAACACTGATATGTTATCAGAGCTATGAATCTTAGCAAACGTTTTCACCATAACCTCCACTTTTTCCTGAGCTGTTACAAAGTTCTGTTGGCCTGAAGTTAGAACTGGGTAATCCCATTCCCGCCAGTCACCTCCCATTCTTCTGATCATGCCCCAGACATCCCCCACTGGAGTGGTTCTTCCTATTTTAGAACAGAACAACCTCCAACTTCTCCGCTTTGCTTGTCTCACTGTTCTCCTGACCACTGCCACTGCTTTTCTGTATGCAATCAGAGCTTGCATGTTAAGGGTTCTTTGGAGAAATTTAAACGCCTACTTTCTTTGCCTTTACTGGTCGGAATTGAGGCCTTGGCGGATACCATAATTACTTCAATAAACTGATTATTCATTTGATCAATGCTACCAGACTCATCAACCTTGTCAATCATTTCCTCACATAATTTTTTGAATTTTGTCCAGTTAGCCCTATGAAAACTCCACTTCTTATTCACCTCTCTTAGAGACACCTGTATCTGCCCTCCAACATCACAGAAAACAGGATAATGGTCACTTCCTACGGTAGTGTCTGTTCTGATGGCCCGCTGACTTATTCCTGCAAGGACAGTTGAGACCAGAGTTAAATCCAAAACTGACTCCGTTCCATGAACAACATTACATCTGGTCCCCCTACCATCATTCAGGCACACCAAATTGCATGTATCCATCAATTCCTCAATTGATTTACCATTAGGATCTGTGTGTGTACACCCTTGCATTCCATTGAAGGATAAGTACCATGATTACATAAAAGAACATCATGTTTCCTGACTTGACTGATAATTGAGGTTTTCCCTCACTTCTTCCCATGTCAGTCCTACTAACCCCAAGTGGTTAATCGCTGCCTTAACAATAAGCTGAATTTTCTCCTGCTTAGATCTCACATCAGCTGTGGTGTTTATCAGTCCTGCAATGAATGTAACCAAAGCCATCTTATCAGTAACCATACCATTCGTGTTGATCTGGGTAACTCCTTGACCCCGAGATGTACCCTGTCCTGGGTTGACGTTGACCTGTTCACTCACTCTCATCACCCTCTCTGCTTCAGCATAGGAGATCTTCTTCTCCACCCTCACTTTTGAATATGATTTTCTTGTTTCATTCTCTCACATCCAGCATACGCAACACTGTGACTCCCACCACAACTACAACACTTTGGTTGAACTCCATCTCCACATTTCCCATATTCGTGATCTCCACCACACCGAGCACATCTCCTCTTTTCCTTACAGTTTTTCGCTAGGTGTCCAAACCTTTGACAGTTAAAGCACCTCAGAGGTTTTGGAACATAGACTCATACTGGATAACTAATGAAACCCCAAAACACTTTCCTTGGCAGATTTCCTTCTTCAAAGTGTATCAGGATACTTTCACTATCTACCTTAATTCCTTCTTTTGTTGCTTTCATCCTGCCCACAGATATCACATTTCCTCCTTTGATTTTGCTTTTCAGATCATCCATTTTCACACTAATAGGCACCCCAGAAATTACCCCCTTGCATCGACCTCCCTTCTGTGCACCCACTTGCCCAAAATTTTCCACTTTAAACTTCCCCAACTGCTTTAAGTTCAAAGCCTTGTTGAGCTGCTCTTCATGTACACATTGCACAAGAAGATTTACATTGCATCGCGGATTGAATTGAATCGCAACCTTGTAAACTGTAATCAAATGGATTCTAGAAATCACTATGATGATACCCAGCCCTAGTAAAGAGCCAATAATGGTGAAACCCGACTCAAGTCTCTTTGTTATTCAAATCTTACAGATATTCACTCAAAACGGAATCCAGCCACAGTTATAAAAGTCACTCTCTCGTCTGCAGAGTGGTCTTCTTAACTAAAGCACTTACTTCACTAAAGACTGTCCATTTGATGTCTCTGTGTCTGTGTGGTGGATCATAAATTTGATTAGTTTTGAAGTTGTACATCTCTGTTCCTTACATTTCGTGTGATGCCTTTATTATTTTGTTATTTGTTGTTTTGGCTTTGTTTTCGAATAGAATATGCAGTGGGAATATAGAGGGAGATAAGTAGTGAAAGTTTTGCCTGGGTTGATTGTGCGTCGATCCATTGTTAATGCCTCAGGGCTCCAGTAGGTGGGTTCGCGCGCCTCCTCCTTCACTCAATACAGACGAGTGAGAGTGAGAGCTGCGTGTCTGTGCCATTCTTTCACCTCTCCTCACTATTTCCCCTGTTTAAGGGCACAACATCTGCAACACAGAGACGGAGAAAAACAGGTGAGTACATCAGGATTTATTTACAGAACTCTAACTGTCCACCTTGTTCTCCAAACATCCTGTCTCTTATATATAAGAGACAAATATTGTTCGTTTAATATGTTGGCATTACTAAATTTGGCTCAATGCTTACATATATGTGTAAAAAGAAAATGTATGAGCTGTGATAACTGTTTCTGATAGAATGAAGAGTAGACTGATATATTAAATATTCCTTTATTGGGTGAGAAAATCATACCATGTCATAACTCCTTAAGTCATACAGAATAGATATGACATAGCTTGCCATCACCAGTGTGTGAATGTGTGCATGAATGGGTGGATGACTTGATGTGTAAAGCGCTTTGGGGTCCTTAGGGACTAGTAAAGCGCTATATAAATACAGGCCATTTACCATTTACCATTTAGATATCAGAGCCTTAAACAGGCTGACTTCTGCTAAATGGGTCAAACTGGGCAGAAAGTACACAAACACATAACATCCTTATAGAATATGATGTAACACTGTAGATCAACTTACCTCAGAATATATAAAGCATATAAACAAACACAGCAGTACTACTAGTCCAAAATACTCAAAGCTTCATAGAACTGAAATAAACATTTATTTTTAGCTCCATTCTGCTGCTGATACATACTTTAGGTTTCTGAATATTAAACTTGTTGCTGCCTTTCATAGTGTGTAACTTGAAGGCCCTGAGTACTTTCTCCCACACTGAAAACACTGGGATGATAACATTATTTGAACATTACCTAATAAGACTGATTCAGGACAGACAATTAGTTATGTTAAACTTTCCTAGCAGTCCTTCACAAACAGGGAACAGTCTGTCTATTCTCTCCATCTGTCAGCTGCTGCTGGCTCTTCCTCCTCCTCTTCCTCACACACTGCTGAGTTTGTCCTGGTGGATCATCAGGGGTGCAAAGCCTCACAGATGATGTGCAGCAGTGGGTCCCTCAGTCTGTCCTCACTCTGGACACTTGCAGTTGTCACACATGGAAATCAAATGTGTGATAAGCTGCAGGATTCAAACACAAGTGTAACTTATAAATACATGTTCATACTTTTATTCCACAATCAGAGAGAAAGAAACAGAGAGAGAGTGCAGGACAGACAGACAGGTGACAGTCTCAGGTGTACACACTGCTACAAAACAGCACAAGAGAAGGAGGATTTAGTGTTTGTGTTATTACGAGTGCTAAACAAGAAGAGTTCCCAGATGGTCCAGTGGACACATGTGTGACTCCTGTGATTAAAGCATCTTTCTTTCAGCTTAACGAGTGAACCGTCAGCTCGTTCAAACACACGTTAAAGTCCGTTTGGCGACACCACCGAACAGAGGCAGCAATATAACATAGCTAACATTAACAGTGCAGTGAATCCTGCTTGTGCCGTCATATTCAGGACTGCAAACCAAGCAGCATCACTGACTTTCAGCTCGTTGTGTTTGTGGATATATGACTGACTTTAATTATCCATAAAATCATCACATTCTCTGTAAGATTAAAGTCAACTATATATATATTTAGAAGTAGAGGCTTTAAAACCAAGTTACCGCTGAAAGTACAAACATTGCTAATGTCACATAACTTTGCCGAGATGTGGCCAACAGTAATGTTTTAATGTTCTTAAACATTCGCACATAAATAAGTGACATCATATTCACTACTTACTTTTGACAGTTCACTCTTCGGCCGCTCCCTTCTGCCGTATTTTGCGGCAAAATTATCCACACCCACCGCCGCGCTATGGGTTGTGGGATATATGGGGCCACGAAGCGTGCACCGGACCACGCTTGATATTTGGGGAAATCGACGGCGCATTTGGAGTACGCATTTGAAGTGCACTTTGAATTGGGACAGCCGTCGTCGCGTGGCGGTGACGTAATCGCACTTGAAATGCGTACTTCAAGCGTGCAGACCCTGAATTGGGACACAGCCTACACCACCCAGAACGCGAATAACCTCTACGCAGGTGACATGTAGCATTTTATTACTGACGGGGTTTTTTTTCTTTGTGTACCTAAGAGTCAATAATCCGGGCAGCTTGCGGTTAAAGGCGTATGTTAGTAATGTTATACTTGTTAATGATGTTACATGTTGCGGTCTCACACTTGGTTTTAAGGGCTGGTAGTTAGACACCCTTTAACTTGTTTTTGAACAACTGTATTGTTTTGTTTAATAGTGGCGATAATGTACCTTCTGATCCTTTTTTATGTGATATCTGGTCTATGCTTAATGTCTTTATGGAGCTACACAGTGCACTTGTTATGTCGGAGGTTGCGACAGAGGATGGTTAGAAGTACGCATGGTCTTGTTGGGAGGATGGCAGGTTCCCCTCCCTGCTATGACCTAGGTGTGTGTGTGTGTGTTTTTTGTTTTTGTTTGTTTGTTTTCTTTTTTTATTATTTCTGCTGTGTTTACTTTGTATTTCCATGGGTGGGGTTGTTGGGCGGGAAGGTGCTATCAGTAGAAAATGTTTTAGTCAATATGGGACAATACACATAAATCACTAACAGTATGGCCTCAATAGATGGTGATGGAAATAATGGGGTGAACAGGAGAGGGCTTGTAACTTTTTGCTCTTGGAATGTGAATGGCATCAGTGAACCAATAAAACGTGGTAAGGTGTTGGCATACCTAAAATCATTGAAATCAGATGTTATTTTCTTGCAGGAGACACATCTTAAAAATGATGCGCATTGCAGGATTAGAGCTAAGTGGATAGGGCAGGTCTATCACTCAAGGTTTTCCGCAAAGGCAAGGGGTACAGCAATAATTATTCGTAAAAATATGCCATTCAAACATAAATCTACCCTGGCAGATAAGGAGGGGAGATATATCATGGTGGTAGGAGAAATTCAGTCTATACCAATCACATTGCTGAATGTCTATGGCCCGAACAGGGATGACCCAGAGTTCTTTAGAAAAACGTTTAGCTTGATCCCGGATATTTCAACTACAAATTTGATACTTGGGGGAGACTTTAATTTAGTTTTAGATACCTATCTGGACAGGTCGTCAGCTCAGAGAATTGCGCCATCGAATGCTTCTAGGTTTCTGAAGTCGTTTATTGATAATTTGGGTCTTGTGGATGTTTGGAGAACCTTGAATGCAACCGGAAGGGAATATTCCTTTCACTCTTGGGTTCATAATACGTACTCCCGTATAGACTACTTTCTATTAGATAGTAAACTGTTACATGGAGTCCAAAGTAGTAAATATCATAATATCCTTATATCAGATCATAGCCCAGTGTCTATTTCACTAAATTTACTTGAATCAGGTGGTAATTATAAACACTGGCAATTAGACCCTCAACTTCTTACGAGGAAAACATTCTGCAATTATCTGGAAGAACAGATCAAGTTGTTTTTTGAGATGAATGACAAAGACGATGTATCACCTCTTTTATTGTGGGAGACGTTTAAAGCATATGTTACGGGCTGTGTAATTTCTTTTCAGTCGTCTGAGAAAAAACGTAATAACATGGAACGCATGCAGTTGGAGGTTCAAATACAAAAATTGGACTCTGAGAATGCCAGACAACCGTCTGTACAGGTACGTAGTAAAATATCAGCTCTGAAGTATAAACTCAATAACTTGCTCTCAGATAAAATTTCCAGGGCCTTCATGTATGTAGCAGACCTATTTTGAATTTGGTGATAAGCCACATAAATTACTGGCCAGGCATCTAAGGAAGAGAGAAAGTGATAGGGCCATTCATGCAATCAGGTCAGACTCGAGGTTGTTGACTAATTCTTATAAGGATATTAATACTGCTTTTAGACAGTTTTATGAACAGTTATATACATCTCAGTGTAATGCACCTCCTGAAATTATGCAGGATTTTCTAAGCAAATGTAACTTGCCTACATTGGCACAAAAGGACAGGACATTTCTAGATGCAGACTTAACATGTCCAGAATTGATTAGTACCATACGCTCCCTTAAAAATGGGAAGAGCCCAGGACCTGATGGTTTATGTAATGAGTTTTATAAAAAGTTTAGCAGTTTACTAACTCCATATTTGCTAAAAATGTTTAATATGGCCTTGGAAGATGGTGCACTCCCTCAGACCCTGAATGAAGCAAATGTGATTCTCATTCCAAAGAAAGGAAAGGACCCAGAATTGGTGAGTTCATACCGACTAATCTCTTTATTGAACACAGATCAGAAAATACTGGCCAAATCTTTAGCCAGGAGACTTAGTTCTCACATAGGTAAACTGGTTCACCCAGATCAAACAGGGTTTATCCCAGCAAGACATGCATCTCATAACCTGAGACGTCTTTTTGATATTATTTATTCCTCTAGGGATCCAGATAAAGACCTAGTGATATTGAGCCTTGATGCAGACTGTGTTGAATGGTCATATCTATATGCAGTATTAAGTAAGTTCGGAGTTGGACCTAAATTTGTTTCCTGGATTCAATTGTTATATAGTAATCCGTGTGCCAGAATACTCACAAACAATACCCTTTCCGAACCACTTAAGCTATTTCGTGGCACAAGACAAGGTTGTGCGCTGAGCCCTTTATTGTTTGCCCTCGCATTAGAGCTGTTGGCGGAAACAATTCGGAAACATAAAGAAATACATGGCTACAATACAGGATACACCTCCAATAAGATCTCACTGTACGCCGATGATATTCTGCTGTTTGTGACCAGACCATTAGACTCAATCCCTAAGGTGCTAGTAACAATAGATTTATTTAGCTCTTTTTCAGGTTACAAAGTAAATTGGGGGAAGAGCGAACTGATGCCAATTAAATGCAGTAATCTTGATTTACTAAATCGTCTTCCCTTTAGAATAACGTCAGAAAAATTTTCATATCTTGGAATTGAAGTTACTAAGTCATACAAGTCATTATATGAAGCCAATTTTGTGAGAATTGTGGATACATTTAAAAACGAGGTTGAATTTTGGAAATCACTCCCACTTTCCATGATAGGTAGGGTGAATGCGATCAAAATGATTTGTCTTCCCCAACTCTTATATCTGTTTCAAAATATCCCAGTGTATCTAAAAGCTACATTTTTTCAAAAAATTGGATTCAGTCCTTCTCCCTTTTATCTGGAATTATAAGAGCCACAGGATAAAAAAAGGCCCACCTTTGTAAAGAGAAAATACATGGTGGCCTAGCTTTACCAGACTTTAAAAATTACTACTTCGCAGCTAATATGCAATACATAGCTTATTGGCTAGATGATACAGTTATAATGGGAAGTTGGTTGGACATGGAGCGAGAAGACTGTATGCCTTATTCTCTTGGTGCAATTGCATTGTCTCCCGTTCGTTTTAAAAAGACGTACTACAATTGTAATCCAGTTATTCACAATACAATTCAAATCTGGAGACAGATTGTGAAAGAGTATAGACTCAGAGCATTCTCGCTTTTGACACCTATTACAGCTAATCCTGCATTTAAACCCTCAGTTTTAGATGGGACATTTGATCGCTGGAAGGAAATGGGGTTGCGAAATGTGGGACACCTGTATTTTCAGGGCTCTTTTGCTTCATTTCAACAGCTTAAGGAGAAGTACAACTTATTAGCCTGTGATTTTTTTAGATACCTTCAAATAAGGAGCTATGTAAGGTCCCAACTACAACAATTTGAGTCTGCAACTCCAGGTAAGCTTGACCAATGCCTGGTGGATTGTATAACAGAGAAGCATGCTGTTGCTTTTATATATGAGATATTACAGTCACTCCGGCAGAAGGATACAGGTAAAATAAAATCAGCTTGGGAAAAGGAATTGGGGTCAGAAATTCATAATGATATCTGGACTAAAGGGCTACGTTATGTTAATTCCTGCTCTATCAACGCCCGACATAGGTTAATTCAGTTTAAAATTTTGCACAGATTGCACTACTCGAAGACAAGATCACATCGGATATTTCCTGAAACGTCACCCATCTGTGATAAATGTCAATGTGCAGAAGCTGATCTGCTTCACAGTTTTGTAATGTGTATCAAATTACAAAGTTTTTGGGTGTCAGTTTTTTCTTTTTTTTCCAAACTTTTTGATGTGCAGTTAGACCCTGACCCCATTTTGATTCTTATTGGACTATCGGGTCAATCTAAAAATCTTAAGAGCACACAGATTTCCCTCCTGTCCTATGGCCTTAAGTGTGCAAAGAGACTGATTCTCTTCCTATGGAAGGGAAAAGAAGTGCCCTCCTTGAAAGTCTGGATTTCAGTACTGACAGATACTCTTCATCTGGAAAGGATCCGCTACATTATAAACGACAAACTGGAGGACTTCGATCAGATTTGGAGGCCGCTCATTGAGCACCTGGAAACTATGAACAAATGAGAGCTATTATGTGGACTTCACCATTGCTTAAAATAAGCTGATAGCACTCTGGGATAAGGGAAGGGTGTAGGGAGGTTTGTTTGTTTGTTTGTTTTGTTGTTGTTTTTTTGACCGCCCTTTTTGGTACTTTCCATTGTCTTGGTTGTGTGTTTTGTTTTGTTTTTTCCTGTTTTTGTTGTTTTGGTTTGTTTTCGGGGTTTTTTTTTTTTTGTTCGCTTTGTTTTTCCCCTTTTCTTGATGATAAAACTGTAAAAAGGAAGCAATGTCAGTCTATGGGACAATTTGTGATTGTTATTTGTGCTTCACAATAAAAGTTTGAGAGATTTTGTGATCAAGTCAGTGAAACATCTGAGAATGAGGTCACTTCCAGATGAAAAAACTCTGCCCGTGGACACTATTGCACACTAAATCACAACAAATAAGATGACAGAGCTATTTATCGAAAAGTGAGAGGGTGTGTAAGCATGTGTGTTCTTGTTCCTCGTTTCATGCTGCAGTGTGACAAAGTCCGTCCAGTCTGCATGTTCAGTCCATCTTAGCTTTCGAGGAGAGAAGCTCAACTGTTTCTTAGATTTTCAGAGTTGTTCAGTTCATAAAGAAACTGCAGCACTGTTGCTGTTTTCTAATCTAATCCAACATTATTAAAAGCATAGTTAATCAGGTGCAAGAAGATAATCTTGATTATTGAACTTACAAATGAGCTTCATGTTGGTGTGAAATGTGTCAGTCCCATTCTCCAGCTCTGTATAACTTGTGTCCATCCATCACTAAAAGTAACTGTAACATAAGGAGGCAACTCCTACAGAAACCCGTCAGGGAGAAGCTGTTGAGTTAAATGTGAATGATTTTCTGGCAGAGTGAAGAGAGCAAGCTGATCACTGTGTGCACAGAAAGACTGACTGTTAACCACCTGGATGTCACAAGCATTTGATCTGACAGACAAGCTTCAAAGGTCAAAGGGCAGAAAGATAGGACACATGTTAGTCCAGTGGTTATCTGTTGGCGGGAAACAGCAGCATAGTATAATGTGATTGCCTCAAACAAAACCTGTCTTGTTTAAAACAGCTCTGTTATTGCCTCTACTATGATCTTGGTTTTATTTGGTGTAAATGTACATTGTAGAGTGGTGCACGTTGTGGATTTGTGCGCTGTGTTGTGAGGTTTTCTGTCTGAGGGCGGTGACAAAGACCAAAGCTTCTGCACATTGCTCAACATTTCACACGCGTTAAATGTGTCATATTCTGTGCACATTTTTTGGATGTCTCATTTTATGTAAGTATTATTGATTACATGGATTTAAAGATTACTGCTGACTTTCTGAGTATTTGTTTTGGTGACTTACTGCAATTATATTTATAAAGATAGCATTATGTGAGCAGTCTGACAGCTCGGCCTTATCCGGAAATAAGTGAAAATTAGAAATGCACAGTGGTGCATTTCTAATTTTCACTTATTTCCGGATGCTGTAAAATGCTGTCACTCACTCTGAACATGGACGGATGAAGGTTTACAGTTAAGTAAGTTAAGCAGAGGTAAAGTTCAGTTTGTGTCTATTTGTATGGACAGAGTGAACCTGATACCACATAGTTGATCATGCGTCTGTATGTCTGAACATGCATATTATCTTTAATGTGTGTGTGGTTTTTTTTAATTCAAACTGTGCAGTGCAAACTAGGGTTATTCTAATTATTATAGTATTTGTCCAGTGAAACATTTTTCTTCTATAAGCTCAGCACCATTAGTCTGAAATACAGTATGGTGACTGTGCTGTGAAACCGTTAGATCCAGCCTGGAGGGTTGCAGTGGAAATGCTGTCACTGATGATCAAATGCTGCAAAACTGGTCAGACAGAGCTTCACGGTGTATGTGGATAATGAGTTATCCTTAAAACCCAATAGAGCATGCTCATTCAGACAAAACTGCAGGCAAAGTGACCTGTCCGAGCATCTCAAATGAGGAAAGCAGCTCTTTGTTATGTCCACAGTTTCTAGACTTTAAATTGTCCAACGACTTTGAAGCCTCTGAAAGTCTGATACTCTATAAGAATATCAGTAACTCCTAAAAACTAAGTACAGTACTCTGATTATACCCTTTGGATTAGAGCTGAAAGGCTACAGATCCATCATTATTGAGCATTTGATTTAAAACACATTTTCATGTTGCTGTACAAAAATTTAGAATTGTGCAATTGTTTAAATACTATTGGACCAAACTGTATCTTTGTGTCTTTGCACATTAACATAGTGACCATCATTTACTTCACACTGGAGATGCTGAAGCTCTGAAGTTTAAGAAAAATGTGTAACTGTCCAAATACTTAAAAAAATCTCAATATAAAACCTGGTTTGATAAATCAAAATCTACTAAACCGAAAAATTAAGATGTCTGACTGAAGGCAAGGCAAGGCAAGGCAAGTTTATTTATATAGCACAATTCAACAACATGTGATTCAAAGTGCTTTACAGAGACATTAAAAACAAAAACAAATAAAAAGCATGATCTAAAATTGATTAAGACAAACAAACAAACAAACAAACAAAACAGTATTTAAAATCAAAAATCAAAACAGTAGATAAAATCAGAACAGTAGATAAAGTCAGTAGTTAAAATGTAAGTTTTGAAATTTAAGCTTAAAAGTGTGGATTTGGTGATTTATTCAAAAGCAGCTGAGAATAGGTGGGTCTTCAATCTGGATTTAAATAAACTGAGTGTTTCAGCTGATCTGAGGCTTTCTGGGAGTTTGTTCCAGAGATATGGAGCATAAAAGCTGAATGCAGCTTCTCCGTGTCTGGTTCTGACTCTGGGAACTGATAAGAAACCGGATCCAGATGACCTGAAGGTTCTGGAAGGTTCATACTGGGTCAGGAGGTCACTGATGTATTTTGGTCCTAAACCATTCAGAGCTTTATAAACCAGCATCAGAACTTTAAAGTCTATCCTCTGACGGACAGGCAGCCAGTGTAAAGACCTCAGAGCTGGACTGATGTGGTCCACTTTTTTGGTCTTAGTGAGGACTCGAGCAGCAGAGTTCTGAATGAGCTGTAGTTGTCTGACTGATTTTTTAGGTAGACCTGTAAAGATGCTGTTACAGTAATCAAGCCTACTAAAGATGAATGCATGGACTAGTTTTTCCAGGTCCTGTTGAGACATCAGATCTTTTATCCTTGAAATATTCTTGAGGTGATAGTAAGCTGATTTTGTTATTGTCTTAATGTGTTTTTCTAAGTTTAGGTCTGCATCCATCACTACACCCAAATTTCGCGCCTGGTTTGTGGTTTTTAGGTGTATAGATTGAAGTTCTCTGGTGACCTGTAATCGTTTTTCTTTGGCACCAAAGACTATTACTTCAGTTTTGTTTTTGTTTAGCTGGAGAAAATTGTGGCACAACCAGTCATTAATTTCCTCAATGCATTTACCAAGAGCCTGTACAGGGCCTCGGTCTCCTGGTGACAATGTGATATATATTTGTGTGTCATCTGCATAGCTATGATAGTTTATTTTGTTGTTCTTTATAATCTGTGCCAGTGGGAGCATGTATATGTTAAACAGAAGGGGTCCCAAGATGGAACCTTGGGGAACTCCACATGTGATACTTGTCTGCTCAGATGTGAAGTTACCTATTGATACAAAGTATTTCCTGTTTTCTAAGTATGTTTTGAACCAGTTTAGTACAGTTCCTGAAAGACCTGCCCAGTTCTCCAGTCGTTTGAGTAATATGTTGTGGTCAACTGTATCAAATGCTGCACTGAGATCCAGTAGAACTAAGACTGTCATTGTTCCACTGTCTGTGTTCAGACATATGTCATTAAACACTTTGGTCAGAGCGGTTTCAGTGCTGTGGTTCTGTCTAAAACCTGACTGGAAGGCATCATAGCAGTTATTCTGTGTTAAGAAGTAATTGAGCTGTTGAGAAACTGCTTTTTCAATGATCTTACTTAAAAATGGGAGGTTTGAGATCGGCCTGTAGTTGTTCATTTGTGTCTTGTCAAGATTGTCCTTTTTCAGTATAGGTTTTATTACAGCAGTTTTTAGTGGTTCTGGAAACACACCTGATATTAAAGAAAAGTTTATGATCTGTAACAGGTCTGACTCCAAAGTCTTTGAGACCTTTTTGAAAAAACTTGTTGGCAGGACATCTAAACAGCAAGAGGAGGAGTTCAGTTGACCTAAGATGTCCTCCAGGTCTTTGCTGTTAATAGGGTGAAACTGTTTGATGGTGTTTAAACAGTTTTTTGGTGGACACAGTACATATCCTGGATCTGCTGTTGATGTACCAATTGCTTGTCTAATCTTTTGGATTTTTTCTGTGAAGAATTTGGCAAAGTCATTGCAGGCCGTGGTCGAATGAAGTTCAGTTGCCACTGACACAGGAGGGTTTGTTAGCCTGTCAACTGTAGAGAATAAGACCCGAGCGTTATGACTGTTTTTGGTGATGATGTCAGAGAAGTAGGACCTCCTTGCACTCTTCAGTTGTAAATTATAATTGTGAAGTTTCTCTTTATAGATGTCATAATGAACCTGGAGGTTTGTTTTTCTCCATCTGCGCTCAGCTTTCCTACACTCTCTTTTTTCATTTTTCACCAGTGTGGAGTTTCTCCATGGAGACTTCTTCCTTCCAGAGATAACCTTCACCTTAATGGGAGCAATAGTGTCCATTACATTTAACATTTTAGCATTGAAGCTATTGACGAGGTCATTGACTGAACCTCTGGACAGGTCAGGTGTTAATGGGAAGACCTGGTTAAAGATCTCACTACTGTGTTCAGTTATACACCGTTTTGTCATCACTGCTGTTGATATATTTGTGTGGGCTGAGATTTTACTTTCAAAGAAAACACAGTAATGATCAGATAGGCCCACATCAGATACAGTAACCTTTGAAATGCTCAGGCCCTTGGAGATCAGTAGGTCAAGAGTATGTCCTCTATTATGTGTGGCCTCTGTTACATGCTGAGTCAGCCCAAAGTTGCCCAGAGTGTTACTCAGGTCTTTAGTCCCTTTGTCCTGAGGGTTGTCCACATGGATATTAAAATCCCCAACAATAATTACACAGTCGAAATCAACACAGATCACAGACAGCAGTTCACTGAGGTCATTAAAAAAGTCTGTGCAGTATTTGGGAGGCCTGTAAACATTAAGGAACACAACTTTGGATGGGGCCTTCAGCTGTAACGCCACATATTCAAAAGACTGAAAACTTCCAGGAGATAGCTGCTTACATTGAAATGATTCATTAAATAAGACGGCAACCCCTCCTCCTCTCCTGCTCACCCTGGCCTCACTGATAAAACTGTAGTTAGGAGGGGTCGTCTCGATGAGAACAGCTCCACTGTTACTTTGGTCCAACCAAGTTTCAGTTAAAAACATAAAATCAAGGCTGTGCTCAGTGATTAAATCATTAATTAAAAATGTTTTCCCAGCTAAAGATCTAACGTTTAATAAAGCCAACTTAAGTGTTTTAGAGGTATTATTTGCCCCCTCGTGTTTGGGAGCAGTCTGTGGCACACAAGGTATGTTTACTATATTTAAAGATCTATTAGAGTGCAGCTCTCTGTGTTTTGACCAGGCCACATGTCTCCTTCTGTCACCTAAAAGTACAGAAATTTTAAAACCTTCTAGTAAACAGGGTCCTAGCTTCTCCTGGGAAAAGTCACCACTGTCATAATCCTCGCAGCCTGGACCCTCCACACATCACACATCAGACTGCGGAGACAGGGCATGAAGGTGGTAAGGAGGAACTAAGGGGGGCGAGGCTGCGCAGTGTAACTTTGATTGCTCTGTTGAGGGCGGGGCTCGATGGCGAACCTTTGGCTGCTCTGGTGGGGGGTTAATGGGGGACAAAAAGGGATTGGGCCGGGGGGTAGATCTGAGCCCAGCATTGACCCGCTCCATCATCTCCTCAGTGAATTTCAGGTGTGGGGAGGAGGGAGAAAGGGAGGGGGAGGAGGGTGATGGCCTGTCAGGGGTTTGGGGGACTGGGGAAGGTCGTGGTCCCTGGTCCTGGTCGTTGGTGTTGTTGAGAGAGTTGGAGGCAAGTAGGGACCCCTCTTCTTGCCTCAGATGTCTCTCCTTTCTGAGGCTCTTCCCGGGTGGGGGCAGATGGAGCTCCTCCTCAAGGTTTCTGCTGGGCTTTGTTTGTTCTTGGAGTACTGTTTGTTCCTCTTTATGAGATAACTCCTTGTTTATCTCAGCTTTGGCACCAAGCACAGATGGATGACGTATGGAATAAAACAGGTTGGAGGTGAACAGTTTCACCCCTGACTTGTTAAAATTAAATCCATTTGCTTTAAACAGATGCCTGCGTTCCCAAAAAATATTAAAGTTGTTGATAAAATGCACTGAGTGGTCAGTACATGCTGATATAAGCCATTTATTCAGTGCAAACAATCTGCTGAATCTCTCGTCTCCTTCTCTGACGGGCGGTACAGGTCCACTGATGAATACAGCTGCATTCAGAGAGTTTACAGTATTTAATAATCCAGTAAAGTCCCGTTTCAGAACCTCCGATTGTTGTTTGGACACATCGTTTGACCCTGTATGCAGAACAATATTTGTCACAGTTGGATATTCATCTGCAATCTGAAGAATTCTCTCCTTCAGGTTGTTGACCATATCCTTAGGAAAGCAGAGGACTTTAGTGTTCTTACCGCACATCCTTTGTACATCCTTTACGGCAGAGTCACCCACAATCAGAGTTTCAGGCCTAGCCTTTAGCTTTCCCTGTGGCCTTTTACTTTTCAACAGATTTTCAGACCTTACTTCGCTACTTTTAGATGGATGGTTGTCCGATATAGATGCAGGGTCCTTTGATAGTGGAGCAAATCTGTTCTGCAGTTTCACATTCAGTTGTTTTGGAGGTTTGTTGTTAACCTTCCTATTCACGGCTGTCCAGTCCTGTTTCCTCCCGTATACAGGGGTAGAAGAGCTTCTCTGTCTCGTAGGAAGTGAAGGCCAGTCAGTTTCAGAGATTTCAGCTCGCTGTGCTCTGCCTGTGATACGTCCTCCCCCTTCCAGGAGACATGATTTGTCTTGGTTTTGCACCAGGACAGTCCAAGGGGGGATTTTCGCTTGATGATTTATAATAATGCACAGAGTCTACTTTCTTGGTCATGTTATCTGTGCTCCTTAGCTGTGTACTAGCTTGATCATCGCCATTGCTTTGAATCAAAGGCAAGGTTGTTTCATTTCCACACAGTCCATTTACCTCCACATTTACTTCTAAGCGATGAATTTTTGTCTCCAGTACTGCAATCTTCTGCAGGAGTTTGTGGTAGTCATCTGTGGAGAGGGAGGGCATCTTGTTGCTAGTTAGCCTAGCGGTTAGCACCTTTCCAGGTTATTGAGGCTGTTCGGAGTCCAGACGCTGTAATCAGGCTTCAGCTGTGTCTAGGCCACAGACACACGGAGTGCTGAGGATAAGGTAACTAAAAATGTTGCTGTTTCTGTTAAGAACACTTTAGTCCTAATGATCTATAAGTGTCCAGAAGCTCTCGCAGGCAAGCTCACACAGAAAAAGGGCTCATACAGACTGAAGGGGCTAGTGCGACTAATTTTGAAAGTCATCAGACAGAAACAGGACCTCAGATGTTTTTAATTTCATATCGTTCACAGAAACATTAGATAACACTGACAAGAGTGACGATGTCAGCAACAGATTCAAGTCAGCTTCACTTTGATAAAATCTGAAATGAATTTACAATAAATTCAAAACTGGTGAACGTAGAAGAATGTAGAAAACAAGACCGAGACGGTGGTCTGCTGCAGTTAACTTAGACTACCCACCCTGTGTCACAGTCAGTGTCACTGTCAGTGTTACTGTCAGTGACACTATCAGTGACAGTAATGTTTATAATTTTCCTAAATGCATCTGCCACAGGTTTGCTCTTAATGCACAGTGCACCACCAGGCCTTTCGAACTGGGGTGGTGTTCTGTTTGAGTCACCAACACACATCCAATCTTTACTGTCAGAAACACACCATTTGGAATGATCACTTCCATGTTTCCAACTACCTGCAGCAGTTTTTACTGACATGATGTTGTAAAGTCTGTGCTTATTCTTAGTCCTAAAAGGTTTGCCAGGTTTGCTGCGCCAGGTCTGGATGTATAAATTGCTCTGTAGTGTGTCAGCAATGGTAACATAAAGATCTCCTTCTGCAAAAGGAAAGACAAACATCAGGAGACCATCAGACAGTGTTAAAATAACCCAGAATAAAAAAAAGAAAAAGAAATGTGCTGCTCACAACAACCCTGACTCTATCTTCTGATTTAATCTTTTTTTTTTTTTTTTTTTTTTTTTTTACAAACATCAGACCTCGTATGATCTCTGCTGCTAGACTCCCCTGCCGAACTCTGCACTGAGGCTGGGTCACACTGACACCTTAATGAAAGGTTTCCATGGCGATACAAAATTACAGCACAACATGTGTGTTCATAAGATTTATTTTACAGCTTCCACAACATTTTCATACCAGGATCATTATTTAATTTTAAATGTGAGTTAAAGTCTAAATGAAGTAAATTTTGAACAGAACTACTCTGTAAAGTTAGATCTACTCGTAGCCCAACTGATGTTTCACAGGCCAAAACATTAGAGACGATAGATTAAAGGGCTGTGTTGGGCTGGATGTTTCACACCTTGTAAATAAGATTCTCAGCTCTTTGGTGGGGAAACTACAGAAAGTCACAATGATTTCACACAAGAAACTCACAGTGTGGTTTTTAAGTTGTTTTTTTTTAAATGAATGAAGCAGAAATCTCACCTTCAGGATCCCTTATCTTGGAGATTTGTTTAACAAAGCGTTTAAACTGCTGACCACCGGCTGACTTCAAGACAGTCCCCGAAGCTCAGTAGTGAAGCGCAGCTGTTTCTTATAGCCGGGTAATTGTCGGCTGGAAGATGTGGATGTCAGTGGTGCGTTTATGGACATCATGTAACATCCTAACCCAAAATCTACTTCACTACAATCGCGTAAAATGAAACGATAGACGTTTTTATATCGTCATCCGATATATATATCGTTATATCGAACAGCCCTACTTAGTGTGTTGTGTTCTGTTGTGTAGTCGTTGTTTTGTTTTGTGTGTCAGTGAGGGCACTAATGAATGTCACAAAGGCACGTTTGCAACGTAAACACTGTCACTAAGTAGAAAACCAGCGGAGTGATACACCTCCTGTTGTCAGGCCTGCAGGTTTATCCCTGTGCTGTTCTCCTCTGTCTTTTGGTGGACAAACTTATTTTTTACTGGCACACATCATTTGTGGGGCGTCTTATTGCGACACCTGATTGTTCTCTCATTTTAGTTTTAGTAATATTTTTAAATTCTTATACAAAATGAAAAAAACGGCAGGTGTATTGGCTGCATTTTTAGATAAATAGTTGTATATGTTAACAAAATGTACATTTTATATTTGCATTTCAAGTTATAAAAATTTACTCAACATGTCTGTGTGGGTTTTTTTTTTTTTTTTACAGTAAAAAAATACTACTAGGATTTTAAGTTATTTGTGTGCTTTCAGATCAGTAATACTAATGCAGTATGTCAGTCAAAACAACTAAATTCAGTTGAGCTGAAAAGAATGATACCAAACAAGGCAAGGGGGAAAATAATAAAATGAAACAATCTGAGGGTGAAATACAAACGTAAACTCAAAAGGAGTCAAAAATGGTCGGTTGTATTTCAGACCTCAGTGGGTTAATCCAACTAATCATGAAAAAATTAGGTTTAAATTTTTGTTCATGACAGTGCAGATTTCTGACATTTTGTGTAATTTAAGCTGTAACAATGTGATTGTTTTCTAACAAAAAACAGTGTGAAACTTAAGTTAGACTTGTGTTTGTAAATGAACCGCCTCAAGTTGTGTAGCTTTCTGGATTTTATACTTATTCGGCTACATGTTTATTTATTATACAGGCTATACAGTAATAGCATCAAAACTCACATGTTTTATGTAACTAAAGTGTTTAATTATGTGGGCTAAAGACAATAATTAAGTTATAGACTTTATTTATATGAAAAACGTGTATACTTACTGCATTTGGATTATTTTAACCATATATAACCACCTGCATATGTGTATGAAAAAAGGGGCTTCGATTTTGCCACCCCATTTGATTTCTTTGCCACCCTCATGCTAACCTAAGAAAATTTCTCTAGATCCGCCCCTGCTCCACAACACTGACACAGCACAGAGTCAGTGCACTCTGCAGTATCTGCAGCTGTAACGCGGCACGCATGTTCTGAAAACTCTCTAATCATGTGATTATTTTCTGAAAACTAGCTGTTTGGACTCACCTTCGTCAGAGACTGACGGCATTTTAATGCAGCGCCCTCTGCAGACCGAGCAGAGACCTCCACTCCAGGTGGAGTCCACTCCCCAGTTCATCCTCCAGCCTCCACCCCAAAGAGCGCGCCCTCCTCTTTCTCTTTTCCCCTTCCCTCCTCTTCTCAGCCCTCGATTTCTTCTTCTTTTTGCCCGACACTTTAATCACGCTGTCTTTGCATGTCTGCGACTTGTTGGTCTCCTGTGGCAGGTTGGTGCCATCCTCCTCCTCCAGCCGGAAGCTGATGGGGAGGTTCTTGGTGCCTCCGGGGGGTTTGGAGTGCAGGGTGCTGCCGGTGGTGCTGAGGTTGACTCCCAGGCCGACCCCCGGCATCCGAACGCAGGTGTTGCTGCTGAGGGAGATCTCTGCCGTGTGGACTTTACGCGTTGATCGACACCATCGTCAGGAATTATGCTTTGCATGGTGTGTTAGGGTAAATGGACCTGTTTCCACTCAGCTGATCACTCATACCGCTCAAAGACTCTCTCACACACACACACACACACACACATGCACACACATTCAAACAGCACTTTCTACCCTTCCTACCTCCTCTCCATTGATGTAGAGGGCGGAGTCCTCAGACCTGATGCTGCTCCAGCTGGATGGGGGCGTCGTCATCTATGAAAGAACAGCAGGATGGGTGTTGGTGTCCCTGTTCTGTTGGTCAAAGTGGGTGAAGAACTGGTTTAGGATGTCAGGTAAGGTGATGTCCGGAAAGTTTGCTTGCATGAGATTGTCATTTATTTCACACTGAAGATGCTGAAGCTCTGATTTAAAATCCTTTGTGATGATGTGAGGAGGCAAAATCAAACTTGTTTCACCATCTAAATACTGACATACTGTCAGAATCACTGTGTTCTGCTGTTCTTAGAAGGCAAAATCGGCATGAGCACAATATTCAGCTTAACATTACTTACAGTTAGAATCAGATAATTAATCTTCAAGATCAACACAGATAGAGCTACTGTTACTCTACTTTCAAATATCCACTGTAGCGTTATAGAACACCTATTAGAAGTGAAAAAAGTATTTTGAAATACTCATTTCCAGCCCAACAAATAGTTGATTAAAATAAATGGATCTTTTCACAGAAGTGTCTGAGTGCAGGGGCTAGTTTGAACAATTTTAAAAGTCATCAGATAGAAACAGAAACTCAGAGTAAAAACAAGATGGATTCATGCAAAGTCATTTATTTCAGGCTTTTATGGTTTCCATGGGTGAAAGAACCACACTGTGAAATATCCATCAAATGTTTTTAATTTCATATCATTCACAGAAACATTAGATAACACTGACAGGAGTGATGATGTCAGCACCAGATTCAAGTCAGCTTCACTTTAATGAAATCTGAAATGAATTTACAATAAATTCAAAACTGGTGAACGTAGATAGAAAACAAGACTGAGACGGTTGTCTGCTGCAGTTAACCTGAACTTGTTTTTTTTTTTTTAAGAGGAAGTTCCATACTTGAATCTTCAGTTTTAATTTTCCAAAATGCATCTGCCACATCTTTGCTGTTAATGCACAGTGCACCACCAGGCCTTTCGAACTGTGATGGTTCTCTGTTTGAGTCACCAACACACATCCAATCTTTACTGTCAGAAACACACCATTTGGAATGATCACTTCCGTGTTCCCATTCACTACCACCAGCTTGTACTTTCACGATGTTGTAAAGGTTTTTTTTTTTGTCAGTGATATCAGTGTCTTCAGGGTTGCTGCGCCAGGTCTGGATGTATAAATTTCTCTCTAGTGTGTCAGCAATGTAGAAGTAAAGATCTCCTTCTGCAAAAGGAAAGACAAACATCAGGAACCCATCAGATAATATTAAAGTAACATGAAGTAAAGAAAAAAGAAAGGTGTCGCTCACAACAACCCTGACTCTACTTTCTCTGTCTGATATTTTTTTGGGAAGTTCCAGCTCTTCTTCTTGAATCATTTCTTTTACAAACATCAGACTCAGTCTGATCCCTGCTGCCAGACTCCCTGATGAACTCTGCACTGAGGCTGGGTCACACTAACACCTTAATGAAAAGTCTCTATAGTGATACAAACGTACAGGAGCGCAATGTGTTTTCGCAGGATTTATTTTTCAGCTCACACAACATTTTCATACCAGGATTATTATTTAATTTTAAATGTGAGTTAATTTTAGAGTTAAAGTCTAAATAAAGTGAGTTTTGAGTAGAGCCTCTCTGTAAAGTTAGATCTACTCATAGATCTGTTTCACAGGCCTAAACAGGGAGGTAAGAATAAAGGACTCTGGGGCTGGATGTGTCACACCTTGAAAATAAAATTCTCTTTAGTCAGGAAACTACAGGGAGTGTTGCGGTTTAAATTTATCATCTTAAATGCTTATATGCTGATTATATTGCTTTATAAGAAAGGCCCAACTCTGAGTACACTTTGTGCCAAAAGTCCAGACAGGAAACGATATGCTTTTGCAAAAGCATGGTAACTGCATACTTTTCCAGAGCATAGGACCAGAAACTGAAACCAACTAGGCTGTTTGATCAAAACTTAAAGTGTGGTGTGACGTAGTGAGCGAGTATATAAATGACTTGGCTTCCTGTACTGCTTGAGACTGGCTGATGTGAGCAGGCGTTTCTGTGTGTGCTCAGTCTCCATATCCGGATATGTAAAATTAAAGATCATTTTTAAATTAATAAGACCACTTCTGAGCTGTGTCTTTTTTGGCTGTAAAGAATCGAAAGAACCGGAATTTAATAGGAGTCACAATTATTTCACGCAGGAAAGTCACAGTGTAGTTTTAAGGTTTTTCTTAAATGAATGAAGCAGAAATCTCACCTTTACGTTCCTCTGAGATTTGTTTAACAAAGCGTGTAAACTTCAGAACACCGGCTGACAAGTTCTCATGGAAGGGCCGCGTTGGTGGGTCGTTGGAAGAATCTCTGAGTTTTTTAGGATTGTGCTTATCAAATATATAAGCATTGATATCTTTAAGATGCTGAGCTGAAAAACAGTAAAATGAGGGATGGATGTGTCTCTAGACATGAAGAATTACCTTGGACATACTGCCTTACCTATATTTGCAGACTTCGTAGAGGGCAGTGTTACACACATAAATATCTGTGCATACGTTTTCCCACTGGGAGGAAAGAAATTATTGCTTTCATCTCCTTCTGGGAAATTTGGTGTGCTGTGTAAAAGCCAGACTACATTAGTCGTATCCATCATCACAACTCCTGCAGAACAAGAACATGAAAGAACACATGTAATTATTAAGAAGAGAACATCTGCTGAGTGATCTGAGAATAACAGCAGCTGTGGTTCTGATGCTCAGAGGTGAGCGTGAAGAAGGAGAGCACATTTAAATCAGCTATGTGTTTATTATTATTACAGAACATTATGATTGGACCTGCTGATGCAAAATCCTGCTTTCCATTAAAGACACAGAGAAAGTCACTCATGCATTTATTTCCTGGCTGTGAGCTTATTGTCCATTGTAAGTTAGCAACAAGCTAGTTTCAACGATCCAGTTTACAGCTGGTTTAAAATGCAGCAACGAGGTGGGAAGCCTTAATATACTGAACATCTTTCACCTGTCCTGGTATTCTTACATTGACAACCATGTTCAGGATTAAAGCCAGGGTGAAATAGTCCATAAGAACAATTTATTTATTTACTTTCACAGATATTTATTTCTACCCACCTTTGCTGTGGCCATATTTTTTTTCTGCGTTACAACCTGGTGGTTGATCATTGTATGCAATGAATGCAGAATCTGATGTCTGCATATGATGCAGGAAGAATAGAGTGAACAGAAAGTTATATCCACAAAAACATAACATAAAAGTACATCTTTTCTCAAAGGGCATACACAATAATAACAGAAACTCATGGAGTTATTCTCACTCTTTCAAAGTAGGGCTTCAGGGTATTTGCCAGGACACCAGCTTGGTGGTTGACAGGCTTGTTATTCTTTTTAAGTTTCTGGTCGGTTGAATCAATGTAAACATAATCAAACCCAGCAGGCTTCTTGTACAAAATAAACCTGGTGATGTCAGAGACAAGTCAGTAAATTCAAAGATCACAACAAAATGATGAGAAGTGTGACCAAGTATGGAGGAAGAAAATAACAAACCCTGTCATACTCGAGTCTCACAAGCACCTGTATGAGTAGAGATATGACTGAAACCCTTTAACTACGTGACAGGTGGTGCCCATGTGTGCATTCTTTACGGCCTTTTATGAATGCTGTTTTTCACTGACTTCCTCATGATGCTAAAATGTGATGAAGCTTGTGAAACTTTGGCAAAGTGTTTTCTTTCCCTGTTTCCTCTTGTGCAATAAAGTGAGAATAAGATGAGTGTTAAAAATAGATCTGCAGGGCTGGAGAAAGGAGGCAAGTGTCACAGTTTTGTGTGTTGTATTCATAGTTTTAGGTATGTCTAATGTCCTTGTTTTAACTGCCCATACTCCCCAAATGAAGTTATTTATGAAATGGAAATATATAAAATAACTGATAATAACAGTGTAAAATAGTGTAGCAGTGTCTGAACATCATCTATGACTATGTTGAAACACAGGTGCAAAAGGTACCATAGCACAGCTTTGAAGCACTTCAAGACCAAAGTCACTAATGTGTAATTCAGTATATATGAATGAATAGCTCAGATGTTGTCTTACCAGTCTACATTATCTCCGTTTTCATTCTTACAGGATATAGCGCCCTCACAATGTGAGCCAAGCAGACCAACAGTGAGGACAATCATCCAAAGGACGTCCTGAAAAAACAGAATAGTAATAAAAAAGTAATTTTAATACATCATCTTCCCTTTAGATGAAAAAAAGAATTAGCCCACTATTACAGGCTGCAGTGTCTTTACACGTAATGATATAATTTCAGCATCACAGCATGACTTGAGTTCACAGGTTATTCTGTGCTGCACCAAAAGTGTCACCATCCTAATACAGACAGAAACCAACTTACCATCAGGCTGAGTGAAGAGTGTGTGGGTCCTCTGCTGAAATGACCATTAGTTATATAGCTCCAGATTATGATTTGCATTGACCCATGGTCAAGAATTTTAATACCGTTAGACTTTTAGATAAATTGTATTGATAGGAAAATGAATAAAACAAGAGCTTCTTTGTTTTTGTACCAGACATGGCAGCAAACTTCTTTACTTGCTGTCAAACTAAATACTTCATTAGATTTTTACCCATGGATGTTTAACAAAAGCATTTTTTTCCTGTTCTTCTGGCAACTACAGTGTTACAGTTTTTAGCAAATATTACTCCAAGAACTACAGAGCTTTATTCATCCCAAAATTGTTGATTAGTTGCTTTTAACAGCTGTTTTCCAACAGCTGGTTGAACTGACGGTCATCATACTGTATATGTGATCAATCAATTTTTTCTTTGTCAGACTTAGAATCAAACAAAAGGATATATCATAAATATTTTTTTCAAAAAAGACATTAGATACCACCATTGGTGTGAGCAGAGGTTATAGACAACCTTCGGGAGGGTATGATGATTGTACCGGCTAATGTTAGTAGTTATTGAGATGTGACCTTACTTCCTGTTTAGAGGGTTAACTGCTGATTTTCATCAACCATAATGTATAAACATTACAGCCATTTAACATAAAGACCTTGATTCCTGGTCTGTTGCTGGGTTTTCAGCCAGTCTTGTATTATCCCTGTTGAGCACAGCTGGAAGAAATTAAGACTTTACCTGCAGACAGATTCTGTTTATGTGTATGGAGGTAATTAAATCCTTTCAATTATACTTTAGAAAATGTTTTTTTTTCTATCATCATTAAACCATGCTAATCATTTCCTGTGTCAGTTCTGAAACATGAGCTGCCAGCATGTACTGGTGTCATGTATACGGAGTCACAATGGTGCAGTCTGTCTTATATGCAAAGGCTTCATTTTCCAGTCACTGATAACAGAGTTTTCATTAAATATTTGCAGGTAGTTTCCCCATTGGACATTTTCTTTATCTGGACAGTGAAAGCTCATTATTCCTCTTTGCCACACTGGTCATCTATTCTAACAGCAACTTCTTACCTCACCCAAGTTGTCCACCGATTATTTCTAACTGCTCACCCAAACATAGGAGACTAGATGCATTCCTAAGTTCCTTTATGCTGAATTAAATGATAAACAAATAATTTTATTGTAAATGTGTAAAGGAGAACCCCCCACACACAGCGGTTAGCAGCTTCACTGTCTATTTACAGTATATGTGTTTGCAGCAGAGTCACTTTTCTGTGCTCTCCCAACTCAGCCGTCTTCTCCACGTTTGTGGGTAAGGTGGACAATCACCAGACACTTTAATAGGTACAGCTTTGGAACCAATTATTAAGATTAACATTTATTTGCACATTTATTTACAAATCTAATGACAAATTTTAAAAACTGTGTAAACTGTAACTTTGTTGTTAAAATGGGAGCTTAACTGATGTCACAGAAAGGTATGATTCAGAGTGTAACATGCGGTGGAGATGAAGCCAGCCACGGAGGTGTGCAGGTGGATGAGCACCAACTAATAATTTTCCACAAGTACTCATTTATTTTAAATATCAAAAATAAAAGTGCCAGCTCTACCACACATTACTTGAGAGCATACTAGTCCGCTTACACACCGAAGAATCCATAACAGAGATGGTACACAGGAAGAACAAAATGGGGGTGACCTACCAGTCATGAGACAAGAGGCGCCACCATGTGGTGATATACTGCATTACAACAGCAACTGTTACAAGAGATGACTCAATGTTATACCTAGGGGGTCAGCCTACTGGGAGAGGTCACCCAGAACAAATGTGGTTTACGAATGGAAAGTTTGTTCTGCTTCACCTTTTTTCTACAGTATATAGCAATAAATAATTAGGACCATACTTACCTGATCAGAGGAGTCAACCCCAATTGTGGCACCATTTACAAGAGCCAATGGGTCATAGTGGGTCACTGTTCCTGATGCTGACTTTTTAAAAGTTTTTTCACTCACTCCGACCTGGGGCCTCTCCCATGGGACTCTCTCTGAAACGTTCAAAAGTCATCCATGTGGAGATAAAATTAGCAAGAAGGGTTGTAATTGTAGTGTTGATAAGTAACCCAGGATGCAAATGTTGGGGGATAAAGAGATCGGGCAGTCCAGTATGTCTGATAAATGGTCTATAACTCCAAAAGTGCTGACAGGAGTGCAGTGCCAGATAGCACACTAACAGCTGTCTGTAGTTTTCTGTGTGCAGTGTATCCATGTGTGAGATTCCCTGAATCCTATTTTATATAGTTTTTCACCTGTGGGGCCTATTCTGTGGATAACATTATACTGTATATATGAGTCTATATCACCAATAGTTGATGTTTAAGTCGGTCCCAACATGGAACGCTGTAGAACTCCATAATTAACCTTAGTGTGTGAAGAGGACTTTACATTTACATGAACAGATTGGAGTCTATTAGAAAATTATTATACAAACCAATGCAGGCATTACATGTAATGACTACAGCATGCTCTGATCTTTCTAATGGGATATTATAGTCAACAGTATCGAACGGTTGCCTAGGGTCTAGCAGGACAAGCACAGAGATGAGTCCACTGTCAGAGGCCATAAGAAGATCATTTGTAACCTTCACTAAAGCTGTTTCTGTGCTGTGATGAGCTCTGAAACCTGACTGAAACTCTTCAAATAAGTCGTTCCTCTGCAGATGATCTGTTAGCTGTTTAACAACTGTCCACATGGCACAAGCAGTAGTCTGATATAAGACCCAGGGAATCATGCTAACTGTATTACATAGCTGTATTCTCATTGTCTATGGTTACTCATTAAGAAAAGGTTTGTAAGGCACATTGGGGAGCGATGTTAACTATTGGTCATATATGCTCATCAACCTCTTGTTTGGTACAGAAAAACTTAACTAAACTGAGATGTAAAATTAAAATAAAGTATTCTAAGTTGAACAATACTATTTGCAGTATAGACAAGATATTACAGGTAAAAAAACAGTCCATGAGTCATGAGGAGGAGTTTTAAGGTTTAATCCACCACAGGTAGGAATGGTTTTTCCTCCACACCCACAATGACCCTCTTATTAGATACAGCTGTTCAGTGAGGGTGTGGAGAAAAATGATAAGTGTTAGCAATAATGAAACAAAGACACGAGAGGCTGAGAGAAAGATACTGTCAAATGTTTAATCCATTCAGTACAGGCTGTTTATCTCAGTGCAAGTGCCAAAAACAACAATATGGAGCCGTGTTTGGTTTATGTACACATGTGAAGTTTGGCCGTGAGAAGCAGAGCGGTTTGAAGACAACAAACTGAAAACAATCGAACAAACAGCAGCAGAGAAACAAAAAAACAAACAAATGAAAACTGGACCCTTGGACAGACCGACTGAAAGGTAACACAGAGAGACAACCGTCGTTTTTCTTCATTTCAATCACCCACAAACACAAGTCAATGAGCAAAATTAATGGTATATATATTTATATTTATATATCTAAAGTGCATTATGGTACAAAAATATAGAAGGTCAGCAGCACCTCGATACATTTACAAAATAAATACACCATTCAGACAAAATAAATTACTGCAAAAAACTGAACATAATTGAAATTTTAAAAAGGGAAAAGCAAGGATTCACAAAGAGTAAAATCTGTCGCCCTGCCGAGCGCCAATAAGGTTTTTTTTCTTATCATATTCTGCTATCTACTCTGCTATATTTAGAATATTTACACACAATAAATATTTTCCAATTTCTTTCCAAACAATCACAGTTACAGAGTCTGTAATGTGAGCATTTAGGAGTCCACTCCGACCGTCCGAAGGTTTCTGCAACACAGAGACGGAGAAAAACAGGTGAATCAGGGTTTATTCACAGAGCTCTAACTGTCCGCCCTGTTTTTCAGACATCATCATCTCAGCTCCACAACACTGACACAGCACAGAGTCAGCGCACTGCTGCAGTATCTGCAGCTGTAACGCGGCACACACGTGTTCTGAAAACTCTCTAATCATGTGATCATGTTCTGAAAACCAGGTCAGCTGTTTGGACTCACCTTCGTCAGAGACTGACGGCGTTTTAATGCAGCGCCCTCTGCAGGCCGAGCAGAGACCTCCACTCCAGGTGGAGTCCGCTCCCCAGTTCATCCTCCAGCCTCCAGCCCAAAGAGCGTGCCCTCCTCTTCCTCTTTTCCCCTTCCCTCCTCTTCCCAGCCCTCGATTTCTTCTTCTTTTTGCCCGACATTTTAATCACGCCGTCTTTGTATGTCTGCGACTTGTTGGTCTCCTGTGGCAGGTTGGTGCCCTCCTCCTCCTCCAGCCGAAAGCTGATGGGGAGGTTCTTGGTGCCTCCGGGGGGTTTGGAGTGCAGGGTGCTGCCGGTGGTGCTGAGGTTGATTCCCAGGCCGACCCCCGGCACCCCGGCGTCGCTGCTGCTCCCGCCTCCCCCGGTGGTCCGCACAGGGAGGTCACGGATCTCTGCCGTGTGGACTTCGTCCAAAAGCGCCTTCAGGAGTAAAACACGCTCATGTTCCATCATCATCCGGCCTTTGTCGTGCATCAGCTGAGCGTGACTCACCGAGCGTTTCCTGAACAGAAGAAAGAGAGAAGGTTTGTTTACATGAAGCTTTTCATTCGAAAAGATTTTCAATCAAACAAAAACAACAACGTCCTTTTAAATGTTTCAGAGCTCATCTCTGCAGGTTTCTCCTTAAATAAAAACACCCTGAGGTGACTCTGGCTGGAATCAAAAGTGTTACCATCTACACCACAGGAAGCACTTCAAACTGAACCATGCAAAATAAAATAATATTTTTATTGTTGAAAAATTTGGTCTAATATTTGTTTTTACAGGCTTATTGATGAAGCTAAACACATGTGCATTATTGTGGGTTCCTCTCTGTTGTCCACATACTTTTGGCATTTTAGTGTTCACCTGACTGACCAGCAGAGGGCAGCACAGGCAAACAGTTTGAAATGAAGCAGAAACCGTATCCTTCTCCTTTATAAATGTGACGGCATTTCTTGAACACAGGTTTCGCTGCTGTCTTTCCTCTCCAGTTGTTTTTGGACAGCGCTGTTGCATCCATGCAGAGAAATGACCTGATTCATCAAACCACAGCCGTGCCGTTGCTTTCCAAGCCTTTTAAAAGTGATACAGAAGATCCCCGCCCTGCACGAGGAGGTCCAGGAGGGCTTTCTCTCCTTTTAGATGAACATGAGCGCAGCCAACGCTTTTCACTCTTCATCAGCGTGGATGTTAACCGGCACATTCGTGGCACTCAGACCCTTGAGGGATTACAAAAACTGCTGCCACAAACACTTCGTGCCAATTAAATGTGGTGGAGGAAAAAAAAAAGCTGCTGTGATTCTGAAATGAAGCTGCACATTCCTCCACACTGAAAAAGTGAGTCATAAAAAATCTATCGACTCTATTTTAGCTGAAAACCCATCAGAGGAGTCAGCAAAAACACCATGAGAGTTACGATCATTTAGGGTCAACTGCAGCAGCGCCACAGTTAAAACTCCACAGTTTGAAGAATGAAGGCCTAAAAAAATGAAGCTGCAGTTCCTCTGACGTCCAGCAGAGGCTCCAGCAGTGAGTTTACAGCCTGACACGGTGTGTCCGTGGATAATTTCGTCCTTCATAACACCTGTACCAGGGAGCACATATTTAAAACTCACCCGTTTAACTCAACTTTCATCTTAAAGCATCTTAAGCTTAAACTTTCATCCATCTTATTGATTTTAACAAGCAGTTTCATGCTGGTTTAACCAAACCACCAACACGCTGAATCCAAGCAGAGCCTGCACAATTTCACCTCCACAACATTAGTGAAGTTTCTCTCTTAAAGTTCATCAATTTTTTTTCAATACGAATCACAACGATGGCAGGCTGCTGTGTCGCAACACGGAGTAACAGCTGATTTAGGTTTACAAGTTGACCGACACCATCGTCAGGATTTATGCTTTCCATGGTGCGTTAGGGTAAATGGACCCGTTTCCACTCAGCTGATCACTCATACCACTCAAAGACTCACACACACACACACACACACACACACACATTCATACAGCGCTTTTATCTATGTCTCTTGCTTTCTCTTGTTTTGCCCCTCAGGTTTTTGACCTCACATCCCCTGCAGCACCTCCTGTGAGCTCTATGCAGGACTATGCTGACATGTGTGAGTCCTCATACAGAGGCTATGATAATTACTCAGTCTCAGTTCGAGGATGCATCCCCTGTTACAGCACAGAGGTATAATCTCAAAAATGCTGAAACTTGTTAAGTTTTATAAATCAAAGATCTGCAAAGCTGTGAGGGATTCAGGCTTTGCTGCAATGTTGCTTTACTGCGAGTCTCTGAGACACGGGTCGATGGCTGCACACTGCTGAGCGCCAACGCCGCCCAGACACTTCAGGTGTGTGAGCACACAAACAGCTTCAGATACCGGAGGTTCCCATGATGCCCTCCTCCTCCTCCTGCTTCATAGAGCAAACTGAGTAAGTGAAGCCTGATGACTGAGCTGCCGCTTCTCATTCAGCTTTTCCTGCTGAATAATAAAAATATCCAGAGCAGAACACACAGGCGGCCTCAACAGCAGCTTGTGTTTATATGCATACAGATATTTCCTGTAAATCGCCGCCTTTGAAAGCCGATCTGGTTCTGTTTTACCTTTAATAACAGTCACATCAAACACTCCACAGAGAGGAGGAGGAGCGGGAAAACAGGCCGGGACATCCTGCAGTGGCAGCGCTCCAGCGCCCCCGTCCTCAGCCTGCCGGCTCTTAATTGTTTCTCTCTGTGGGAGACGAGTGAAAGACGAGTGTTTCCTAAAGGCAGCGGCGAGTGGTTAGAGATGATTCACGACCCTGATGGCTGACGGTACCGGGCCGCTCTGATTCTGATGAATCTTTCTGATGTTACGACACCTTTTAAAAGAAATTTGCAACTTTTTTTTGTCCGGCAAATAAAACACTAGAATTATTCCTGCATTAGCCCAAAAACAACCACACCACAAGACACCCAGAAAAAAAAATGAAGAATACCACAAAATCCTGACAGTCATTGTTATTATTATTATTATCATTATTTTTATTATTATGATTGTTATTGGCTCCAGATTTAAAGGCACTTTTTTTAATCACTCGCTGCAGATTTTAACTAAAACTTTCACCACTAGGGGGCAGCGCTAGCTGAGACGTGTTCGCCCTTTTTAGTCGCGCTCTGGGTTCACCAATAGTTGTTGCTTTTACTCTGTGACCGATTTAACAGTTAAAGTTTAAATTTAATCACTGCGCCATCTCCTGATTCAAAACAGTATTACAAGAAAAGCTCCAGTTTGACTTTGTTAAGATCTCTAAAATCAACAAAGAAATGCTTTGCACATAAAGTCAGCGCAGTCGAGAGGTCATTACGTCGACCCGGTGATTAAAAACGAAATAGTTTTAAGTTTAAAAGATTTGAAATACCTTGAAACAAATTAATGTGCAATCATTCATTTGTTAACGTGTAACTCCTTAACAGAAAAAATGAGACATATCTTTCATAAAACTGCTTTATGACTACCTAAAGTT
Source organism: Oreochromis niloticus (assembly GCF_001858045.2). Lineage (NCBI taxonomy): Eukaryota > Metazoa > Chordata > Actinopteri > Cichliformes > Cichlidae > Oreochromis > Oreochromis niloticus. The sequence goes on from NC_031981.2 coordinate 21,895,662, forward strand.
CACGTTTGACAGCCTGAGAAGCACAAATTAAACATGAAAAACCATGAAAATTTATATTTTTTTAGTATTAAAGAAAACATACTGAACTACAATCAGGTCTACGGAAAACAGGGTCAGAGGTCAATAGCTCCCACCGCTGGCTGATTTTTGATCTCTTCACTGCGCTCTTGTTTTTCTTTCCACCCAGGTAGCGTGAACCCCGTCCCCCCAAAAATCCCATTAGGTACATATCACACACGGCGAGGGAAATGTCTGGAGCCCGTTAAGGAAAAGCCGGAGCTCTGAATCACTCCGCTCTCCTCCTCCTCCTCCTTCAGCGTCGGCTCAGAGCATCCTCCCAACGCTTACATCCAAAAACCATCTCAGCGATATGATCTTTCCAAAGTGGAAAAAAAGCTCCTGAAGTGTGTTTAAAATTCTGGCCGAGCAGCGTGAAGGAGCATTTATTCTGCTTGGCATCAAACAGCTGAGCAGGTTTGGTTTGGTCCCAAGCCGAGCCGAACATCAGCATTATTCATCCAGCTCACTCCCAAACGCTCTGAGAGGACAGCGAGGGAGGTCGGAGGGGTTTATCGCACCGAGATGGTCTCTGCTCAGGGTAAACATACAGGTGGGCGAGGGCTAACTAAACACAAACGAGCACATTTTCCAGCCTGCAGCTCACCCACCGTGATGAGGCGAGCTGCTGGAAGCACATGAAAAGACTCAAAAATGAAATCCAGACTTACATTCTGCTGCTCAGGGCATCAATCGGCCGTCCAAAGTGCGGCACCGGAGAGCAGAGCAAGAAGACAGCAAAGCACCACTGCTGCAGGACTGTCCTGGAGAAGAACATTGTTTCTGCAAAGAGAAGAAACAAGAAAGTCATCTCTCTCATTTCACCAAACAGTAGTTTAACCCAAACACGAGAAGAAAAGTTCACAGGAAACTTACGTTCCCACAGCAGCACAGAAACAGAAAAACACAGAAAACGAGTCCTTTCTCAAACTGTCTCAGGAGAAAATCCAGGTGATGACACCTTTAGGGGAAAAAAGCAATCCCGACAAGCTAAAACTCATCCAGCAGCTCCTCTTTGGTTTGTTCCCAGTTTAAAGCCTCCTCACAGAGTGAGCAGGGAGGTCATCCAGCTGCAGCTCCAGCGGTTAAAGGTGAGCCCGACTGCAGTGCTGCAGGTCGCTCTGATGGGAGCGTTTGTTGCATGCTGCCTGAGAGCTGCTGCAGGTCAGAGACGGGAAAGGGGAGGACTTGTTAACAGAGAGGAGGGCCTCCTCACGCCTCCTTCAGGGAGGGGAGCAGAGGAGGAAACATGGCAGGAAGGTGGCGCTCGAGCAGCAACAAAAGCAAGAACCACAGCTGGAGCTACGGAGGTCAGTTAGTGCCAACAGCACAGAATCTGAGGCCACAGACGGCAGCACATACTTCATAAAGTCAGTCATTCCTGCAGCTGCATGTCAGCCTTTCACACTGTCACTGCACAGTTATCAAGGTCTAAATCATCACAACAAGGATATTGTTGTGATGTAAAAAACATGAACGACATTTAAACTCATTTTTAAAGCAACTTTTTATAACTTCAGACACCAGTGTATATATTCTGTGTCTAATGTAAGCTAATGTAAGTGTTGCTCACTGAGAAAATAAACATCACATCTTTTGGATTTTAGTGGAAAATCAGCCCACACCCTACTCGGCATCATTTAATCACTAAATGATTAATTAATTTAACTTTTTATTAAATAATAAAAAAGTTATGTCAACCCCTCACAAAGCTCTTAATATTCACCCGGTTTTCTGTATGACATCATAGCAGGAATATCTTTGTTAGGCCATCAGAGGCACATGAGCCCACCACATGTTCTTCAAACCCTCCACATGTGAGGGGCAGCCAGTCAGAAAAACTGAAAGCAGAACATGTATTTTTTTAAATTGGTTTTCTTCAGTGCTGATCACGGCTCGACTGTGATTCCCTTTTATTAAATCTCAATATTCAGTTCAGTAAAACCGAAAGTGAAGTCTGTGATATCAGGCGATGGCAGCGTCGCTGTGCCTGAACTTGGTGATGGTTTGTGAGTGATGCACACTGACAGCGGGTGTCAGCAGCGACTGTGAGCCATCACTGGCCTTTAGATTCGAGGAGTTAGGTGGTTTGTCTCAGGTACGATGCCTCTGAGGACAAAATCAAAGGAGGGTGATGAGGTCTGGCAGGTTCAGCCCTGACCTGTCAGTGCAGCGAGGACGTGCACAGAAAACAAAACATGTGTATGAAGACACTGCAGATCAGGACATTTTGAAACTATGAAGAAAGTTGAGCGGTCCATTATTGTTTCATATTGTTGTGAGTGAGACGTGAGAGTTTACTTTAACAAGTATGCAAAACTGTACTTTCATCTATCTTAATCTGCAAATGGGATGTAATTAAATTACATACATTTTGATAACATTTCACTGTAAAGTTCATTAACTTTTAATTCTAATATTTCATGGGCTGACTTGTTCATAAGAGTAGAAAGGGAAAGTTTAACAACCTTAAAGTTACGTAAAATAAAGATAAAAATCCTGGAAAAGTTCAGATTCATCTGTATTTAGTGTAGCTCTGCATTAGCTCCATACGCTGTGCGGGAGGAGAGCTTACATAAGAGCGATGACAGTGTTGGTGGTCTGAGGCTGTTTGATCCTCACACATGAGGAATGTTTCCAGCTGAGTCGTATTTAACGTGATTAGATCAGATTAGATCAGATTCCTGTAATCAGGTGTAGAGATCAACGTGTGGGGACGGAGCTGCTGACAGAAATGATTCAGTTTAATTACAACAGATCAGATTTATAAGTCGGGAGAAAGCGAACATGCAAATATGAGACTTACACTCTGGAAACAATACACTTCTGTATTTTAAAGCCTACTGAAGCAGCTGGTTTCCATCATGATGTTAAAAAAAACACTCATAGTAACTCCATGGATAGACTGTATGTGAAAGATGGACATAGCCACCTAGCAGTTTCTAGACTCCATTTCGAAGCGTCACCAAGGTTAAAAATAAAACAGTCACAGAGGATTTCTACCCAGGAAACAGTGTGAATCATAGTCTGTTGAGTGTACACTCTCCATAAAGCTAGGCTCTAGTGAGATTTGAACTCACGACCCCTGGTTTACAAGACCAGTGCTCTAACCCCTGAGCTATGGAGCCTGGTATGCAAGGTGAAGCTCCACCCACCACACCTGGCCAGCACTCAGGTGAGAGGCCTCCCTCTCATGAAGTCTGTGAGCTTCTAAGATTTTGGGACATGCACAAGAGCTAAAGCAACACAAAAGTGAAGTTTAAACTGATGTTTCAAAATACATGTCCCACATTGTATTAACTACTTAAGTTAGTTGAATTTGACCTCAAACTTCAGTTTTTGTTTTTTTTATGATTTTTAGACATTATGACCTCATTAAGCTAGTCTGAGAATTGGCTACACTGCCACTCAAGCTCTAAGAACAACCTTTAAGAAAAGCCATTAAAACTGTTAATATTTGTGACATATTAGCAATTTCTTTGTTTTTTTAGACATGGTAGGTTTTTATTTTTCAAATCTGATGAGCCAAAATGAAGTAATGAATTTTGAATTCTATTGAATGTTTGGCTGAGGAGTTACAGCTAAAACAGGCGGCACGTCATCCTGAAAGCAGAAGAAATTTTTTATAATTTGTGGATTGAACAGTTGGCGGCACGGTGGCACGGTGGTTAGCACTGTTGCCCCACAGCAAGAAGGTCCTGAGTTCAATTCCACCATCAGGCCGGGGTCTTTCTGTGTGGAGTTTGCATGTTCTCCCTGTGTTTGCGTGGGTTCCCTCCGGGTACTCCGGCTTCCTCCCACCGTCCAAAGACATGCAGTTTGAGGAGATAGGTTAATTGGATACTCCAAATTGTCACCAGGTGTGAATGTGAGCGTGAATGGTTGTCTGTCCCTGTGTGTTGGCCCTGCGACAGACTGGCGACCTGTCCAGGGTGTACCCTGCCTCTTGCCCTATGACAGCTGGGATAGGCTCCAGCGACCCTGGAAAGGATAAGCGGAAGCGAATGGATGGATTGAACGGCATATTTGTTTAAAAAAAGCTTTGAGTAACGATGTCTTGCAAAAACACCAGATTTAAATGTTTTATTTAATTTTGTCCGAGAAATGTGCATAACACACCTGATGTAAGCTGAATTTATACTTTTAACTGCTGCTTTTAAAAAAAAAATTCATTTAATCTATGAAATACATTAACAGTGCAGTTTTGCAGTGAAACAGATAAATGTTCTGATCACTGAGAAAACTAACAGACCTGTTTTACTCAGTATGTAAACATTAAATGATCAGAATACAAATCTTTACATCAAACTTCTGGCTTCAAGTGGAGCCCCCAAGTTTCCTAAGTTAACCCCCACATACGTGAGAGCAAACAAGAGTAAGTCAGACAAACACGGCGGGCAGCAGCACCATCGCCCTTCCCCGCTCTGACTGACACTCGTTGAAATATCAGCAATGTGTTCCAGCTGTCGCTTCCCACAATTAAGACCAGATCTCACAGAAAAACGCAGTCCAGCACACACTCAGCGGGTCTTATCTCTGCGGCGGGGAAATCACTGGTGGGAAAAAATGTTTACTCAAGCATGTGGCACCGACATTTTGCATGTTTGAAGCTGAGATTTATGTGCAATTGTACAAGTTTTTATAACCTAGCGCCATGGAAACGCTAGGTTCGAAGCATGATTAGAAACAATAGACGGGAGATTGATGTTACTGACGTTTCAGCCAACTGACGTCTGAGTGCACACAAACATTTCTTGGCTTTCTCTTCAGGAATGTGAGCACCGATTCCCAAACAGGAGTTCCACTTAGATATAATTACAGTTTATAAATTATCCTTCATTGTAGCATGAATCCACCAACAGCATCAAAACCACATGATCTACACTACTGTGCAAAAGTCTTAAGCCACCCCTCATTTCTGTCTATTTCTTTGAGCCAGACTTTGTGAATTTTTTTTTTTTATTTTTTTTTTTTATTTCTTTAGCATTACTTCTCCAGGCTTTTACAGTTCTTCTTTGGACTCTGGCTGCTTTTCGACTCATTTCAAGTCCAGTCCTTGTACTGATGATTTTCAGAGGAATGATTTTTTTTTTTTTTTTTTGTTAAGCCCACTAAATCTGATTCTTATTTCTTCCCATTTCTTTAGCTGAATCTGTGAAAAATGCCAACGATAACACAGTTTGACAGAAAAGTGTATTTTTGCATAAATGAGGTGATTCCCAAAGAGCTGTTAGCTAAAAACCTAGCATATGTCAGCACGGTGTGAAGTGTCAGTTTAAAAAAGGGAGGAAACTGGACAAGTGAAGGACAAAAAAAAAAAAAGAGTGTGCGGCCTCAAAGACTTTCTACAGCAGATGACCGATATCTGAAAGTCATGTCAAGAAGAAAGAGGAAAACATCCAGCGAAGACCTCAGAGATGCATTTGGGCCATCAGCTGATCAATCCATGTGCGAGAGGTATAATAGTGAGTTCTCTAAAGTCAAAATCCAAACTGCATGTAGCCACTGTGATAAAACACAAGGGTTTCTAAGCTTCATTTTCACATCTCAATGTTAGCATTTTAGCCTTCACTAGATTGTTTTTTTGGAGACAGAAGCGTCCATGCTGACCTGTTTACAGATGGCCTAATACTTGAGAGTGTTCAGGCTCTCTGCACAGCAAACACCTCACTGAGCATGTGCCAGAAAAGTAAACGGACGCTGGTTTCTGTAACTCCTGATGTTTGTCCTGCACTCCTTCCTCCTCCTTCTCTTTTAGATGTTTCTTCTCTTGTCCAGCCAAACAGATATGAATAAATAAAGCTAAAACATCCTAGCTGGACCCTCCTTGAGTTACATGCAGACTCTGCCTTGGCTGGCTTTCTGTATTTAAAGAGCTGGACCTGGGTTTATGTTGGGACAGCTTTAATCAGTGTACCAGCTAACCCGAGCCTTCATCAGCTCCTCTAAGCATAAAGAGCAGCATGAAAGGTGAAGATTAGCCCACCGTGCGCTCTGAAAATGTTTAGCTAACATCACTGACGGCCTCCTGGAGTTTCAGAAGGGCTGTGCTCCTCCTTCGTGCACATATAGATATTTATCAGGGGTTCCCTGCAGCACGGACTCTGAGTCTAAGGCAACTGGTGCAGTTGAGTCAGGCTGTGTTTTCAATTTACCCAATTATCTCAAACATTTTGGCTTGGCGACTGTGGTCTATTGATGCGTCCTTGATTTTTACCCAGAAATAGCAGCTTCACTGTAAAGGTCACTGCATGAACATGAGAAGCACACAATGAACACATTATTTGTTAAACCTGCAGGCTGCCAACATGAGCCCTGGACGCGGTGATGCAACAGAGCTTTCTGCTGCGCTTTTCATTCATTAGTGATCATAAACAGAATCCATTGTTCCCTCCCCAGTCACTGCTCGCAGTATAAAACAAGTCAACATTTGATGGTGAATGATTAATGCCAGAGGGAATCAGGGGAGTCGTTTTCCCCACAGTTTGTCTGCAAATTAGTCGAGTTCCTTCCAGTTTATGAGCTCCTCAGGTTGGAGCTGATTCAGGAACATGAAGTCCAGCAGATCCTCTTTACACCAGAGGACAAATGGAGGAATGCCGTGGGTCTGTGGCGGGAAACACGACCTGTCCATGTCCCTCCTCCTCCTCCAGAGGCTGGAAAGAAAGCTCTCATGTGCTTTTGGCCTGTGAAAGCCACTTTACCTGCATGTAAACAGGTACAAGGAAAAAAAAGTCTTTTCCTGGCAGCGAGCAGCCTGTGGGGTCTGAGCCAGGAAAGCTGTTTTACATTCACAGAAAATTGCTGGGTTTTGGCAGAGCACCACATACACAAAACAAATGTCCGCTTTTAATCTGTGCGACGGCGCCCCCGCCTCCCCTGCCTCTCTGCTTTTGAAAACAATTCTACACACAAAGCCATGTACTGTTGGCATGCACCCCCATCCATGGCCCTGACTCCCTCCTGAGAGCCCCTGCGTCTCCTATAAGTCGTCACAACACGGTCAGGTAAGGGGTGTCTAAGGAGATGCTCAACAGAAAACCTGCCACAACACTGAGGAAACATTTGGACTTTGCTAGAGTAGCTTTGTATGGTTCACAGCTCAAAGTAATCCTTCTTTATCTCACATCGGGCCTTGGTGCAGCCCAGTGGCTCTCCTGTCTCTTTAAAACAACTTTCTTCCACCCAAACTCTGATAAGCACGCTGTGAATTTCCAATCGTGTCAGCTGGTCATGAGGTCGGGGTGGGGAGTAGAAAACTCTGGGAATCTCTCTGCAGCAGCTCTCATAGTCAAGGAATTACTGTTTGTGGTTGGACCACGGTGGTGGAGCATGTGTTCCTGTGGTGGGCGTGGGTTGTATAAAGTGAATGAGAGTAAAACAAGAGGGTGGGAGGCTGAGAGTTTCTGTCCATCCAAATACAAACTGTACATTCCTGAATTCCTCCGGTCAAACATGTCACCGCTGAGCGAGGACGGGGCCGCGAGGAGGAGGAGGTAAGCCAGAGGTCAAAATGAGAGCGAGGGGAAGGCCACCCCTGAGCGAGGGAGAGGGAGTGACTACTCCTGGTCTCTTCATCATCGCTCAGTCATCTTCATCCATCACCCTTCCCCGCGGCCTCCAGTCCTCACGGCAAAAACTCCTTTGTGATTTAGGGCGAGTCTTACAGCTACCATCGCGCAAGTGCCATCACGTCTGTTCAGAGTGTGAGGCCAACAGTTCCAGCAGTGTTCATGCCTCACTTCAAGGTGGAATAATCACAAATACACACTTGTTCCAGTCAGCTGCACGACATTACACAGCAGCACAAAAATAACTCAGTCAAACTTATTCATATGTTATTAATGCACAACACCAGCTGTAATGTTACACCACCCACCAGTAACCAGGACTGCAACCCAGAAACACCACCCGCCAGTGATGTCAGTCATAAGAAGAACAGCTCCATAATATTTTACTATTTTACTATTCACTATCTATGATATTTTTGACATTTTCTATTTTATTATTACAAACAATACATGCACAGTAGTGACTTGGTATGAAGATTGTTTTGTAGTAAGCTAATAAATAACCTGGTGATGTAAAAAAGAAAGAAGGCTGCTGCGACTAGCACTGTTAGAGCTAGCCACTCTCCACAAACTGATAGCAACACCTAAATCACAAGAACAAGTGCAACAGACTCAAATTAGCAACACAGTCTTTCACTACTTTAAACTACATAGATATGTGTAATTATTTCCATTCAACAGATTGTCTGAAGCTAATGTTAGCATTAGCGGTACTATGTTGCTATTATATTTGGATGATATGCGCTTGTAGAAAAACAATCTAGAAAATTAGATTTGCCATCTATTAAAAGCAATAAAATAATTTTTAACGTACAAAGAAGAATATACGGGTAGTTGGGTTGTGTAACCACACTGGGTAAAAGCTGCCCCCTTGTGTTGAAAGTTTAAATTTTCCTCGTGTTTTTTTTTTTTTACATAAAGTACCCCTACAGAGTGATTTTAATCAGATTTAAATTATGGCAGAATATTTATTCTATGTCATCTACATTTTGATTTTTTTATATAAACCTTGTGAAAAAATGCAATTGTTTCTTTTTCAGTTATTTTTCCTGCCTGCTGGATGTCCGTGGGGTTGCTGCTCTATGTTAGCTGTTTAACTGGGCACGAGTAGCCACCACAGTTGGTTTTAATATTCCCCTAGACTGCCACTTTCTTTGTCGTCATGTAACAGCTGGATCCTGAAATATTCTAAAGACATTAAGTGAAGTTAGTATGTTTTTATAAAGGCTCCTCTGCACTAATGTACAGTTTATGCAGGATAGTTTCATATGTGTCAGGACTGATAAGTTCTTATAGTTTTTACAGAGTTGTGCTGTTGATTCTTTATAAAAATACATGGCATGGGTGTAGTCTGTGTGGTTCTGTGAGTGATAGAAAGGCTTGAACGAAGTCTGCAGTGGTAATGTTGTAGGCAAAGAGAGCAGTGTTCCTCAGTTGGCTTTGTTAATCGAAGCCAACTGCCTGTTTTCACTGATGTGTCATCTAAACTCCCAACAGGAGCCAGCAACTTAAAAAAAACGATATCATACGTCAGCACAAGTAACTGAAGAGGAAGAGCAACGCTCAGCAGAAGTCATTCCTGCAGTTCTCTGGCATTAACTCTCAGCAGGATGAATGTTAGAGCAGCATAGAGCTCCGAACACCAGCATCATGGAGAGACCAGGGGAAGGCGCCTGCTGTCTGCCTCTCAGGCTCTTAGGGTGACTTTTGCAGATGTCCCCACATGGGTGTGCATAATCTGCTGGTGTGTCACTCTTGGATCCCACCAAGGCAATCAAGTCCCTACACTCAATTAGATCTGATTATGGTTAGTGCTGCACTGCCAGCAAACTGGATTAGAATATGGAGAGGACAGAAAGTGGTTTTGAGAAGTTTTGACTTGCTAAACAGTCTTTATGGGTTTGGGCTTGTGATTAGATTAGCATTTAAAGGGAGACACTGAAGGTATTTGACTCTCTAAAGCAGTCTTTAGTACCAAACTGTGCTGTCTGTGAATATGTCTATGATAACAGGACCACCTGCTTGTATTTAGTTTGGATTACAGGAAGGATGAATCACTATCAGCAATTCTCAGACATTAGGATCCAGCAGCAAACAAGCTAACCCCACAAAACAGAAAACATTTCCTCCTGAATAGTAACAAACAGGCTAACTGTAAAAAAAAAACCCTTAAGAATCCATTAAAACAAACTCATTAGTGATGCATTGTAGTGATCGATCATGAGCACCACAGAGACATGACATAACAACCTAACTAAAAACCACAAAGAGCATAAAGAATAGACATAACTTCCAGGTCAGAAACGTAAAGCCTGTGCAGAAATGCCTTTAACCTGCTTTCTATCTTAAGGCCACCAGATGCTGAACGCTGTGGCTGCTGTTACACCCCTCTGCAACCCCTATTCTTTTTGCAGTGGCCGTGCAAGAGCCTGCAGGTGTTGCCTGGGCTGAATTGACCAGTGAGGTGTTGATAAAGACATGTCTGATACAGACTTCGGAGAGGCACACCAGTTTTTGTCTTTATGCTCTATGCAATACAAACTATTTTAGCAAAAGTAAAATAAAAACTATGCTTTTTGAAACTTTGATGTCAGTTTATGTTGCGGCATGTTTATATCATAACATAAAATGGGGGCTCATCCAGGATATTTTGGACTCTATTTTGGATATTTTTGTAAACATTAAGAAAAACAAAAATTTTGTTTTTTTTCATTGGGTGAGTGATGGTTACAGTGTTCACTGTGATTGAGCAAACTCTCATTAGTTGATATGTTTCAGGCATCGAAGCACTTGTTTGTTGTTTTCCTTTATTGTTTAAGTTTATCATGTTTGGTGGTTTTCTTGGGGTATGCTTCAGAGTTTGGTGGACTACATCCCTGGTCTGCTGCCTGCTCTCAAGTTTTCATTTAAAGTTTCCTTGAGCCGGGTACTCCACTGAAGAGTAGGTAGGTAAAGTTTTTTGTTGATGGTGTATTTGGGAGTTGCTCAAAGTAAACCAGTGGCACTAACTCTGCAGGAAATAGAGATCAGGTTGAGAACACTCATTATTTATGGTCCTATGGTTGAAGCCGGTGGGCCTTATGTTGAATTGGCATATAGTATGTAGTTGTAGCCATGTGTGTTGATCTAGTACACCAGTGTTGATGGATGCTAAATGATGAGGTGATTGCATTGTGCTATTACCTTTAGTGCTGTGGAGAATCTAGCTACTTTTGTTGGATCACTTGTGAGTGCTGTTGGCCAGGTGATGGAAATAACACTTTGTGGTGCTGAGCCACTCTTGTCGAGATCACTGTGTAGAAATGGCTCTCCATTTGTAGTTGGTTGCTAGTATGCTCCCCAATTGGTTGCGGCAGATGGCCGCCCCTCCCTGGGCCTGATTCTGCTGAAGGCTTTTTCCTGTTAAAAGGGACTTTTTTTCTTCCTACTGTCACCAAAGGGCTTGCTCATAGGGGGTCATATGATTGTTGGGTTTTCTCTGTTATATTATTGTCTATCTGTCTTAAACTATAAAGCTTGTTACCCACACCTGGTGAGGTGTGGATAAAGACCTGGGTGAGGCTGACTTTGGAGAGGCACACCAGTTTTTCTCTTTATGGTCTTTGTGGTACCAACTATTTTAGCAATAGTAATATAAAACCTGTTTTTTTTCCTAAACTTTTGTGTCAGTCTCCACATTTATGTTGCGGCTTTTGAGCCGGCTCATAACACTGCAAAAAGACTTCTGGTCCTGTCAAAGTACAGTATATAAGGAAAAGAGCTCTGACTTCGAACCTTACTAAGCTTAAGGACTCTGTCACGCAGTTTGGATCATACTGAACAAAAAATAAAATCTATTTTATAGATCCTGGTCATACCGATTTTCAGAATGGAGGATAAACTGCATGCTCATTGGCTAGCGACAAATTGTTAGCCAATGAATGGTCTGTTTTACAAACAGACCAACCCATCTCATCATATCCAAATTTTTGCAGTCAAGATGGTGATGGCACAAAGCTCATCGAGATTTCAAAACTCCGCTTCAGAAATTAAATGATGAGGTTATTTTTTTTACTTTTGTTTTGTCCTTGACCTGAGTATGAAAATAATGTCAAACCAAATAATTTAAAAGAAGACTCTTCACTTTTCATTTTAAATATCACGCTGAAAAACACCAAAACACTTTTACAACATTTAAGTTTTCATTAATAGTTAATACCAGAAAATAACAACTAAAGGCTAATGAGCTAAAGGCTTTTTCTTTTTCGGGGGAAACCAGAATTTTTTAAAACCTTTTTTCTCATTCAAAGTGATAAAAAGCATATCTCAAATACAGAAGTAATACAGGGCGATCGTGGCTCAAGAGTTGGGAGTTCGCCTTGTAATCGGAAGGTTGCCGGTTCGAGCCCCAGCTCGGACAGTCTCGGTCGTTGTGTCTTTGGGCAAGACACTTCACCCGTTGCCTACTGGTGGTGGTCAGAGGGCCCGGTGGCGCCAGTGTCCGGCAGCCTCGCCTCTGTCAGTGCGCCCCAGGGTGGCTGTGGCTACTATGTAGCTTGCCATCACCAGTGTGTGAATGTGTGTGTGAATGGGTGGATGTCTGGATATGTAAAGCGCTTTGGGGTCCTTAGGGACTAGTAAAGCGCTATATAAATACAGGCCATTTACAGGCCATGAGTCAAATAAAATAACAAATATAGAATTAAAGCTGTTCTGAGACTGCAGCATGCAAGCTAACAGAAAATCTTTTGGTGAGGCATCTGTAGACAGTATAAAACATGCACATAGGTAATTCAAACTTCTCATCACTGGCAAAAGAGTTCTTATAGAAACAGAAATATGCAGTCCTAATATGAAAGTTTTTCCTGTGTGCTATGGTTACTGTTTGGTGGGAAGTCTGAAAATGTTAATAAGTAAGAAAATAAATTCCATGTTTCTCAGAAGTGGAATAACATATCTTTGACTCATGTGCCAGTCACCTTTAGTTGCAAACCAGGTTTTCCCTGGAATTCACATACAGTGCTGTGTTGTGCAGTAAAACATAAATAATATGACAAGAAAAGCATAACATGAGAATCGGATAGGAGTCATTCTTCGGAGAAAAGCTAATGTTCCTTTTCTCTGATTCACAGGATGAGGAAGGACACGAGTCTGGGACTGTGACGGGAGCACAGTAGAAAAATATCCACTCCCTTCAGTCTTTCCTTTAGTGGTGGATCATTTTAAAGCCTCCTTGTATCTAACAGCTATTTTATAGTTTAAACTGATGGTGACAGCATTTCTTCTCAATGAACACAAAAACCCTGCATTATCTTTCTGCTATGTTCTGTAAAATCAGATATTGCTCTAATGTTAGCTATGATTTCTGACAGATTTTCATACACAAAATGACCACCACCTCTTCCTTACACGGACTACATTTATATTTCATATATAGTTGGTAGTTAGTAGCTGTCTAGTCTATTCAGACTGGTACCTGTTACAGCACGCATGCTCCATTGTCCCTACTATGCTCAGTGTCACATTTTTGTACTTAGAAAAATAAATAAAAAAATGCTACATGGATGTAATAAAGTCACCAATAAACACAATAACCATGCTAATATTTAAATCTTTCCAATTTCTGTACAAACGGTACAGTCTTTTGTCCTTTAAACTGCACCTCAGCATGCCAACACACTCAAAACTTTGTCCAAACAGGTTCTCTCAGTTCTAAAAGACCCAATCTTGACCCTATCAGACCGACTCAGGGGCAATAATCAGTGCTATTGGTTCTGGGTCAAATTTTAATTGTTTTTATTACGCTTTGTTCTCTTTGGACCTGGATAATTTGCCATCAGAGTCATCTCTTTCAAATAAATGTAACATCCACCTGGTCATTCGTCTAGATTTACAGGTAGGAGCAGGATTACGTTTAGTTTTAGTCATATATATAAAAATGGATGGATCAGTAAATAAATATGAAGATGTTAGCTTATAATACATTTCTAAATAAGTGTCATAAATAAATTTTTGCATTATATTATTTTCTGTTAAAAGCTATTCTATAGTTCTATACAAAGATTTGGACATTAACCTAACTTCAACTCCAACCCTAATCCCAATTTGCTGTTCAGAAATGTGGTGGATAAGACAGAATTGTCTTTCTATGAAGGACTACTCTGCAGACTGAAGCACAAACCCAACATCTTGGTTACTTTACTCTGTTCAAAGTCGTCTCCCTCCTTCTGTGCACATATGACAACAATTAATTGTTTTGCATTTTGTACTCACCAGTTTTAGAGTTCCTGTCTTCTTCTGATTACGAATCCAATGAGGAGTTGTAAAGAAAATCAAAATTTCCTCACTCCTCTTGTCATTAGGGGTGTTCCTCTGAAGAGAGAGGAAGGTTTGTCGGCGTCTGCCGGAGTGTTTCTGCTCCTGAAGGTTTGCAAAGCCTTATAAATAAGGTTAAGCCCTCCTGATGACATCATATGCCGGTCACTGCCATCATCACCGCCTCATGGTAGCAGCAGAAGCCATAAGGCTGCATATATAATTAGATGGATGAACTTACTCACTCTATCTGCTCTGCGCTCCTCCCACATCCCTTCAGTTTAACAGAGGAAACACAAGACACCACAACTTCACTTCAATTCAGAGTCAGAACTAATGACACATGTGAGCGCTCCTTGTTGTGTTTGGTTCCCGGCCAGTAAATTTGGTTTCTTCTACCAGTTGTGGTTGTTTTACTCTTGCTTTGTTAAAAATTTCAGTGTTTTTTACTTTTCTGCACGTCACTGAGGCGTGCCAATAAAACCTACAACCTTAAAAATATTATTCTTTCACCTTCTTAACCTTTACTTAGGCAGATTAATGTGATAATTTAACAACCAGTCATGAAAACAGAATTGAGACAGACCAGCCGAGGTGGGTGTTGTGTCTGTTTTTGTCTCGGTTTTAATTCTACTCTATTAAATAACGACCCCCTGCTGCAGACTTTTGTTTGCCTGTCCGGAGGCGGGAGGGAAAAAAGAGAAAAGAGAGAGAGCTCCAAAACATGGTAGTAGTGGTTTGTCCGTCACGCCTTCCACTGCTTGCGTAGCATCCCTCCTAATCTCCAACACGAAAGCAAAGCGCTCGGGTTTCCAGCCATACCATCTGGTCTGAGGTTCTCTATGTTTAGCAGAGGGTCGTGGTTTGAGGTTGTGAACGTCAGGTCAAACACTCCATCGCAAGTCGAAGCCAGACGTTGCCTGCCTGCCATTTCCAGTGTGCCAGGACTGGCTGCCGGAGACGCCAAACAGTATTTACTGTACACGGCGACCTTATGTTCCCCACAGAAATGCAGCAAAAGTCAATTTGTGTCTCTGCTGGGAAAGTCTTCATAGTGCAACCATGAAAACTTTTACAAGGGATGTGGAAGTGTTAGAAATAAGTTGTTTTTTTTTTTTAAATAAACATCCTTTTAACATACATTGTAATGTATGCTCATTGTAGAGTTGATACACTCCTCATTAGAAGGATACAAGCACGTGTGAAGGGTTAACTAAGAGGGATAGACACAGTTGAGTGTTGAAAGTTAATTACTACGCGCTTACACAATACAGTTTCGGACAGGACAGGTTGCTTGGCCTTTGGTGTATGATAACACGGTGCTCTAGTCAACAAGAAATAGAGACTTTATTGTGTCAGTTAAAGTTGACATCAGCGTGGAAATAAAAGATCCTTGGTAACAACTGTAAGGTAGGGAGGAATTTTCGCACACAGGACAAGATCCCTGACTGGAGGTCAAAGACTGTTACCATGCAGAAGGACGCCGAGGAGAACAAATCAGGGAGCGTCGAGTCTAAACTATCAATTGCCAATCACAAATATTTCCCGTTTCCATATGTCTAATATATACTTTAAATTATCAGCGCACCCCTGCGACCCTGAAAAGGATAAATGGAAGTGAATGGATGGATGGATTGATTATCAGTTGTACTTCACAGCTCTGTGTGCAGACTGCCTGACGTCCATAGCCTGAAGTCCACAGCTATGCAAGCCGAATCTTTAACTGCCTGATAATAAAATAGTGTGAACTGCTAGATTGTCTCCTGAACTTCTCTCAGCAAAAAAGAACTCCACAGAAATACATGAATGTTCCCCAGAAATAAATATGCATCGTTTACTCCAGATTTTATACTAAATTTGGCTGACGAATGCTGTGAATGGGAAATCACACATGTGGGGCTACCTGCTGTGGCGACCCCTTCTGAGTAAGCAGAAGGGGTCTAAGCTAAGCAGTTTTAAATAGGTAAGATTACTGTAAGTAAAAATGACAAAATCACAAATTAAGGATTTGCTTTGATACGTATGTACGTCTTTACTGTTTTTAACTAATTTTTACTTTATTGGTTTTTTAAGGCCCTTATCTGTGGCACTTTTTAGACTGTAGTATTTTTACTCTTTATCATTCTGCTGTAACACAAACCTTGTGGGATCAGTATCTAACAGATAGAAGTCCAATTTTGACTAAAATGTGTACCGTGGACACACCAACAGGTATAAACTGAACAGCACACTGTGCTCAAGGCGAGCGAAAAATTCCTACAATGCTACTAACGAAGACGTAACAGGAGGAAAGCCTCTCACACTCAGCTGTAAGATTTTGAGATTGTGTCATTTATTATTTTACTATAGAATAAGAATTTAGTTCTTCCATTGGCTGTATTTATTGGTCATATAATTTTTTACACAGTTAGAAAGCAATGCTTCCCAGTCTCTTCCTCACAGTGACCAGTAACAGTTTTTTGATTTACAACCCTAACCCTAATCCCCTAACCCTAACCCTGTGCTGATACATAAGCAGATACCTGAGGTCAAGGTATCAATACTGTACAGAAAACTGGATAAGAGTACCACTGGTACCTTTGAGGCTTTTGTACTTGAGTGGTTGAGCAAATAAAGTATCTTCTGAGTGCAGATGGTGCTGGGGGAACCGTGGATGGTTTAAGGCTGAAATCATTAACTGATTAATCAATTACTGGATTGACAGAGACATAATGAGAAACTATTTTCTCAAAATCTCATTTTTGATAGAATGAGAAACGCTTTTGTCTGCTTTGAGTACATGTGCACATTTTTTAAAAATAAACTACAGACGTATTCACCTGGGACTAGCATTACGTGGTGACCTAGAGTAATTTATGAAAATTGTGCAGGTCATCTGTGATCTAGATCTTGTGCAAACCTGCTATGTCTATAATGTGCGAAGTCAAAAGTCCACTGCAAATTACTTTCCATATTTCACCAAACACAGGTCCTTTCTTCTGCCCCTTTCCTGCCTGAGAACAATAGAAGCTGTGTTGACATTTACAGCTTCTGCTACATTACACCGTTTTGAGCGCAAATTTGGGAGGAATTGTGTCGCCCCCCCCAATCAAGGTGACTGTTAATAGAAAGCGAGCAAATCAAGTTCAGGTCTGTCAAACAAGTAAACTCTCAGAGGATAAGCAACAAAAGTTTTATGGGGCAGTCTGCTAACATTAACCGTAAGTTGGTAGCAGATGTCTGTAAATTTGACCAAACTTTGCCCAGTTTGAATGTACAGCAACAAACAGATGTGGGTGGGTAATTTTAAACTCACACCAAGTATCTCAGTTACATGAATTCTATACAAATAAGTTTATGTATTTTAGTTTTATGCCTTTTAACAAGAAACTCATCACCCAAACATCCTGAAAAACTGAGCTTATCAAAGCTTTCAAACTAGCATCATGTTCATATACAGTGTACATCCATGAACATACAGCATTTAATAACATTTTACAGATGCCTTCAGACCGTGTTGCACCTATTTTTTATGTCATACGTCTTAGTCAGTATAAAAGAGCCGCCGTTGGAAGTTTTGTTTCATTTTGAAAACACGAATTAAGCATTTTGTCCCTTGTCATGTTAGTGTCAACTGTTGGTTGAAATATGAAATCGTGATACAAACACCTCCCACTAAGAATAATGCATAACAGTATTTACTTTCATTTTATAACACACTTCAGTGCTAACAGTCTTTTTACAACCCTTACACATTAGTAAAAATCTGGATCAGTCGGTTATTTTGGCTATATTAACCTGTTAGATGATGAGTCGAAGGGGAAGTTTGAAACAACATGTGGCTAAAGCTTCCTGTTAGCATCTATGCTGACATAACTCTCATTTTTGTCACGTCAGGGTTCTGAGAAACTAGCAAAAGCAGAGCGTTTGAAAGAAGCAAGGAGGTCCTGAAGCAATTTAAAATTGAGTGTTTCTCACATTAAATTATGCAAACCTGCAAACAATATTCAGTGATTAACAAAAAAAGAATATTCTGTAAATGGCCATTTTACCATAATCTGCAGTCAGGTTCTTCAAAAAGATACATATTGTTAGAGGGCGGTAATAAAACTAACTGCCTGATAATTTGACTGAACAAACGGTTAATTGAGTGTAACTGATGAGGTCAATGTATGAGTTCAAATGAGGAAATGAAATAGGTGAAGTAAGTTGAGTGCACAAGCAAAACCATTACAGGGAATCATTTCACATTTTTCCAGCTGACCCGAGGAATAACACCGCCAGGCTTATTATTAAACGCTGCGTTCTCTGACTTCCATCTGAACCTACCAAATGTCAAATGTACTGCTCATCTTCCCCATTCATCTTCCTCCTCGTGGCATTCAGCCGTGGAAAAGAAACAACACCGACACTTACCCAGGATCCCTCTCACACCAGCACGCAACATGGCAAGACTCGACATCAGAGGCTCTGGAAGAACTGACGTGTTCATGGAGCAACAGATTAACAACAGTAAAAAATCTGCAAAAATGAAAATACATTGCTTGATGATCAAGTAGAAAGAGAAGCCAAAGTGTTTGCATAGAAACATGAAGAAAACATGGAAAACTAAGCTGAAGAGTGAAACAACAATTATGAAATAACATGACAAGTGTATGCTCTGCTTAATGTGGCTTCATTTAGATCGTTTCCTCTCTCTGAACAGATGAAAATGAAGCTGTAAAACGTCTCCACATGCACACCAGTTCTGTTTATTGATTGTAAAGCTGAGAGTCACACATAAGACTGAATATTAGTGCAGATACGTCTGTATCCTTCTAATGAAGCTCACTTTGAGGCTTCAAAGTTAACTAACTTCCAGACACTTTGGATTAACTTGTGTCTTTGAATAAAAGTCTTTGAAGATAAAGCAGAAACAGAGTTTATCATTAAAAGATGTAAGGGGCTAATTGTGATAAATACATTTTAAAAAAAATCTGATTATTCAGAGATATAGTCAAAGTTATAGCAGTGCTGTACATTTGAGATTTTTAGACAAACTTAAATCAGAACATGGTCTATCTTATTTAAACAGACACCACCAACTTTATCTTGGTAGTGTCAATAATTTCACTCGCAAACATCAGTTATTGTCAATATCGGTGTTAATACACCTCGCTGCATTAATTCATACTTGTTATTAATGTCTGGCTCTCTTCCACAGCATGTCTTTTGCCCCATCTTCCTTCTCTCACCCCAACCGATCGCGGCAGATGGCCGCCCCTCCCTCAGCCTGGTTCTGCTGGAGGTTTCTTCCTATTAAAAGCGAGTTTTTCCTTCCCACTGTTGCCAAAGCGCTTGCTCATAGGGGCCATATGATTGTTGGGTTTTCCTCTGTATGTATTATTGTAGGGTCTACCTTACAATATAAAGCGACTGTTGTTTTGATTTGGCGCTGTATAAATAAAATTGAATTGAATTAAATAGTTAATGTAGAACTGGATAGCATATTTTAATAGAGAGAAAAAACACGTTTTATTCGAGTATTTTCCAGTGGTTCATGTTGAAACTGGTTATTTTAATGAGGTGCGCTCGTCTGAAATGTGCATCTACTTCATGTTCAACTGCTTTAAGTTAGTGGAGCAGGTCAGGAGCAGCTCATCTGTAGTCTAAAAGCTACTGCATGTTAATGTTCTGTGTAAAGCAGTCTGAGTTGCACTGGTCTTCATAGATAATATAAAAAATAAATTTGCCTTTGTAGCAGAAACAAGATGTTATTTGATGTTCCAGAGGAAGTGATGGCTTAGAGACCGGCAGTTTGCACTGACCCCATGTGAGGTAAGCACAACAAATATTTTTTTTAAACTGTGTCTGGGTAAATAATATATAAAGTCAGATATCCACGATCCTGGGATGAGAAGCAGATGGGAGGGACTGACTTTATCTCAAAAATATGACATGAAATGCAATAACTTAAAAGCAGATTTACAGTATTACTGAACTCTCATATAGTATTGTGATTTTTATTCTAATCTCACCATGATTTGGCAGAAAAAGACACCAAAAACAAACCAACCAACAGCCAAGAGAACATGTGAGATGATGCTGGTGATGATGGCGCTTTGTGTTTTTGCAGACTGCAAACAGCTTTGTGCGGACCTGACAGCGGTTTTTCTTTTCGTATAAGTGTTTTTGACAAAGAATTTTTACACAATCTGTCATTTTCATCTCCTTGACAATAAAAACATGTTGATCCACAGAAGTGGTTATGAGTGAGTGTGTGGCATTAAGGTTCTCCTTTCTCTTCCCAGAATCCTTTCCCCCCTGAGTCAGTGGGTATATATTACTATCCTGATCCTCCCTGTCAGTTCTCATGTGTTCCCCAGTATGATTTCACTTTGAGATTATAATGTGATTCAGTTCCTCTCTGTGCAGAATAAAGGCGGGCAGTTTTTAAAATGAAAACACAATGAAGAAGACAAGAAACCACCTCCATCATGCACAATCGCAACAGAGTTAAAGGCTGGATCCAAATACACAACATGCCTTCTTCACCACCAACATTTACATGGCAGGAAACCTCTTTCATGCTACGCTTAAAGGCCTGAAGCTGCCGGCTGCAGCATGTGGGGTCTTTATGTTGCTCTGAACATGCAAATCAGCAGCAGGATTACAACACAGAACAAAAAGCCCACAAACACTTCTAAGCTGTTTTCTTTATATAAAAAGATAACAGGCTGAAAGGTGTCTATAGATGATAAAAATGTTATTTACAAATGAAATATCTCCAAGGATTGAAGGCAGGTAACAGTTTCAGTCTGCTGGTATGTGCAGACTCCAATGTTCAGTCATCTCAGAGTTTTTACATTTAAATATAGACGTATATGTTGGTGATTATTTTAGATATATCAATGCTACATTAGGTTAGGTATGTTAGAAAAGTTCTAGTTTATTATAAACAGAATAGTACGTGGTTGCTTATTATCTGCAGATAGTGAGGAGCATAGTTTGGAGATGGCAGAAGGATGTGAATAGGATGACTTTCGAGGTTTTAACACCAACCAGGACTTGACCTGAACCACGGGAGACAACTGGTAACCAACAAAAGCTAAACTAGTTTTTCACTTTCATTTGTTGTTTAGGTTTGAGACAAATATACATGTTTAGGCTGAGTTACTTAAAACTACTTGGTTAGATTTAGGTACTAAAACTCACTCTATAAGATTTGGCCGTTAAACACTACCTGATTTGCGACACTTGGATTAGCGGTTAGCATTACCTTTAACAGAGCACCCTCACTAATGCAAAGGACACCTCATGTATAAATAAGTCATGCCAGTGGCCTCGACAGTATTACTCATCAGGAATGAATTGGTCTATACAAGAAGGGAAAATATTTCAAGGCCCTGTAGGTAGGGCTTCAGGGGACCATACAAGGATATCCATTCCACGTGACATCATGATAATTTAAGAGTTGAAAAAATGACGTTTAAAGCTGTCTGGGACATGTATTAGTCTTTTTATTATGGATTTTGGACCACTGGGGAAAAAATTGGGTCATCTATTTTTTTTTTCAGAATTTTGAGGGTAAAAAAGGTCAGAACACTCCCCTCTCCCGCAGCTTTTTTTTTTTTTTTTAAATGGCCCTACTCCAGATTTGTTCTATAGTTTAAACCTTGACTTAACATAAACATTTGCCACTGGAACAGGAGATAAACATCAGGAGCTCGGGAAAAGCAGAACAGGACAGCTTTACAAACAGAATACAGAATATAACTATATGCTGATGATGTTTTATTGCAGCTTAACGATTCTTATACTTGCATTTCTCAAGTTCATAAAGACTATATAGATCAGCAAATCAGTAAATATTAGGCTGAAAAACAAATAAAAACAAATAACTAGATTAAGTTTTATTTTTATTTATGACAAAACAATTTTAGATTCCGCGTGAAGACAGTCTGTATGTACATATATGCTAGATGATATTAAAAACCACCACAGCATATATTTTCAGTTGGCTTTATACTTATTAATTTGACAGTCTAAACAGGTAACTTCAACATTAACTGTTACTTAATGTCATAATTTTAGGTTTCAGTTAAAGTTTTCTCACAACCCCAGTGATCTTGTGTATGTTTCTTTCAGCCTTGCCCAAGCTGTAACCACAGGCTAAGAGCCTGATTTCGGCCCTGCTGTTGGCAGAGTTGCAGATTTGTGGCCACAAAAAAATGCCCTCAGAAATGCATGCTCTTTGTCAACTCAGCTCCTCTGCAATGTTTACTGTGTGATGAGCTGTTTTTCTTGTGGCCGCCTTGCAGTTGTTTCCATGTGCAAAGGTGTCCTCGGAGATTAAACTTGAAGCCCACGGATCGGTAATTCCAGCCGCATTTCTTCCACTGCAGCGCCGGCACACGGCAGGCGAGCTGCTGCAGAGGATGGCGCCAGCACAATCCTATTTTTCCAGTTAGGAGTGGGTGATTGTGAAGGCCAGAAAACAGATATATGTTCACGGAGCTGACGGAAGCTGCGTCAGAGCCAGGCCGTGAGGAGATGGATGTGTTTTTTGAGAAGGCCGAGGATGGAGAGCGTGGCAGCACCGGGCAGCCAGTAAAATGTATAACTCTGCTGCAGTGGAGCCGTCTGCCTGGCTTCACTTAACTTCAATTTCCAAGTTGACTTTCCGCCACACGAAGCAAATCAGACAAGCTAACGGTGCTATAAATAGCTCTATAAAATACTGCTGCTAATAACAGAGTGCAGCACACATGAGTTTCCATTTGTTGTGATTTGGATGCAGCATCGTCACTAAAGGAGCTCAAGCTTCATTAATGGAACGGCAGGATTAAACAGCTTAATTCATTTCTGTTCAGGTTTCAAGACCGATGGAAAACATGGAACAAACACAGCAGAGTAAAGATGTTCAAGCTGCATAGTGTGACTTCATTAGAAAAAGCAGATGTCCCCAGTGTAGTACCTCATCAGGCTTACAGTCTGTCACAGTTTACAGGTTACTGCCCGTAAACCGTGAATGCAGTTTGAGTGGAGACCCATTCACCTATCCTGTTGTGTAAGGCTACATCCACACGGATGATCTGATATCGTCGTGTTGGTGTTGTTCCCAGATCATCATCAAAATGTTGTTCCAGGTTCAGCATTGCAAGTGACCAATCACATTGTTGTGATGTTATTCTTTTGCGCGCCAAGCCATTCGTGCATTTATGAAATTCCAATGTTGCAAGGACAATATCAATTCTGCTTACCGTTTATTAAAGGGTTAGGGTCAGGGTCCATTGATCGGCGGACAGAGGCGGTTTCTCGCAGCTTAAGTACAGTTTTTTGTTTTACGGCGGTTTTTCCCGAAGTCGCAAAAGTATGACGTCACAACATTCTGATTGGTCACTTGCAATGTTGATCCTGGAACAACATTTAGTATGATGATCTGGGAACAACACCAACACGACGATATCAGATCGTGCCATCCACACGTACACTGACATGTTTCAAAACTGACTTTTTCCTAGTCTGTTTTGAAAAATGATCTCTTCCTACATGATATAACTGTAAACGTGTCAGATCATCAAAAGCCCAAAGACAATAACATGTTCAAAAAAGGAGATAAAGTGGAAACCTTTGATGCTGTGAGACACAATCTCAGTTTTCCTCGTCCACATTTAAACTTGAAACTCTTCATCCTGGCAGTTTTACTAAAGCTCCATTTTCAGTGATCTGAAATGCCATTCATGTGTGGGCAAAAGGCCAAAATAGCTAGTTCACTGAGATACCTGCGTACGTGTGGGCGTGGTCTCAGGTTGATTAAATTCTGACCGTAGTCCTGGACCAGCAGTGACAGTTGTGAGCTGTAAGTGGATGGGCAGACACCTCGATGTGCTGCAAGCTCACTGGGTCGGAGGATGAGCTGAAAATATGAAAGGTCCAACTTCCACTGAACTCTATATTTCTTGTTCTTATTTCATAAAGCCTGATATTTTTAGAGTTGTTTTCTTTTACTTTTTAATAATTTATTTTTTAGCTTTCATGGGTGACTAATTTTGGAGATTTTGTTTTTTTTTCCTGGTAATTAGTAGAGCGTTGTTCTCTCTGAGCTGTAACAAATTGGTTTTATAAAGTGTTGAAACTGACTTTTCTAACTTGTCATTAGTGAGTGGAAATTTGTGTTAGGCTGCCTCATAAAGACTTTGGACATCCACATTACAGCCCGGTACAGGCTGACCTCCTCTGAAGTGGAGGGCTCTGGGCTCTGGGTAACAACTGGGGGTAAATCCCCCGGGCCGCCCGGGCTGATTGGATAATGCTGTAATAAGACAGCAGGCTGAGAGTCATGGTGGAGGAGCACCGCAGGCGGACTGATCTGAGCCCAGCCACCGCCGTGGTTTTGTGTGTTCACAGCTCCAGCACTCACTGGGTTTCTGTTTGGGCTTTTCCCGCTGTAGGCGTATCGCTCTGACGCAGGGTTCCCCTCCTCCCGCTCTGTGGATCTCCTCCAGTCCATGAAACGTCAAACACCTCCAAAGTTAGAAAGAGCTTTCTATTCTGGGAGCTGCTCTCTGTGTCATTTCTCCTTTTTTTAGCGTTTCCAAACATTTAGAGCAGCGGCAAAATAAAGAGAGTGAACACTGCTTTTACTCCGCTGCTCTGTCGTGGGCAGTGATGGACACACAAGCCTCGCAAACAGTCTCTGACATATGCTCTTCATTACAGAGACAGAGCTGGACAGGAGGGTTGATTTTTCAAAGTCAGCAGCTGCTTCAAGTTCATTAAGTTCCCCAAAAAGCCTGAAAAATATAAAACAGAGTCCTCAAAATTTACAGGTCTCACTTTGTGAAAGAGAAACTCAAATGATCTGTGTTTATGAAGATGGTTTTCATCTGTTTGATCTCATGTACATGAAATTTTAAAGGGTCAAAACATCCACATGTGGAGGCTGGAGGGGTTTACTAAAGACAATTATTCAAAGATTAACAGTTCTTTTGTTTTTAAATGTGATATTAATTTTAAAATGTATTTCTTGGTTAGGATTAGGGGTTATAAACAAAGGGTTGGGGGCAGCACGTGTCAAACAGACACATTTGTAAGTAATGAATTATAATTGGAAGCATATTCCATGTCAGAACCACTGATTTTATTTTTTTTATTTTATTTTGGCCCTGTGGAAACCAAGAAAACAAAGTTTTAACAAATTTTTTTTTATTATTATTATTAAAGGAAAAATATTTCAGCCTAGTTTTTGGTAGTTCATCGTTGATAATCAGCATTAATTTATCAGTTGCTGGTGTGAAACAAACTCAGGCTCAGGATCAACAGAATGGCCGACTCCTTTAAAAAGACCTGTTAAAAGTCCTCTCCATGCTACCAGCACACACATTAGCTGATACTTTGGGTTTGGACCGTTGGATGGACCAATAGAGGGTTCTGGACCTGGTTTCTGTTCGTTTGTCCAGGCACATACAGTCAGTATGTGACTGACATTAACAAAAACTTGGTCAGGGCTTTAAACCGGGACAGAAAAGCACACGCAGAACACGTAGCCGAGTTTAATTCACACCAAGTCGTTTCCATCCATCTCCAGAGCCCGTCACTCATTATGCAACACACCTGCACGCTGAGCTCAGCTCAACAATGCACGACAGTCTGCAGCTGCCACGGTCAATCACAGACCTCAGCACTCACCTGGGCTGCAGAAACAGACGTCGCACAGCCTATTACTGACCTTTCATCGATCATTACCCAGAAAATCATCTGAGGAGTTGCTTGTGTTCGAGTAAATGAGTCGTAGCAGGGGGCTGTTTGTCTGGGCGCCCAACGAGCATGAGCTCATTCGCACAATGTTGGCCTTGTCGCTTCTCACAGCCTGAGTGGGCTTCATCATAATGTGCTGACATGGACTGTGCTTCTAATTCAGGTTCATACAGCACAATTAGACTCTAAATATAAACTTCTTCAATATGTAAACTCACACACTATCAAATACAGAGCTTGTTTTTTTTATATGCAACATAATATATTTGTATGTACACGTCATCACATATGCATTCTTCTGTTGTTTATCTTAGTTTTGGAGCATTAGAGCTTCATTTTCCCTAAATTCTCCTAAATGTAGAATTAGAGGAAGTGGCCGCAGTTTTCTGGAAGAAACCATGTTGGCACTGGTGAAGGGGCCATTCCACCTAATCCTTTTTTATGCATGTGGGTAGAGATCAGCAACGTGTGCTCGATATTGTCACAGTTACTTATTGTCAGCAGATTAGACATGCGACCGTCCGGACAGCTAAATAAGAACAGCTGGTTATAAGCTAACGTGGACCCAGCTAATGTTAGGCTGAGTATCCTAAAAATCTGTTTTCCTCTGATGAGCAGTTTGACTACATTCTCATGATTCACTAAAAGTTCAACAATGTTAGATTCACTCCAGAGTTTTGCTAACACCAGCTAACAGAAACAATGATTTCAAACGGAGAAGCTTGGTTTTGTGCCATACAATAACTCACCTGAGTATCATCAGTCAGAAGTGAGCTTCACCGACTGATCGACTCCTTTCACACCCTCTTTAAGTATTTAAGACTAAATACATATGGACACTAGCTGATGTAAACAGCCTGCGCACGCTACATATAAACAGCAGAGTTTTTGAGGCGACTCAGGCGTAAAACTGTATGTCACAAAGTATTTGACAAATCTATTTTGAATTCCTGATTTATTGTGCTGATATTATTGAAATATATTTAGAAATAGTGAAACAAAAATGTATCTTTTACACATACAGTAGTAGAAACACACCAGCCGTGTATAGTACGACGTACAGTCAGTATTTAATGTTTGTGATCTCTCTCAGCTGACTAAAACATGTTTGTGCTATAAAAGCTGCCGTAGTTTATGGGCTTCAGTTTGGAGGAGTAAAGAAGCATAACTCAGTTCAATCTACCTTTACACACCATACCTTTAAAGTTATCCTAAATTAACCTCGAGGCTCGAAACTGAACGTGCAGTTCCTCTAATATCCAGCAGAGACAGGAGTGAGTCAGTCCCCATAGACTTCTATGTTAAACCTTGACAGCAGAAATAAACATGTTTACTGATACAAAAACTGTTTTTAACATCTCTAAGATAAATTCCCCCTCCATTAAAACTGTAACAACATTATAACTCACCTGTTTAAATTAAGACTTAATGCTTGCATAATTAGGGGTGTGGCCTCTTTGACATGGAGACACAGAGTACCTTAGCCCATCTCTTATATACAGTCTATAGTGCTGCCCATCAGCAGGTTTCCAACAGTGGCATTTCATGGAGAGGAGACAGGAACTGTAAAAAAGCAGAAGAGCTCACCTTTAAACTAATTCAAACCTTTTACTGATGAGAGGTGAGTGGGGCAGTTGCGCTAAAAAGTTTGATGAGAAAATAAATTCAAAGCCATGATCACATGGCTTTGAATTTATTTATTCAAAAAAACAACAACAACATTTTACATTCACAGTAAAATGTTGTAGATTGTAATTTTTTGAACACTGGTAGAAATGTGATATCACCCTTCTTTCAGCTGCTGTCCTTCTCACCGTATCCCAGCATCCTCCTCTGTAACACCAACCCTCTGCATGTAATTACGATAATAGGTAAATTAAGTTCTGTTTTTTCACTTGTTAACATAAATAATACTTGAATCTGTGTCTGCACACTCATCTCAGCCCACTGCCAGGCCATGCTGCCGTCCTCGTGCTCATAACTTTTCCATTTTGTTCCCTCTTGTTCAGACTGGATGCAGATCTGTGAGTGTGACATGTTTACTGTCCTGTTTTACAGTTCACACGCCGTCATGCCAAACAGACCGGAGGGCGTCGGGCTGATTTACACTCATTAACAGTCCAGCCCAGAAAAGCTCTTTTTTAATGTTTTTAATTATTTCTGTATTAAAAAGCTGAAAAACTCAAACTGGCTCGGCCCGTAGGATCCAAAATGAAACGGAAAATAAAAAACCCAACGGTCAATAAATAATAAACGCCTCTCTGCTGACAGTAAAACGATCATGAGAGTGTTTCATTTCTCGGTAATCTGGGAGTCCACCGAGCCGCCCCCGGGTCCAAATCTGCTCATAAATCCTACAAATGTGTTTCTGCTGGACTTTTTTAATTGAACATTTTACAGAACATCAACTCTGAACAAACACAGCAGCTAAACTTGCGCTCAGCAGCCCTGAAATCCTGCTTGCATCCGAATAATTGGGACCACAAATTAAGGGGAACATAATTGCTGGCTGGATTATTTTCTGCAGCAGCATTTTTCCAGCGAAGGAGGCTCTGCAGGTCTGAGTTGAGCACTTTGGTTCACATGACAGAACAGCTGTACGGGTTTATTACAGCTGTTTGTTTTCAAACTAACACGTCTGCTGTCAGCCTGCTTTCAATCCCAACAGTCTCAAATATGGTCTGTTAACCACAAGTAGTCCTCTGGGGGCAGCAGGTGAGCACCGGGTTACAGCCGATAACAGGACGCTGCTGACTTTCACAGCCTGTAGTCAGGCTGATTTAAACCTAAGTTGTGATCATGGCTTAGTTCATCCAAAAACCATTTCTTATCTCACCAGACCTCTGTCTCTAACTTTGATCTCACAATGATTAAAAAATCCTGTCAGCTCCAATAAAATGATCCGCATGGCTGTTCTAGCTGTCACAACAAAGTTTAAAAAGAGAATCTATGAGGTTTAGCTAAGTTATAATTAGTAGGAAGTTTGTTAAAGATGACATCCCACGATCTGACTGAAGGGTTTTCAGCTAAAACGTAACGGGCATAAACGAAGACAGAAAACTAAACGGCATTTGGAGGGTCACTGAAGACATTAGCACGGGAAGTCTTGATGTGCAGAAACAAACGCCATCACACGGCAGGAAGAAGATGTTGGAAATGGACCAAGCTTCAGTCCAGAGAAGGTGCAAGATGATCCTTCCACAGCTGGAGGTCAGTCAGTGCTCTGCTGCTGTTATATAGGTGACACCTGAGTCTGAGGGCTGTTTTTACAGGCCGAGCTTTAAGACGTGCTGCACATGAACAGAGATGAAGGAGCAAGGAGTGTCTCGAAACTCATGACTGTTATAAAAAGATGAGAGGCTCATCCAGCACAGGAAACACGGTTGATAAGGCAGCAGATAACAGCAGGTAGTTATGTTAACCTAAAAACAATTAAACCTTGTGTGAAGTTTAGCAGTAATAAAGACCCACCTGTGTCAGATGCAGTGTTGCCTCTGAGTCATTATATGGCAGGTTTTCCTAAATAACTCCTCTGCTTCATTCATGTTATTATGTTGAGGAAACACTGTGTTCTTCATACTGATCAGGTGATGCCTTCTTCATAAAATCCATACCTACGCCTTATGATGCACATGTAGAAAAAATAAGAAGGGAACATTTTTCAGTTTTCTCCATCAAAATGTAACATTAATGCTCAACCTTGAGTCCCTCAGCCTTAAAGGTTTCTGTGTAGTCACACCGAGGGAACAAGTGTGCTTCATCCATCACCTGAAACCAGTCGACTTAACAATAAAGACTGTTGCTGTAGTTTTGACCCCTGCATGCTTTTTCTTCTCCTCTGTACACCTGAGAAGAGGGTGAAGTAATCCCAGAAACCTCTGAGCTGCCCGTGAACAGCAAAGCATGTAAACCTGTTCTAGCTGACCCCTAAAATAAAATAAATAAACTGTAATGAGCACATTAAAAGACCTGGCTTCAAGAGAGGAGCTAAAGGACGACATGAGGGGCTTAACAGAGCTCAGGGTCAGATAAAGAAGGATCGGTTTGAACTGTGAACTATGCAAAGCTCCTCTAGTAGAAAAATGTGAACTGCTTAGAACAGGTCAACTTTAACGTGTTGATCAGCCGCAGAGTGTCTAGCGTGTGAGCTTGGTGTGAGATAAAGGTAAATGTGTTCATGTTAAATGTTGAGAATAAGAAGTATATTTAACTGTAATTGTACTTCATTCTGCTGTAAATACTTTTTATGTTTTTGAGTCTAGGTTAGACGTTGTGTTGCTCTGAGCTTCATTTCTGCTCCGCAGGCTGTTTGACATGGTCTCAGTCTAGCTATGGTCACATGACCC
This sequence comes from Oreochromis niloticus, assembly GCF_001858045.2. Lineage (NCBI taxonomy): Eukaryota > Metazoa > Chordata > Actinopteri > Cichliformes > Cichlidae > Oreochromis > Oreochromis niloticus. Next base: position 21,925,648 of record NC_031981.2, read on the forward strand.
ACAGCGACCCTCCTCACGGTAGCCGGCGTGTGGCCCCCCTCCGGAGGCCCTCCTGTCCCCTGCAGCTGGAGGCCCACACAGTCCAGACTCTCAGTGTTTCTGCTCCCTAAACCTCAGGCACAGCCACAAATGGCGGCGGCGGCTGCCAACAAACACAGAGCTGTGAGTCTGACTCGTTTGGCCTCCGCTAGCTTTAAACATGCCCGGCTGTAATGCGACGAAGGCGGGATTCCACACGCCGCTAAATAAATCAGCCTTTTCTATTTGTGAGGCAGCAGTGATGTCATCGTGTTGTCACACCGTGGGCTCGGACGCTCTCATTGGCTGCTGACAGCGTGGGCTGGCTGATGGAGACCACCGTGTCATCACACGAGGACTGAAAGCTTTTACATCGCAGCAGGCCTCGGTCTCCTTTTCTTCTGCAGCGTTTGACTTATTTTCTCAAACCGTGCTCCTCATTTATCTGAATTATTCTCAGGCTCCATCGCATTAATGCTGCCTGTCTTCCAGCAGTGTCCACATGCGACAGGCGGGCTATTAAAAGCAGCAGTGGGCGTTGTGTTGTGGATAAAGTCTGTGGTGTCGCTCTAAACCCAGAGAGCTTCACTTGTTATGATACCAAAGTAGAAAGGAATACAGTTCTGGCTCACGTCAGCGGCCTCAGAGTGAGCCGGGGCTTACCCAGCCTGCCTGAGCGTCTGCCAGCTCGGCTCTGTGGTCTCACTGTAAACACTCAGTCTGATCCAACACCAGCCAGCGCTCAGACACACTTCACATCAGCCACACAGTCAACAGCACCTCTGCAGCAGACGTCACAATAAAAGAAAAGCAATAGAGAAGGTCCTCCAACACGATCAGCTGCTTCCTTTTAATGCGGACGTCAGCAGAAAGAGTCCTTGGTTCCCAGTGTTAGAAGCATGAAGTGGTGCTGACATGTGGGGTGAAACAAAAGCATGAGCCCAGAGGTTAAAAGAAGAAACCCAGAGGGAGTCCAGATTTTAGACTCTAACAGCTATAACATCTTCGAACACTCTGAAAAGTGAATAAACAGCGAAGAGTCCTCAAACCTGGACCATACCTGAATCTCAAACACAGACACAGCCACCTGCAGCTCTACAAGATCAAGGTTTCAATTTAGCTTTCTGGCCGCCACCATGTTGGTTTTGGTGGAGCCAGAAGTGACCATCATTAGACAAGAAGGTGAAGAAGTTCTCTGATTTCAAGTGGAGACTTATTGGACAGCCTGTTAGTCCAGTAACCTCACAGCAGCCATATATTACTTACTTTTAGATGATCTCATTAAAAAGGCACCAACAGCACAAACATGGTTCAAAGGTGCAGCTCAGGTGAAGCCTAGCAGCCAGCTAGCATCTACAGCTGCCTGTGTCACCATCCACCTTTCAGTCAAAGAGGCCACGCCCCTAATAATGCACAATTTAAAGTGGTGAATCATAAAACTAGTTATGAAGGGAGACATTATCTAAAGACCAAGTAAGTTTCTGTTTTTTGGGGGTGTTCTTGTTTTTGTTTTTTTGCTTTAATAACATAACTGTTAGAGGAACTGCAGGTTCTCAGCCTGCTTGGATCCAATCTACAGAAATTTTGCCAAACAGCAACAATTTAAAGAAACAGTATTCCTGTTAGATGACAAACTTTGGTATTTATCATTTTCAAAATGGGAAACCAACACCCCCAAGTTCAGAATTTTCACTATTCTACATGGATTTTGTGACATATACAAACTTTATCTAAACATAGGTTTAGGCAGCAAATCTATTTCAAACAATCAGCTGCTAACAAGTGACAATATAATCAAACCTCCACAACTATATGAATAAATAAATAAATGAAAGAAGAACTAATTTTTCTGTCTATTATTTCAGAAATCAATAAAATTATGTTTGTCTCAGAATGTCATATAACTTTTTATACACTGTTTTTATTTTTATAGTCAAATTAAAGCAGAGATAAAATCACTGATCTGTTAGATTCCGAGATAAAACCCTATACATCCACAAATTTCTAGCACCAGTGAACCTTATAAAATGTGACTGCTAAAGCAGAAGAGTCACATATGCAGTTAATTTGTTGTAGATCTGGTTGTAAAAGACAGATTGTACTTGATGCCCTTTTAAAAGTCGAGTGTGAGGTTTATCATAATGATTTAGCAGTCAGAGCTTTAACATGAAGCCTCAGCTTAAATTCCTCACGTATTAGTTTGTCAAACTGCCTGCGAGTGTTTCAGCAGCATCTGGACCCCCCAGACACCAGCTGAAGGGGGGACTGCTGGGAAATCTGCCAGCTGGAGGCAGCAGCAGCTTCTCAGGAGGTCTGAGAGACAGCAGAGGAGGCAGCGAGCAGCTCTGACAGACTGGAAAAACCTCTGTCTCAGTCTGACCCGTCCAGTCGCACCTCTGTCCTTTTGTGTTCTGACTTGTTATGACCTGTCTCATTTTTATCCTGTCTTGTTCCGATCCGTCTGACTAAGTTTGACTTGTTCTTTATATAAATATAGCCTTTCACACTGTACCATTTTTCCTGCTCTTATGTTTGCTCATGTCCAGTCAGACTTGTCCAGTCCTTCAATAACCCGGCAAAGGGAAAGAATGGAAGTGGAGGATGGAAAGTTCCCCTCGATCAAGCAACAAGTGTGGGTTTGCTAGATCAGAAAAGCAACAAATGCCTGTTACTTGGTTAACTGCTTGGTGACATACAAAAATCTGCTTTCGTAACACAAAATAATTCCTTCTACTTGGCTGGCATAGTTTATCTTTTAAAACAGTTCCAAAATAATACTCATGAACATCTGGCACAGCTTGGTGTGCGAATCAAAATCAAGGAGAATCGCATACCTTGATTTTGCCATCAGCACCAGCTATTAAAAAATGAAGACACTGTCAAAGACAGCATTTCAAGTTAGCATACAAGTGCCACAGGAAAAATGGCAGGTAGTGACCGTTATCACACAGCTGGGTGTTGATTTGGTAAAACTGAAACAAACAGAACGGAAGCTGAGGTTGACAAAAACACATAAATACAGGCCAGAACAGAGCCCAGGAAGGAGCCTTGTGGTACACCATAAGCACATTTTGTAAACAATTAAAAAGCTGCTATGAAGGACTGCATAAAAGAATCCTTAAAATGCAGATAACCTTTAAAGGGCCTTAAAGTACCACTGACAACTTTTCAAGACTTCTAGTAGCTCTAGAGCCTCCTCATAATACTCTGAAAGACACCTTCAGTATGGATACTTAAACCTTGGCTCTCTGAAGAAAGTTTACATTTTCTATCTTTCATATTCATATTTTATAATGAGTGTTTATAAATAAACTAATTTCGCCTGGGACCCAAAGATAATCCCCATAATCTGCCTCTAATACAGTCCCAATCAAAAGTTTAGGACCACTTGAAAAATGGCAATAAATTATATTTTGCATGGTTGGATCTTAACAAGGTTCCAAGTAGAGCTTCAACACGCAACTAGAAGAAATGGGAGTGAGACAAACCATTTTTTGGGGCATGCAATTTATTGAAAACAATGCTGAACATAACTGAAACAGGCTGTTTTACAGCTGATCAAAAGTTTAGGACCACATGCTTTTAAAAGGCCAAATCTGATCCTGAGCGTTATGGAACAAAAAAGTCAACTGGATGACCCAAAAAAATTTCACCAGCACAGAGCCGGAGGATCCAATTGGCTGTCAAGACACTGGACGATCCTTGACCCAAATAAAGGCTGTTACTGGTTCCAACTGCAGCTCCATAACCATCAGATGCCATCTGAGACTGAAGGGCTTCAAAAATAAAAAATGTCTTTAAAGGCTTCGTCTCAATGAACGCCACAGAACTGACCATTTGGACTTTGCAAGATAGCACCAAACATGGGACATTGAAAGGTGGAAGAAAGTTTTATTCTCTGATGAGAAAAAATGTAACCATGATGGTCCTGATGGTTTCCAACATTACTGGCATGACAACCAGATCCCACCTGAGATGTTTTCTTCACGCCACAGTGAAAGGGGGCGCCATAATGGTCTGGGGTGCTTTTCCTTCAGTGGAACAATGAAGCTTCAGGAGATGCAGGGGTGTTAAACGGGTGCTGGCTATGTCCAGATGTTGCAGAGCGCATCCCTCATCACTGAGGACCCTCGTCTGTGTGGTAACGACTGGGTTTTTCAACAGGACAGCATGCCCGCAGGACAAGGGACTTCTTCCAGGAGAATAGCATCACTCTTTTGGACCATCCTGCATGTTCGCCAGATCTAAATCCAAATGAGAACATTTTGGGATGGATGGCAAGGGAAGTTTACAAAAATAGACAACAGTTCCAGACAGTAGATGCCCCTAGTGTGGCCGTCTTCACCACTTGGAGAAATGTTCGCATTCACCTCATGGAATCACTTGCTTCAAACATGCCGCAACTAATTTTGGAAGTGATCAGCAATAACGGTGGAGCTACTCATTACTGAGATCATGTTTGGAACTTTGATTTCTGTTTTGGAGGGGTTTACGGGTTGTTGTTTTTTTTGGAGGTGTGGTCCTTAACTTTTGATCAGCTGTAAAACAGCTTGTTTCAGTTTGAGGGTTGTTTTCAATAAATTGCATGGTCAAAAAATGCTTTAATAAATGTTATTCTTGTTCCATGTGGAAGCTGTACTTGGAACCTTATTAAAATCCAACCATGTGAAATAGGATTTTTTGCCATTTTTTCAAGTGGTCTTCAACTTTTGATTGGGATTGTATCTCCGAGACCTCTTCAAGACCTCTACAACCTCAGGAAGGCCTCCTAAACCTCCCTAAAGATGTCTGATTTACAGACTTTGTTCAGACTTAGTCACCTGAGTGTACTTAGTGACCTCTGGTCACTAAGTATAATGCGTTACAATGAAGTCCTAATTCTTCCAAAACTAGCCATACAGACTGCAAATACAAACTCTGCATGAAGCAAGATACTGTAGATGTTATCAGTTTCACATAGAAAAGCAAAGGTCGCAGATTCAGATGAAAATGCCCTATAAGAATATCCATAAAGACATGCACAACTTTTTTAAAGCCATACAGGTTTTAAAGACTTTAACGAGGACACCTAAAGCCTCCCAAAGACATCTTCAACCTATCTGAGACCTTTATATCTCTTTAAAGACTTCAACATATATAATTCAGACTAAATAAACTCTGCAACTCCACTAAGTCCTGAAAACACACTCTGGAAATCTACAAATCAAGAAAACGTGCAGAAAGTTAAATGTCTTCTTAAACCCACTGTGAAAATATATTTACAACACTCATGGACAAAAATGGAGAATCCGCCCTTCATGTATTTCTGTGACATAAAAACAAAATTAAATGCGGTCGTCAGATTTGGGAGGAAGCCCAGCTGTCTATTTTGAAAGAAGAGACCTCCTCCTCCTCCTCTGTATGAATGTGTGTGTACTTTGAACACAGGGAGGAGTGTGTGATCAGTATCAGCAGTGACTTCACTCCATCTTCAAGTTGTGTTTGTGACTGTTTACATGAGAGCTGCCTTTCAGACACCCCGTCACTCTGGGTGATGATCCCAGCTGGTGGTTTGTTATGTAGTGATGGTCATGGTGGTGGAGGGGTTTGAGATGGTGAAAAGGGGGGCAGCAAGGGGAGACAGCAGAGGGTCTCCACCCACGTGGAGACGCCTCAGTGGGATGACGTTATGTTTGACACGGTGGTTCCATGATGCGTCTCGTTGAAGGCTGAGTCGCTGCCGATAAATTGAAAAGCTTCTTGCTAAGTCCCGCAAGGGCACCAGATCAACATCTCCTTTACAGTTTAGAAATCTGACTTATCATCCGTCAAGCAAAGTAATAGGGAGTTGTATTATAAACAACTTTAAATATTCATATTCAAAATGATAAAGACTGTACAGCATGGACAGATCACTCACTAAACATCTGGACTGAATGCAGGCCTCATGGCTCAAGGTCTCATGGATGCATACACAATCTCTTGTTGTTGCTTTGGAAGCTAATTTGTTAAGAAAATAGTCATCAGAACCCCCAAAACCTTCTTAAACCCTTGAAATTAATCAAGCACCTCTACCCCATCATCTCAGAGAACCACTGAAACCAAAGACCCCAAAAGTCCTTAGTCTACTTCTTATAAAGTAGACTACAGCCGTTACAGAAAGCTCATCTTTTTAATGTGTCCCCCTTTAATGTTTGGAAATCCAGTTTCATCCTGTCTATTATTGCCAGCGCCTGCCAATAATAGACAATGAGATTCCCTCGCATTTCAAACTGTTACATTTGACAGCTTCTTGTCTCTGTTCTCTGCAGACTTTACCATGATTGATTTGAACTCTCGTCTGCTGAGTGGAGAGCTGTTAGGTTTGGCTTTCATGGCGCTCTCAGATGGGTGTGGGTCCCAAAAAAAAAAAAAATGAGAAGAGAAGAAAAGAAAAGAAAAGAAAAACCAAAGGTCTGTAAGGGGAACACTGACATGTTTAAAAATTGTTTGCAGGTTGTAGTTTTAGTCTGCAGGAAGTCAAAGCCAAAATGCTCCCAACTGTCTGACAACCATCCAGGACCTTGATTTACCTTTCACTGGAAGAACTATTTTAAAACATAGAAATATATTTTTATTATTTATGCTCACAGACTAGCAAACCTTTTTTGTTTACCTAAAGAGTTGTTCAAAGTCTGCTTTTTCTGGTTCACTGTCAGATGTTTTTATTTAACTTGGCCATTTAAAAAAAAAAAAAAATGCATTCTGTCCAATATCCAGATGGGGGCGACTCTGATTGTATAGAAGTCTGTGAGAGGATGTGTCCACGCTTACCTGAGGGGTGAGCCTTTATTTGTGTTAGCTGGTTCAATAAAACCTAAAACCCCGGTAAGAGTCAAGGGTATCCCAATGGTGGTTATCTACTTTTCATGTTAAGCTAGGCTATGCTTCAGGGTCTGAGCGCACTCACATAGAAAAGGATTGTTAATGTGTCACCTGCACAAAATGATCCCTGTGAGCACCACCAATAAGATGGCGATAATAATGATAAAATGCTGAGAAAAATCTAACAGTAAAACAAAATGAGACATTTCTAAAGTGACGAGTGGAAGCTATTGTCCCCTTAGAGTCCCAAAGAAAAATAAATAAATAAAGCAGGGGAGGAACAAGAACAAGGATCAAATCAAGAATAATATCAAACTAGCTTACATTATACGCTGAATATCTGCGGTACTATTGCCCTTATAGACTGAGCAGCCAATCAGAGGAAAGTGGGCTTTTAGGGAGGGGGATCACTTCAGCTAAAAAGTAACAAGCAGCACAAGAAAAGTAAATATGTTTTTTGACTATGAAATTAATTCTAGTTGAGTCACAGAATAAAAACAGTCCCCATAGACTCCAAGGTGAAAAATTTACAGCAGAAATAAATATGTTTACAGGCAGATACAGAAACAGCTGTATGTGAGTGAGAATCCTTTCATAACTCACCAGTTTAAATTGGGCTGACAGGTGGATGGAGACAGTTGTATTTACATAGCTCCAGTTTTTGCTCAACATGAAAATGAAGAATTTTAGGAAGTATAATGTGCCCATCCAGTTTACAGATGCAGCTTGATAACCAAAGCAAAAAGGGCATCAAACTGTGGGGATTTAGTGGTTAGACTGTCTGCAGAGTCTGATTCAGAGGAAACTTTAAAGTTGTTTTATGGTGTGTTTGCTTAAAAAAATGATGGGACATCACAGTATATCACTCTTTCATCTTTAGTTTTTAGTCACTTATTTTCAGCCACTGGGATGTAAGCACGTTTTTTAAAGGATGGTCCTGTAGAATAATGAAACTTTAATACAAGGTTCAACTTTGTTCTTCATCAGTTTACACCACAGAAGAATCAAAGCCAGTGTAACAGACTGTTGGTTTTATGTGTTGTTATTCATACTCTATATTGAACATTGACTACTTTACAAGATTTAATCAGTTTAATGAAAAACATTCAGATTTTAAAGGGTTATTAAAAAGCAGAAACGGTCAAAATCTGCTTCTAACAAGCTGTTGTTCAGATCTTTTTCATTCTTCTCTCTGGTTAACGAACACTTTGGTAGGACGTCACAGCGTATTAAAAGCGCCTTGATCTCACGCTGCACAATAATGCATTCCAGAGCTGTGGAAGCGTCTCCGGGCCGCCGCTCGGTCCTGGCAGCTGTTTCACTGCACACATTCCTGAAAATGAGGCTAACACACACTGCAGCCACTCTGTCTAATGTTTAAATTGCTTATCTTTAAAAGAGAGCCACAAACCGCAGCTTTTCCTGCTTTCAACACTTCACTTCATCCCTGAATGATGTTACTGTTGATGTGCAGCCAGTCGGCCTGCTTTCTGTCCGGCTCTCAGACGTTTCTGCACACACTGAGCAGGTCTTTATTATTATATTCATCATTGTGCAGTTTGTTATTCTGCTTCCAGCCCTCAAAAGAGTCTGTGAGCTGGTTTTAGTTTGACATCAGAGTTTCAAAAAGTCAGAAACACTGAGGAATCTACAGCTCCATCATTAAAAAGCTGGGATGCGGAGGAGAAGGATTTTACTCGAGAATCATAGAAAGACAGCATATCATATGAATAATGTTTTCTTTGGTTTTGATTTTTTTTTATAGCACACTGTAAGTATATGGAACTTAAGGAGACCAGCTGCTGTAGCTTTAACTCTTTCCCCTTAAAGACCTTCCTGTACCCTCAATGATAAGTTTTGACACCTCAGAGTGTATCAATACAATCGACCATTCGAACAGCTTCTGGGTTTTTCCAAAGGTTGCTGCACAGGCAGAGTTTTTCCTCTATAAGCAGACCTGAATATATAAATATGAATGCACTCAGTTGAGAAAAACACTTCTAGAGTTACTCCTAGTGGGGTTTTCAGCAGGTTAAACCATTAAAGCCAAATGTTTCTGATTGATAACAGAATTCCACCTGCTCAGCGCTTGGTGCCTCATTTGTTTGTCGTATTTCTAGTTTTGTGAAGTTTCAAATATTTTCCTCACATATGGTCTGCAGCTCAAAGGTAGGTCCTTTTAGCAGCTGGACCCTTTCACTGGAGAACCATGCTTCCGAAAATGAGCAAAATGTGGTTTGGCATTATTTTTGCTAAAATAAGTAAGACCTTCTCATATAGTTTGTGCAGCGAGTTTCAGTTACTTCCTTCTGAACGAGGGCTTCGAGTCCAAAAGTCCAGAACATGCTATGAAAACAAATTTGCTTCAGCAGCCATCACTCACATGGTCAAATCATAGCTTTGATATCCTGTATGATTTGGATAATTTAGTAAGAGAGCTTTATAAAACTGCAACCCTCATGTACTAACGTGTATGTGAAACGTTAGTGAATCTGACTCTGAATCAACAGACGTGTGCAATCTGCATAACATCTGTACAAGGAAACATGTTTATCTCCAGGTGAAGCAGACAATATAAGACAGAAGTGTGCATGTCTAAGGCAAGAAACCAGGAGAAAGTTTGACTGAAGACACTGAAACCAAGGAGAAGCCAGAAAAGGCAGAAAGATTTTAAAGTGCTTCCACCTGAGTGACGACAGTTGGACATCAAAGTTGATGTGAAAAAAGACTAACGAGAAAGAAGAGAAAAAAGAGAAGCTGATCTGTTCACTTGAAATAAGAAACCGACTGGAATTAAAAAACAAAACAAAATCCTGGATCTTCAGCATCTGTGGAAGAATGCCATGAAAAAAGACCATAAGTGACGACATCCACCAATAAGAGTGATTTTAATGAAAGATGAGGTTATTAAAGATGAGTTAAGGAATACTGTAATATGTTTCAATTAAAAGATTAAAGGATACATTGTTTAATATCTTATGTTTGATGCAGCAGCGTTGAATTACCCTTTCATGTGCACCGAGGCCTGACATCTTGCGGCCTAAATTCCTCAGATTGCAACAGGTTGTGAAACATTTCGAGATAAAGCTGCAGGTTTCCTGACAGGATGATGAAACTTCGCACTTTTCTGTCGACTCCTTTGTGAGGTTTAGATAAAGATTTACCAAATAATTCCAGCGGCAGGCCCAGACTTTCGAGAGGCACACTGTGGGACAAAAACAACTCGCCGTTATCTCATGCTGCACATTTCTGTGACAGGAACAATGTTTGGCTCTGGATTGCAAGAGTTATGTCAGCAGCAGTGAAAATGTGGAGCTAAATATTATCCTGAGTGACTTTAACTGACTTTATAATACAGGGTGGGCCATTTATATGGATACACCGTAATAAAATGGGAATGGTTGGTGATATTAAAGTCCTGTTTGTGGCACATTAGTATATGTGAAGGGGCAAACTCCTCAAGATGGGTGGTGACCATGGTGGCCATTTAGAAGTCGGCCATCTTGGATACAACTTTTGTTTTTTCAATAGGAAGAGGGCCATGTGACACATCAAACTTACTGGTAATGTCACAAGAAAAACAATGGTGTGCTTGGTTTCAACGTAACTTTATTCTTTCATGAGTTATTTACAAGTTTCTGACCACTTATAACATGTGTTCAATGTGCTGCCCATTGTGTTGGATTGTCAATGCAACCCTCTTCTCCCACTCTTCACACACTGATAGCAACACCGCAGGAGAAATGCCAGCACAGGCATCCAGTATCCGTAGTTTCAGGTGCTGCACATCTCGTATCTTCACACCATAGACAATTGCCTTCAGATGACCCCAAAGATAAAAGTCTAAGAGGGTCTGATCGGGAGACCTTGGGGGCCATTCAACTGGCCCACGACGACCAATCCACTTTCCAGGAAACTGTTCATCTAGGAATGCTCGGACCTGGCACCCATAATGTGGTGGTGCACCATCTTGCTGGAAAAACTCAGGGAACGTGCCAGCTTCAGTGCATAAAGAGGGAAACACATCATCATGTAGCAATTTCAAATATCCAGTGGCCTTGAGGTTTCCATTGATGAAGAATGGACCCACTATCGTTGTACCCCATATACCACACCAAACCATCACTTTTGTTGTTCCAACAGTCTTGGAGGGATCCATCCAATGTGGGTTAGTGTCAGATCAATAGCGGTGGTTTTTTTTGTTAACTTCACCATTCACATAACAGTTTGCCTCATCACTGAACAAAATCTTCTGCGTGAACTGAGGGTCCTGTTCCAATTTTTGTTTTGCCCATTCTACAAATTCTGTGCGCCGATCTGTGTCATCCTTGTTGAGATGCTGCAGTAGCTGGAGTTCGTAAGGGTGCCATTTGTGAGTAGCTAATATCTGCCGAAGGGATGTTCGACTAATGCCACTCTCCAGTGACATGCGGCGAGTGCTACGCTGTGGGCTCTTGCTGAATGAAACTAGGACAGCCACTGATGTTTCTTCATTAGTGACAGTTTTCTTGCGTCCACATTTTGGCAAATCCAACACTGAACCAGTTTCACGAAACTTAGCAAGCAGTTTGCTAACTGTAGCATGGGAGATGGGTGGTCTCGTAGGGTGTCTTGCATTGAAATCTGCTGCAATGACCCGGTTACTGCGTTCACCAGATATCAACACAATTTCGATCCGCTCCTCACGTGTTAACCTCTTCGACATGTCAATGGCTGTGAACAAAGAGAAACTTGTAAATAACTCATAAAAGAATAAAGTTACGTTGAAACCAAGCACACCATTATTTTTCTTGTGACATTACCAATAAGTTTGATGTGTCACATGGCCCTCTTCCTATTGAAAAAACAAAAGTTGTATCCAAGATGGCCGACTTCTAAATGGCCACCATGGTCACCACCCATTTTGAGGAGTTTGCCCCCTCACATATACTAATGTGCCACAAACAGGACTTTAATATCACCAACCATTCCCATTTTATTACGGTGTATCCATATAAATGGCCCACCCTGTAGAATCACTGACCTCACAGTAAAAAGACGCTTCTGTGACCCTCACATACTGAAACCATTCAGAGAGAGGCCAGTGGCAGAAGAACACAGGATTTATTAACCCAATGAAACAGCTGAATATTAATCTTGAGTAGGGATGGGTATCGAAACCCGGTTCTTGTTGAGAACCGGTTCCCACTGTTTCAATTCCTTGGAATTGTTTGCCATTTTTGCAAACGATTCCCTTATCGATTCCAGTCGCCCCGAATGACGTCACCACGTTGCAGAGCGTCATTTACCTGGCAGGGCGCCTAAGCGGCTCAAACGCTCAAAAGTTTGGTTATACTTTACCAGAACGGATGACAACGGAGCAACTTGCAATACTTGCAAAGTAGATATTTCATTTAAAGGAGGAAACACTACGAATATGCAAAAGCATTTGCTCACAAAACACGCGATAACCTTAAATGAATGTCGTGATTTTAATTCCGCTCCGGACTCGTGAATCTCAACCCAGCAGCAGCGGTAACATTTGCACGTCCTCTCCTGTTAATGCGGCAGGTAAATAATCAACTAACAGTGCATATTATGTTAGCGCGATCTGCCTTATTACAAAACCTGCCATTACTGTGCATTTAGGTGACCATGATGAGAGAGACAGAGTCTGGCTGGCTCAGTTCTCGCTGCAGTCTACCGGTAGCGTCTCCTTTCAGGCCAGGATAGACGAATGTCACCGAGCAGTGACTAAGTTTGTGGTCAAAGACTTGCACCCATTTGCCACAGCAGATGCCCCCGATTTTCGGGAAGTGAATGTGTTTAATTGTAGGCAGGGACATTACTGGATATTCTTGTGTAATTGCTACAGAATAATTTATGTTATACTTTGCTATTGCTACAGAAGAATATTTATTTTATTATTTTACATTTACAATTTTTTTCCTGGGGACCCTGTGACACCCCATTGAAGAGCCGTAGGCTGTGGATCTCTTAAGATCTCACTGTTGGGTTTGTAAGGCCATGTTACTCCTAAATTTCTATCTTGTTCAAAGAGAAGATATAAAACAAAGCTCTAAGCTAATCGACCTTAGTGTTCTCCTTTTTAAAAAAGAATCGATAAGAGAATCAATAAAGAATCAAATAGTTAAACAGAATCGAAAATGGAATCGGAATCGTGAAAATCTTATCAATACCCATCCCTAATCTGGACTGGGTGAAAAAGCAGAAGAGGAACCAGGTTAACAAGTCAAAGACATAAATACATTCTAAACAGCAAACTCATGTTAGGACAGAGATTAACAAAGAATCAGATCATTATTCTGTTTCCTCGGTTACCTAAAGCATACAACACGGTAATAATCTCTGGATTTAGGGAATGGATAATTAAACTGAGGCTAGAGACTAATAAATGAAAATAAATGAAGTCAGGGAAGCAATTATGGACCATTTTAGGAATCAGAGGAACCACGTTAAGGTAACAAAGGGAACAGATTAATGAAATGAGGAGGTGCTTAAGCACATCAATTGTAACCAAATTAATAATTAATGTAAAGGCTGAATGATTAATAAAAACAGATCATAGACCATAGAACACATTAATAATCTGTGGAGAGTAATGTGGAAAGTAACTTGTGAGGTAAATCAGCTGCACACATGCATATGCATCATGTGAAAGCTGCAGAGGAAAAGTAGGACTGAGCTCATCCCTCTCAGGAGCGTCCGCCTGTGCAGGACGGTTTGTTTTACGGGCTTGGTGAACCGGAGCGCTCCGGGAAGTGAGCAGTTTGTTGAAGGAACGTGACTCCGGGTCAGTCTGGCTCTCTCTGAGCTCCACACATGTAGACCAGACTCTCCACGTTTCCCACTCAGCCTGCTGCACCTGAGCTTCAGCTAACTACATAATTGGATTGGCTGCAGTGTGTGATTGAATCCTGTTAACCCATTTCCTCACCTCGCAGCGGGCAGCAGACTCCACCCTTCAAGCAATCCACCCATTCTGAGTTTCAAGGCTGAAAGTCCACACCAGCAGGCCCGCCGAGGATTATGGGTCATTATGAGCCGGTAGTCTCTCAGTTCTCCAAACAAACTCTTTAATAAGATCAGATTCTTCTGAGTGTGTGCTTCTCCAGCTTCAGCTCAGCTACCAGTTTGGTAGTTCTGTATCCCCCAACCAGTGAAGCGTCAGGCTTCATTGTTTTGTCTGGACTGTAATTGAAACCCTGTCCGCATATAAAGCCATTTATTTGACAGTTGCCTGAAGTAATTCTCCAAAACAGAAAGGTCAAAGTCGTTTTACATTGTGGGCCACAAACAGCTGAAACAGGGCCAGAGCAGCGAAACTGCACTTTTAACTGTGGACCCACTGTAACGAAAAAGAAAAAAAACAAAATTTCTGTAGTAGACAGTAAAGAAAGTGTAACCTTACTTTGGTGTAATATAAACACTCATTGAAAAGCTGAAAACTTTTCCTGCTATGAAAATACAGTTAGAAGTCTAAAACTGATCCCTTCCTTCAAATTTTCCAAAGTTGTCCAGCGGGCTGGTTTGGAATCTTTGCCGGCCTAATTCTGGCCAACCTCATGACCTCATGTTTGACATCCTGTCATTTGCAATGATATCCTTTGCTTCCATTGTCACCTTCTTCAGTCACTCCTGGAGACCTGCCCACTTTGTGGTGCTAATGGTTGCTTGCTATCGCTATTCCACGATCCCTGGTTGCCCTGAGACTCTGAATGTAAAGAGTTTTAAAGTGTTTTGCTTCTCATTTCATTTCAGCGTCATCGTGGGTTTAATCCGACCAGCAGATGATGATCCTGGTATCAAATCAGAGATTCTTCAAACACTGATACCACATTCATCTCAGATCAAACGCCACTATGCTGATCTGTGTCACAGACATCAAACTGCTGCACTTTATTTAAACTGCATCACAGTTGGTTAGAGAATAACAGGCAAATTTAGTCTCTAGATCGGGACTCTTGGAGTGGGTGTAAAAGACTTGGTTGCAGTTTTTAGCAGAACTAAAATGTGTTTTTCTGCCCTGAGAGTTTGATGTGAGCATCTGTGGTAATTGTGAAATTATGAAGGATCGAAAATGATGGAAAAATGAGAAGTGGGGGTTTTTTTGCATGCAATTTGTTTCAGTCCTCACAGGACTGGGTCCAAACTGGGTGATTTCTCATTTTTCCATCAAAAAAAAAGAAAAAAAGAAAAGAAACAAACTGCATGGCATCATTAGAGTGGTGGTGGTTCTGAAGCTGTCTATGAGGGGGTCGGATTTGGCCGGTCTATAAGGTAACAACCCTGTTAGTGGCTGATATGAAAAGATCATTTTCTGTCAGACTCACACTCTCTCCACTGAAGTCCACGTGTTATATCCAAACGCTGCTGAGGTTCCCTCCTCTTTGCCTGCGTGCTGCTGCATATTTATCTGACCGCGGCAGGTGCTGTGGATTCCAGTCAGAGGGGAGGTGGAAGCTGCTGTGGTTTAGGGGGTCTCTCTGAAGGCGCTCTCAGTCATCAGACCTGACAGGCTAATGAGTCGGTGAAGAGTCCCAACAAACCTGGAGCCCGGCCAAACCTCCACTGTTAACTTTGGCTCCCGGTTCTGATAGAGTCCAGTGCTGCTTTCATTCGGGGTTACAGACACTCGCTGTGGTTCGTGTAATGTGAAGTAAAGAACGGTTCTATGTACTTTCACTGTGTGTTATGGAGATGAGCATTACAAGCTGAAGGAACATTTACTCCCATAGATCATGTTCTGATGGATCTTTTGGAGACTTATTTTTTCAGGTTCATTTTAAAGGAGGACTGGCCATCCTACCTGTGATAGCTGTAGAAGAAAACCAAAATTGAACTTTACACATAAAAATCCACTTTTCTGTGATCTAAAAAAAGTGTGTGTGTGCTTAGATAGTACACACTCTTAGCAGTGTTTACCTCCCTCTGAATGTCTCCTCAGTCTCAGTCAGAGACTACCACACACACGCACAAATACACAAAATAAGTCTAATAAATGTTCAGGCAGTAAGGACTCAAACACAACAACAACCAAAGTTTGTGAGCTTCAGCTTCACTAAAGCAGAAAACATCAGTCGTCTCAGGTCAAAAGTAGGAGGGAGTAATATTGAGACAAAACACCCACAGCCTGCTGAAATCACCTTACATTCATCAGTGGGAGCAGCTGATTCCAGTAAACACTGAATAGATGCTGTGTTTCCCAGACGCAGTGCAAACACACAGGACAAAGACAACTTCCTACACCTGCTGACTGTGTGATGAAGCCGTTTCCAGGAAGATTCTCCATCAGCGACGGAGTCAAAGTGAAACTGCTCGGGAACAAATGATTGTTCATAGAAATGCCGGGCCCTTCCCTGTCGTCCCTTTGCGTCCTTGTCTCCTCTTCACTTACCCATCTAATGATTAATGATGAAAAGCCAAAAATAAAATACATTGCTGGATTTTGGTAGTTTTTGTTAGGAACGTTTTTTAGTATTAAAGTAAAGTTTTTTTAGGATTAAAATGAATTAAAGCCTGCTGGGACTTTCAATCTGAAAGAGATTTAGAGAGCTTTAAAATCATCAGATATCATTTTAGGTTCCCATAAGAATAATTTCCTTAAAACCCTCATTAAAGAAGGAAGTGGACCTCTGGCAGCTGAGTGTGTCCGTTAGCAACCAGCAACCATCATGTAAAGGCGCTTGGAAACCTCAAGTTCAACTGCTGAAAACTCTGATTTCTGACTCACAGATTCAGAGAGCAGCACTTTCACACAGGACTAAGTCAGACGATGGTGTAAGCAGACTGGAAGACCCGAACAGGGAGGTAAAAATGCAAACACCAAAGCTCTATTAAAGCTGGTTCCGCGAAATTGAAGAAGGCAGCGGACATGACATACAAGACAGCAGACAACAGTAGAAAAATGATCCGACAAAGGTAAGACGTGAGTGTAGATGCTCAGAGGCCAGATTTTAAAACAAGGCACAGGTGGAGACAATCACCAAGGGGGGAAATAGTACGAAACGAAGCTTCACTTTACCATCATAACATGCTATGGTGCTAAATGTTAGCTGAGTGCCAGCTAACTGAATGGCATGCAGATGCTAGCAATACTAAAGGCAGCATTCATGCTTCATCCTGACTGCAGCAGAACTGGACTGATGATATCAATTTATTGCAGTACCACGATGAGCCACTAGGGGGAAAACAGCGTGTTTCTGCTCTATGCGATAGTCCATGGAGTCCATGGAGGTGTTGGGGGTGTTTCGGTCTCAAACTGGTAACTAACCAGTGATGAAAGGGTGAGTAGGTTCAGGAGTGCTCAGCACCCTTTCTCCTCCTCTTCCTCCCAGTAGCCATCAGCAGCTTGCAGCGGTTTGTCGAAGCAGAGCTCATTTAGTGTTTTACACACTCCTTTAAACGACTCTGAGCCTGGCCAGTTTCCTGAGCGCGACCAAACACGCCCATGGAGGCGACAGCTTCGCCCTGCGCCTGTAACCACAACACCACAACAGCAACATGACTCACGCGCAGCCTGCCAATATGAGTCCCCTCGACATGAGAGCACATAAATGTGATTAAAAACAACACTTGACATGCAGTATTTCTGATTATGGTGCAGACAGGTTCTCCAACTACCAATAAAACTTCTGCTGGGGAAGAAATCGTCACCGTACTGAGCAGCTGAATCCCTGATGCACACTTTAATAACTGTAAATGCACTTACATTCACACTGAGACTCCTCTTTAATGGTTATTGAAATATATCACTTTAATGCTCGTATCAGTATGAATGTATCAGTGAAAGAATGGAGCGCGTGTAAATAATCAATCCTGTGGAGATGTAAATTTAGAGGTTGAGTTTTGAGCTCAGAGTAGATCTGCTGCTTCTTGACACCAAAATGAGCCAGCTGAGGTGGTTCAACCTCTGACCAGGACCCCTTCTCTGGGATGTCTTCTAAGCACGACCAACTGGGAAGAAACCCTGGACCAGACCCAGGACACACATGAATGGATGGAGTTGCAGTTGGAATCAAAAACATGGAAGTTAAATGTCCATGCAGAGTGACCTAGATCAGCTAGAAAAGTTACCTGATAACAAGTCAGGTGAGGTCATTATATTCTAAACAGCTGCAAATATTTTTTAACCAATCAGGAAATAAAATAAAACACATGTTATTTTGTAACCTGTATGCTCCGTATGGAGCACTGAACCTTACAGCCTACACTGCATGCCTTGTGTAGTCTATATAATTCCACTATATCTTGACGACATAAAGATAATAATGAAGCAAAATGTAATGGGCTTGTATTCAGCTTGCCCATAATGCAGTAGCTAGTAGTTAACGTGCCAGGGCAGACATTATTTTGTCTTGATGAAGAGGATGCACTTTTATTTATCTGGAGTACTATGCTACAGATGTCAGCATGCTTGTTGACATGGTCCGAATTAAATGGTTAAATTGAGATTTGTCAACTTCTTCCTGAAGTTTTGTGCACATGCTACCTTTTTCTCTTCAGGTATTTAACACTGGTTCAATAAATTAAACTTTAGGAAGTTATACAAATGCAGCAAAGTTAAGGGAATGAAATCCCAACTTTGGAAATCCAGCTGTCCATCTCAAAATCAAGTCATGAGCATTGTTGGTCAAGTTACTTGAAAAAAAAGAAATCAGTAACTAATTACTGATTACTTCTCCAAAAAAGTAATCCTGTTACTTTACTGATTACTTATTTTCAAAAGGAATTAGTTACTTAGTTACTTTTTAAAAACATAATACACAAACTGAATAGGTAATAAAGCAATAGATCTTTCAGCCCAATTCTACTTTTTCTGCATAATCCATCACATAAAATGTAATCAAATGAAAAAGTCTCTTTTTAAAACTTGTTTTATTAGTTTTAATCTTTTAACTTTATGCACATTGCATCAAGCAAAAATTAAATTATATGCAACATTCTCTGACCGGAAGAGATTTGTTTAACATTTAAACCTATTTTCTTCATATTCCAGCATATAAAATAAAATATTTTTGTGTTTACTCTTTCAAATAGATGCAAGTAAAACACAGCTGAAAAGAAATAAAATAAAAGACTCAGCGGCATTAAGTCCTACATAGCAGACAGGTTTGGTCCGGACCTGGTGTCAAGCCGACACTGCTGGCTGACTTCTGGCATGGTAAGTGGTATGTCATCCAGTTACGGTCCATGCCTGGTGTAGATAGCACTGTTTATGTGATGGCATGCCACATCTGGCCCGAATATGGTTTGGTTTATGTGGCCCAGGCTCATAGAAAGCAGGTCTTCCCCAGATCCGGCATCAAGCTGGCACTTCTGACTGACTGGTGTCATGGCAGGGTGTATGTCAACCAGATGTGGGCCAGGTCTGGCAATGATGGCACTATTTATGTCCCTATTTTCCTATTTTAGTTAGAAGACCCAAATGTCATGTTGTAATACTACACTACTATGGTAGCCAATGTTTCAAATGCAGGTTTGACAGGTTTGTGAGTGTACACTTTATCCAAAACCTAGGAAGGGCCATGTTTACTGCTGGGTTGCTGTAGCTCAGGAGGTAGAGCAGGTCACCTACTGCTCGGAAGGTTAGTGGTTTGATCCCTGGCTCCTCTAGTCTGCACGTCAAGAGTGTGAATGTGTATGAATGTAGTTAGGAAGCACTCAGTTTAGAGAAAGTGTGTGATTGGGTGAATGTGGCATGTTGTATAGAGCACTTTGAGTAATCCGGGAGACTAGAAAAGCGCTATATAAGAGTCAGTCCATTCACTGTCTGAGCAGAGTTTTGTTATGTTGCTTTTGCACTATTACTTTCTGGCACATGTTGTTATTACATGGCTTGATTAAGGTACACATTAGGCTGACATCTGGGGCCAGAGCTGAAACTGTTCTGGCCAGCACAGGGCCAGGAGTGTGTCTGCAACTGGCCTTGTGCTGGCACATGTGTGGGCCACCTCTGGCAAACCAGATCTGGGCCGTCATTCTTTGCGGTATGTGGGCCATGTGTAAACACATTGTGGCCAGATCCGGGTCATGCCAATTTTGTTATGTGGGGTCCTGTCGCTCTTAAATCTATTTTCACCTGTTTACAAGTAAACGCGTAACAAGTAACGCGTTTACTTCTAACATGTTGCTGTCCATCTCTGGTCATAAGATACAAAAAGTTCTGAGTCGAGTGAAGAAGCTCCAGAGTCAATACCAACCAGTCCTGACTCAAGATATAAAAAACATTCATGTCACCCGCTCTGTCATGTTACTGCTTTTCTGTGAACGCTGGTATTAACTCCATCCTAATGTTCACATGCATGTCTGGGCATGACCGTGTGCTCTGGCGAGCCCCTGTTTAAGCAGCATTAGTGTTTTGTGGTGATGTTTCTGTCTGTCAGCTCGCAGTTTGAAAGCTCTGCTGACTCTCCTCTCCTCTTCATTAAAAACTGGGCCACTCTGCAGAGCACATTTAGAAACTCCACCGCAGACCAGGCGACTGTGTGACTGTGGTTAGGCACCTTAGAGAAGAGGATGATAAATTGCTTTTTAATTGCTTATAAATGTGTAACGGGGCTTGGCCACCTGCCCTGGGTGCTGATTGCTCTGCAGAGCCGAAGCTGAGACGGGACATCGGGTTATGAAGTGAGAGGACTCGTATGCAGCTTTGCTCTGAGGAGAGGCCTGCATGGATACCGCTCGGACCGCCTGTTTGTGGCGGTATTATGGCAACTTAACGTGTTGCATTTCCACAGCTCCCCTCCTCCTAATTACATTTTTCTGTGCCAAACATTTTACATAATTTCATAACGCGACATGACTGCACATGAAAATCATGTTTTCTGAAACATAAACTCCACCCGAAACATAGAAATGCCCCCAAAAATGCCAAAAGCAATAATATTCAGCACAGTTGGACTTTCAGTGGGACCTTTAGTCATCTGGAGAGTTAGCAAAGCGTCTGATTGGCTCACTGTAAAGCCCTGTATTCAGTTCAGTGCAAAGTTATTGGTCCCAGGAGCCCTCATGTATAATATTAAATATAATAATGGTAGGGTTAGTAGAAGGAAGCCTGCAGGCCTACACCACAGGAAGCAGTCACTTTCCATATCTTTGTGGAAACATTTGCTTTGTTATTGTTCTGTCTTGAAATGAAAGTAACAAATGGTTGTACTGAATTTGAGTTTGATGCCAACAACATGTTTCATTAAAGCTCAGACAAGGGCAACAATGAATGGCAGGCAACAGCTCCAGCCTGTTCACAAAGACAGGTTGGATAAGCAGTTAAGAAGATGGATGGATAGACGGACAGATGGACAGGAGCAACAGAAGACTGGAATTTCTGTGCAATGCAAAAAGTCTACAAATCTGATGATTGGGTGTAGAATGAGCACCTTAAAGAGGCTGCTTGTTTCACAAGTAAAGATGTTGAGGGGTCGCCCCTCTGAAAGAGTGAGTGAGCAAAAAGTTTGAGCACAAAAAAGAAAATGGAAAAAATTATGACCAAAAAAATGACCTTTCATTACATGGAAAAACTTACCTACCATGAAAAGAACAGAGAGGAACAAGATCCAGAAACTCCGCTGCCTGACACGACACCCTAATGACCCATGTCTTCATACACACTATGGCTCATATGACCCCACTGACTCACATGATGAGAAGGAGGTACAGTAGGACCCCCTCCAAGGTAAAGGGGGTTAAAAACCTGGGACTCCTCTTCTGCTTTTAGGCCTGAAGTTAAACGCCTCATGAATCCAAATGAAGTCTTAACGTTGTCTTTACTTAAAAACTTAAGGCTCTGTAGTATGTTAGTGTCTCTGTCTAGTCATTTTTGTGGCCGTTTGTGTCGTGTTTTTAGTGTCCTGTTGCTTTTTAGTCATTTTCTCTCATTTACTGTGTTGCTTTCTAGTCCGTCACTTGCCTTTGTAGTCATTTTATATCTCTTTGTTTTTTTTATGTCTGTAGTTAATTTGTTTCTCGTGTTTCTTTGATCTGTTTGCAGTTATTTTGTATCTCGCTGGACTCATTTTATATTTTCTATCTCTGGTTTTATGTCTTTTTGTTGTTGTTTGTCTTGATGTTTTGTAGTAACTTAGTTGCGCTTCAGTGTATTGCTCTGTAGTCGTTTCATTTGTCTTTGTTGTCCTACGTGTCTTTTTGTATTTCTTTGTGCCTCAGTGGCTCTTTGGGTGTTTCAACATATATTTGCAGTGTGATGTAACACAGCCCAACATATGAAACATATCTGGTGGTTCTGTGCATATACTCATGCATAACGTGAATAAAGAAATAATGAAAAAGCTCCTCCAGGCTCGGGCCTGAGCCCCCCCCCTCCCCCGGTACTGGACCTCTTTGGTATGTAAACAGTGCGTTAGTCAGTGGCGCAGTGATCCAGAGTTTCCAGAGCTCATTGGGGAGAGCCTTGCCACCAGGGGCGTCTGAGCAGATGACTAATAAAGGTGTCATTAAGCCTGTTGATTTTCACAGGCAGCACCTACACGGGCCCAGGTAGACCTTGGCAGGTTGTTGTTTATAGTCTGGTGTGAGGGGGGTCACATCCTCGATGTCTCAAGAGGGCAGGCAGTGTCCGACCCTGAATCAAGGTTTCATTAAGTGTGTTGATTTTCACTGCAGCCGGTAGGTAGAGCCTGGCATGTGTCGGCCTCTCAACCTTTCAATAATTATGTTAGCTTTTGGGGGGAAAAAGTGACCGGCTGTTCCTGGACGTGGAGCGCAACATCTCCCTGAAGGGTGGACCCGCTGAGGCTCGCATCCCCTGTTGGCTGCCGGCCACCAAGATGAGATGATTCAGCTCCAGGCTCCACTCACTTGCCCTGCTGATTAACTGACTTTTTTATACAATTACTGGGGTAACTAGTGAGTGCTGGGTGCGGACGGCCTGTTAGGACTGGTGATGTTTAGATGACATGACCGATCAGCTGGGCGAGAGCCTTGATTGGGGGAGTTAAGCGAGGCGGGGCCAGCAGACGAGTTGACCGCAGCTGTCAGCAGCAGCTTATTTTGAGGTCCTGAATAAATTAAAACAAAACAAGCAGTAAAGTCAGTCATTGTTACAAGAGGAATTTGGTCATTTAATGGACTCTCCACAAATAAGTCATTTGTTATGTTTGGTAACTGTTATTGGGCTGGATGGTTTTTAGATTTAAGAGGCCTGAAAGTGTAAAAGCCCCAACAGCAATTCATAAAGGCATGGACAAGTTACTGAGTGGGTTTAAAAGGCTCTGAGCCAGGGGCCCAATAAGCAGAACATAAGTTAAACATCTAAAAATAGATCACAAAAGGACAAAAACATACAAAACAATCATGTTGGGGTTTTGGGGGGCAGAGGTGGCCGTATTTAGGTTAAAGGGTGGAGTGCTGAGACCCAGATACCTGCTAATTAATGCTCATTAGCATCTAAATAAAATTCTTCAATTTCACTCACCAGAACTGAACCTCAGACCTACTCCAAAACGCTCCACAAACACATCAACTAAGGTGAAGACGAGCAGACATCTAGCAGCTACATCCACCTGTCAGTCAGAGAGGCCAGGCTTAACATGGGAGTCTAAGGGGACTGATTCACTGCTGGAGCCTCTACTGGAAATTAAACGAACTGCAGGTTTTGGTGCTTTGATGTAGGCTTTTTTTATGGCGTTGAAATGGTCCGAGTCATCAAACTCAAACAGGTTTCATCCTTTGAGGAGCATGAAAGCAATAAAGTCCAACTGATCTAGCATCTTTTGTGGAAGTCTCTTTCTCTGTTTCTTCTGTTTCCCTAGATTATACCTTTATGAAACAGGATCAGCAGTTTTGCACCCGCTGAACAAATATCAGAGGGACAAAGCAAAAAAGAAAAAAGATGCAAAGAAATCTGCTTATAAATGACAGAAAAAGGAGAAATCAGAACTAAGGTTTCTTTGGTATCAAGGTGTCCCAGTGATAGATACAGATACATCCACAACACACTGCAAACCTAAGCTACTTTTAATCCCACAAATACAACATCAACCCTATCTCTATTATTCTAATATGAACAGATTAAAAGTTTTACACATGTTGTTCAGACAGTCTGGACTCAGAGATCTGAATACAACAAAGCATCAGAGTAGTCAAAGTAATAAACCACTCTGAGCTCTATGAAGCAGACTTTAAAGTGAGTCCCTGATGTTCAGGAAGGCGGTGCATAGCTCTGAGACCAGGCCTGGAGAGGACTCTGGTTCCTTGCTGTTGTTTCTCTGGGAGTCTGTTTGAAGTCTCCTAAGGATTACACTGATTTCACCACCTTAGGGCTGCTGAGACCCCCCCCGACACACACACACCCAGTGGTTGCAACCTGTGACACTTTTACACTTGGAGATGCCAAAAAGCAGCAAGGGGAGAGCTCGAGAGGCAAAGTGAAAGTCCAGCACATTTTTCTTGTATGGACCCGGCTCGTGTGTGGACATTTATTTGACGTGTCACGTCATCGCCGTCCATGCCAAGCAGCCCGGCCACCCTGCAGCAGCAGCAGACTCCAGGGCCATGCTTGAACTCCATGCCACAGCTACACTGCTCTCATTCATTTGTGCAATAATTGCTCTGACCTTTGAGAGTTTTCCTTGCAGTGCTTCAAAATATAGGCAGAAAATTTGGACGATCACAGGTACTAATTAAGTCGGGTATCATGGCTCTTTCCCTTCACCGCACTTCATATTTTAGCTAATTTGTCTGCACTTCTGTTCAGGCCCATTTGTGAGTTTGTGTTGAGAACGTGTGATGCAATGGCTGAATAAAGTAGGACTGATTCACCTGGATTTGTGAGTTTAAGCCATTCGTGTTTTCTTAGCTGCAGGTTCCAGTAGTCGTAAATAGTGTTTGGAGAATGACTAACATTCAGCATTGGAGCGGTCAGTCGGCTCATTGATGAAATGCCGAGCGGCTCCAGATACTGAATCAGGATAAATGATGGAAAGTATGCAAGTCAACATTTGCACTGCAGGTGGAAGCCAGACGGACGTTCAGCCCAGCTCAGATGGCTGCTGGTGGTCAGATGATCTAACCGTGCTGTACTCATCATCGCAGCCAACAAACTTTTACTTCCTATGGAATTTATGCAGGTTTTTCTAATGGACTTTAACATGCAGGACTTATTGAGGATGTTTAATGCTGCATAGAACGGATTTTTATGTTTGATTGAATTAATATGACTGAAGACAATACGGTATTACTAATGATTTATTCACATTTCCATTAACTTTTTCTCATAACTTCCCAGTGATTTTAAGTCACATTAATCCATGGCAATAAAGTTAATCTGCTTGTCTCTTTGGAAAGTCTTAAAAGACAACGTGATGCAAATCGACTACAAAGAGACAAAACAAAAACATGGATGGAAAATAACAACAAACAGACATTAAACAACAAGGAAGATGAAAAAACAACTGAGATGACACAAAATGGCAACAGACACACTTGAAACTGTTTAAAAAACAGGGAACAGTACAAAAAAGACACAAAATAACCACAAATAAACCCCAAACAACTACAAAAGATTCAAAAGCCCCATTTCTGCTGATTGTCCAACTTCTGGAAACCTGCTGAGGGGCAGCATCCATTGCTTGTGTGTATTAGATGACCATATGTGATTTAAATACATGTGAAAAACCAGCGATGAAAGGTAGCCCTGCCTTAAATCCTCACCTGCGCCCTGCTTCTATTTTATCTCTGATGGAACCAAAACAAACTTCCTCCTCTCAGCCCCAACCGTTTGTGGCAGAGGTTCACCTCCCTGAACCTGCTTCTGCTGGAGGTTTCTTCGTGGTAAAAGAGAGTTCTTCCTTCCTACTGTTGCCAAAGTGCTTGCTCATGCAGGGTTGTCTGACTTTGGGGGTTTTCTCTGTATTATTGTAGGGTTTTTGCCTTACAATATAAAGTGCCTTGAGGGGATCATTGTTATGATTTGGCACTATGTCAAAAGTTAAACTGAGTGTTTATGGCTTACCAAACCCATCTGACACTGTAAGATAAGATGGTTTTAAAATGCTGCTCAACTCCTGGATAAATGGACCAGTCCTCATGGATCTATAACCGCATCAAGGATTTCAAAGAAGACAAACTTCTTCCTTTCTTCAGTGCGTCCGACCGCCTCAGAGATCTTTCCAGTGCCAGTCCTCTCATCACAGTTTGGCTACTAAGGTGTCCAAACAGCCAATCTCTCAAAAGGAGACCTTCACACATTCCAAAATCATGATTATGGAAAATAAACTCAAACCATTCTTTTAACCTTGTCCCTTTAGAAACACTTCAATTTTTCTCTCCTTTATTCCAAACATGGCAGCAGGCCTGCATGCTCTCGCTGCTCGCTGTTTGTTGGGCCTTGGAGCTCAGCAGTGTCCTGCGGTTGCCTCAGTTGTGAGCTCACTTTTTATTTACCTACTCCACCCCCACCACCCTCCACCCCTCAAGTCTCTCTAACGGGGTGTCTGGATGCGAAGGCCAGGTGAGGAGGTGAGCTGAAAACCTGAGGTGGTGCGTCAGAGGTGCTATGACTCGCAGACCCGAGCAGGCTTCGGGGAAGGCGACTGAAAGTGCGAGAGATTAACACTCCTACAGCAGCATGTTAATGGTCTGCAGTCGGGGATCATAGAGTTGCCACCAGCCATTACTGTAGTTATGGAGAATTCAGTTGGGATCTAATGAGAGGCATTTGTTTGAGTCTAAAAGGAACAGTCTATTAAAAACAGAGCTCGTAAATACTCCCATGTCCACACCTCCTGAAAAACATGGGCCGAGTTTGACAGAAGATAATAAGCAGTAGTGGAGTCGGTTTTAATAACGCGACCTCCCTCGCCTCCATTTTTTTCCACTCGCAGCCACAGAAACCTGCTGCTGCTGCTGCAGATCCAGGCTAATGGCTTCAGGTTGTAAAAGTCAGACAGCTCTTAAAAATGTGGAGGAGGAATGTTTGATGGTTCCAGAAGCGATTAAAGAAGAAGTCCTCATCGTCCCGACTGACCTCATATCGCCATAGGAAAATGGGTAAATGTGGAGCATTAGACAGAAAGTTAAACAGTACATTTACCTTGCTGCTGTACTTCGCTTGTTACTGTATTTCTAGTTGTTTTTGAGGGAAATGTCTCTCTGAACCACAAAACACTTCATTCACCTTTTCACTTGTGTAGGAAAACCTGCCCACTACAAGGACACTTAAGAAGATCCTTCACATAAACTTCAATCATTTTTTGAATTAAATTCTGCCCATTCTTCCAATTTTATCCAAATATTAGAATTTATCTTGTCCATATGGGCATAAAAGATGTTCTCCAATCTCTATTCTGGACATTTAGACAACACTCGGTAAACAGTCAATACTTTGGAGTTTTTACATATATCACATGAACTTTAACTTATAACATTTGTACATTTGTCACAGAAGTTGTCATTCTAATGAAAGTCATTAGAATGAGAATAAAGTTTCAGTCCAACTTTATTCTTATACTTGTTCTTTATTTCCTTCGGGATTAATAAAGGATTTGTGATTCTAATTCTGATTCTTGTAGCAAATGAGATGTTTGTTCAATTTGTGTGGAATGTGTAAATTTCCATTTCCCCTCTTGTTCATTTATTTATGGAGCTTTATTTAAAACTTTGAGACAAAGCGTCTATTCACTGTCTATTTAAGGATTCCTGGGCTCTCAGTTACATCACAGGAACATTGTCACTGACTACATTTCCAGTCATTTCCATAATTGTTGCAGATAAACTGTTAGTCTCTTCTCCAGTGTACAAAACTGTGTCATCTGCATATAGTGACATTGTTCCTCTTATTATTTGTATCTTTTGCTTCCACTTGTCTTTGTTCTGTAACAAGAGTCTAACATAGTTGTTGTAAAGGGTAAAATTATCTGCCAAAACATTTTGTGTATGAGCTGTTAACATGTTAATTTCTGCTGTAAAGTTTTAACATAGGAGTCTATGGGGACTCACTGCTGGAGCCTCTGCTGGACATTAGAGGAACTGCAGGCTCATTTTTGGTTATTTGAAGTTAATTAGAATTTCACGGCACCATTACTGTTAAGAACAGCAGAGCATTGGATCAGTGGAGGGATCGTTATGCTAATCTCATTTAAAAGACTTCTCATCTGTATTTTTACTGTAGTTTATTCCTGAAACTGGAAAGTTAAAGTCAAATATACAATTTATGCAGCCTTTCCTGGAAACCTTTCATCCGGGAAAAATTTAACATAACCCTTTAAAGATTAGGTTCAAGACTTTCATGTCAGATTGTTTTCTTTCTTTCATTTTTTGTATCATTTTAAAACTTTAATTTAGCTTTGATGAATGAAAACTATAAACACAAGAAGTTGAGTAATTTATCCTAATGTAATTCTGCTGAAATAATAAATAATGAAAGTGTCTGTCTCTCATGTCTTGATGCATGCTCACTGCATCAAGACATGAGAATGAACAATGGGCTGTGAGGTCAGGTCCTTGATCATTAATATGCAAACTGTTATGACTATTGATCAACAACCACTGATCAAAGCCCGTTGTTCGTTCATTTGGTTTCAGTTTCAGTGATTGTGCAAATGTACTGTTTATAATGCTGGGGAAACCTGCAGTCAGCTGAGACTGAAGAAGTAACTTGGATGAGTGACGAAACGTTTCTCCCACTGAAAACGCTACGTCCAGATGAACAGAATCAACTTTTTTGGTTCTGTCTCTCATCTTTCTTTTCCTTCTTCTTCATCAGGTCTGAAAGCATGAGATTTTAAAAAAAAATCTAACATCAGCCTCTCAAACTGCTCTTTTTCTCCACCCAAATTATTTTGGTTACTTGAGGTCATATTTTCTGATGAATCTACCTCACCTTTGAACATTGGTCAACATTTTTCATGTACCTGAGTGTTTGACCTGTGCTTTAATGCTGCTGAGGAGAAGCCTGGTTTACTTTTACATGTCTGAGTGTGAAAAGCATACTGCTTGCTGAGCTGAAAGCTCTGGTGTCTTCATGTTCAGTAGCTGCTCTCTTGTTTATGGCTGCTTTTTCACTGGCTTGTAAGCCTGTGAGTTTATAATAAAATTCAAATTATGGTAAGGAAAATGTTTACAGAACATAGCTGGGACTTCACAGCTCCTGACAGAGTCTATATTTATCCAGACTTCACCAGACATCTGGATCTGGTGCTGCAGCACTGAGGCTGTAAGCTTACAGTAGGTGCTACTGTACAGCCTCCACTTATTACCTCTTGTCTTGTCCCTGAGGTTTGGATCGAATGACTCGACCGCACAGTAAAAAGAGAAGGAGCAGTCGTGTTGAGCGTCTGAAAATCCCCTGGCAGACGGCGGTCTGGTGGAGGACAGATTCGTCTGAGAAACAACAAAAACATGCCAAAAATGAGCCACAATCAGACAAACTCAGTAATAAGGACAGAAACCCGACCTCAACCCACAAGACAGAAGGGCTGCGAGATCGTTTATGCACCGTGGAAGACCTTAGTCACTTCAGACGTGATGCACACGAATTTCCTCAGGTTGAAGACATCACTTTCACCAAGATAACACCGACCTCCTGGATCAGAAACATCAGCTTCAAACAACCAAGCAGACACAAAACAACTGTAGATATATGCAAACCAACAAAAAAAGAGCCAAAAAACTAACAAAGGTGCAAAATAAGTGCAAAAACACAACAGACACAAAACAGGCAGAAACAGATGTAACATCATTACAACAAGATGCAAAATGACCACAAGGGAATCATTGCAAAAAGATGCAAACATCTGTCAAACTGACTCAAAATCATGTAAAAGGTGTGCAAACATGGAATGAAAATCGAGAATTACAAAAATTTAAATGCAAAATAACAAAATTGAGTGTGGTGGAATTACAGGGACACAAGGAGACTAAGAAGACCATAAAACAGCTGGAAAAGCTTTCCAAACACATGTTAAAAACAACACAAGAGGATCAGAAAGCTGCAGGATCCCTGCTGAATGAGCTGTTTCAGTCATGTCTATCTGAGAGAAGGTCCAGGACATGCTGGGGAGATTACATCTCTCAGCTCTCCTGCACCTCCTCCTCCGAGAAACCAAGAAGGCGGTTGCTGGTGTGAAGGACGTTTAGGCCTATCTGCTCTGAGACTGCTGCCCCCATGACCTGAACTCAATAGTTTGAGTAAATGTTGAGAAGTAAAAAAAAAACTGCATGGTTGAATTTCTCAGATTTGAGGGTTTTCTGGTTTACTTGCAGCAGATCAATCATCATTTGGTGGTTTGGGACTGCTGGGTGAAATTACAGCTGTGGGTATTCTTCATTGTTTTACTGTTTAATCAATAATGAAACTAACTCCATCCAACCTGATGTACAAACAAACGGTGGCACAGAAAAAACCTTCTGAGAAGAAAAACAAGCTGTTCTATGGAATTTAGAGTTGATTCTTTCGAATGTGATAATTACTTTGAATAACTGAGTAAACTCTGCGATAGCCTGCCAAGCACAAACAGACTTCCTTGGAAGAGTTCATTAGAAAATCTTCAGCGTGGAGAAGCTGAGTCGTTCGGGAAGAAATGTTGTAAATCTGAGCTCATTTATTCAGAGTTTCTGAAGCGGCTGACTCGATTGCTTCTGGCTTCTATTTAAACACAACCATCTATAAACTTTCTAACGTGTCTATGAAAAGTGGGAAATGAGAAGTCTGTGTGGCCTCAATCTGTCGCTTCGACTTTACGGTCTTTGAACGTCTCTGCAGCAGAAGCTTCAGCTCCGGGCTGAGGGAGGAAAAAGAAGCAGGATGAAAGTGGGTGGAGAGCACAGAGAGTCTGGGTTTGTTTGGGAGGTGGGGGTTAAGGTTCAAGGGGGCGCGATGTAATTAAAGCCGATGCTTTCTAACAGACAACACGTTCAGAGACAGAACTCTTAAAACAAACCAGGGCTGGTTCACTGGTGAGTTTCTTATAGAGTGCTGCTACTCTCACACTTCATTAGACACTTTCCTCCAAGTGGACCTGCCCACTGTGGAGCTCCCCCAACTTCAGATCCTTAAGATCTGAAGTTCTGAAGGGGGAGCAGCATGAACTCCAGCCCCTGGCCCTCATATGTTACTCCAGGAGGTTTGTCAGCATCAGAGTCTTATACTGAAAGTGATTCTTTACCATGACAGTTAAAATAAAGGGATATAAAAGTTGCACCACCCTTCACCCCGTTGCCCAAATATGGCAACTTCTGGCTCCAAGACACGATGTAATTAAAGCCAATGCTTTCTAATAGACAAGATGTTTTAGAGACAAAACTCTAAAAACAAACCAGGGCTGGTTCACTGGTGCGTTTCTTATAGAGTGCAACATAAGATATCACATTCACCTTTAGGTGCACACCAAAAGAATCGCACCAACAGCCTCTGGAATCATCCTTTAAAATGTCACTTTTTTGTATGTATATAGATAAAAATGTCACTGATGTCATTGTTATGTGGATTTATGAGACTTCCTCACTCAGGGTTTGATTCTCAATGTGATTAAACTGATGGCGCTAAAATCTGTGCAGGAGTGATTTATATTTCCACTTGTTGATTTTTATTATTATTATTTTTATTTTTTTAGGGCACTTTTCCTCAGAGAAGGCCTCACTCTGTCAACCAGCTCCAAATCCCCGCTGGGCTCCATCTCTAACTCCCCATGGCATGTTTAAAGTATCAGCTCCTCTAAGCTAACTCCCTTGTTCATACCAATTGACTGGAGAGAAGAAGAAAATGCATTTTGGCCTTGAACTTTTTCTTTTTTCTGGTATTTGGGCGTCTCTATGGAAACCGGGATTTGTTGACGGGAAGCGTTGACAGGCGGCCTCGGCAGCCAAAGACACAGAAATCCCCGCAACTCCTCATGAGGGCAATGCATGCAGGGAAAATCCTGTAAAAAGGCTCTCAGAGGGGGAGAGGAAGAGTAAAAGCTTCGTCCTCTTCTGAGACCTGCAGCCGTTCGGCTTCATGCTCAACTTCCTTCTTAAAAGACTCCAGGACAGACTCACTGTTTCTGGTTTCTCTGAAATAATACCTCTGCAGGAGAATGAATGATCACTGTTTAAATTTGGGTCAAAACAGCTCTGAAACAACACTTTCAGCTCTTTATATGTTGATTTTAATTAGGTGCACTGGACAGAAACTTTTCCTCTATTTAAAGATTAATAACTTGTCACGTAAACATTGCAGCACCTCCGTTTAAAGGCTTAAACTTTACCAAGAGCGCTCCGTCTTTGGAATAAATTAATCAGCCACAGATTTTTTATACTCAGCCTGAAATCTGAATTATTAAAAGCTTTAAATCATGTCCACATGAGCACCAGATTACAGTTTAAATGCAGCGGGCCTACACATAAAGAAAACGTAACATTTTAGAGTTAAGTGAACTGAAAAACGCATTCCTGACCAGTTAGCGGATTACTGGATCATGCTGGGTTAAATTTGTCACAACGATGGTGCCTTCATCACTACCATAGTACAAGACCCTCGAAAAAGCAGGAATCGTGTCTGTTTCTGCTTTAGAATAAAAGATAATTAAGATACTTTATTATTTATTTGTAGGGGTGTCAACACGAGATAAAAGCAGCTTTAAAAAAGACACAAAAGTACTAACAATAAAAAGAACTAGAAAAACAACATGAATACATACAGACATCGTCCTGTTGTTTTGGTGCAGACATCCGTTTGTGTACCCTTTTTCGAAGCTCCTGCTTAGCGACTGGTTGGCGAATGGCTGCAGACCAGTCTTGGTCTTCCTTGCAAACTACGGGCAGTCACAGAAATCTGCTAGTTACCCAATCAACCACAAGGAGGATTTTGGTGCAGCATGCTCTTTATGACCAATTTTCTCCCATCTGACAAACTCAGAAGGAAACATTGCTACTGCATGACTTGGGTTGAAAAATAGCATCTTGTTTAGCATGTGGCTAAAATGCAACTTAATGCTAACCTAACCTTTACACAAAAGTTTAACATTTAGACTTTTTAATACACAACAGAGTGTAAAATATAAACTTAATGTTAGTTAAGAGTCTGTCACAAATATGAAGCATAAATTCAGGGGCTCCACACTTGCTCGCCAAACCACGCTCCGTTCGCTCCACTCTTCGCGCACTTGCGCCACACCACGCCACACTGCCAGACACTCACACTCAGATATCCAGGGAAGAGGGTTACAGGACAGGTCCAGGACATCTATATACAAACAAACAGGGAAATATCAAAACCAGGAAAACACGAGAGAAGACAGCGACAAGAAACTCTGAACTACTGTCTTAAGTAGTGGCCAGGGAAACAGGATGATAAGCCACAGGTGTATGATTACTTGCAGGTGCACGGACTAAAGGCAGGAGACCGCCGTGAGCCCTGCCCGAGCATAGTGAAGACAAGAGAGAGCGAGAGAGAGAGAGAGAAAAGGAGGGCAAAACACAAACAAAACCAATGTAGCCTCGCTAAGCCGACCAGGCAGACACATGGACCATGACAGGACCAGGTAACCTCAATAAAGGAAGGCAGTGAAAACAGAAACACCCATCTTCAATCTTCAAAATAAAACAGGAAGTAAAGTGACACTGGGACCGAACTGAAGATATTTTAATGCATTTTAAATATTTTAAATGTGAGGTCCACCTGACAGCCTCAGCTGCAAAGATGCATCATCCACCAAAGTTAAAGAACATGCAGCGACATTTAACAGATCCTCTCTTTGCTGTTTAAACTCGTCTCATAATGAAGTTCAGTTTGATGTTATCTGTGCAGCCTCGGTTTTCACCTTCACTGAGAAATGACAGCAGGCGTCAGCATTAATAAACTCTTGGTTTCACGTATTTCTGGGTCATTAGTTGCTCATCAGCTTCCTTCCTCTGTTGTTTTAGTTTCGCTCCTATCAAACATTTTTCTTTCCTTTCTTCCTGGCATTGCGTCCTTCTCTCCTTCCTCTTCTTGCCTCCTTGTTACCTCTCCTTTCTTCACTCATTTTTGTTGATGACCTCTCGCCGACACGCCTTGTTGCTGTCTCTGTAATTCGCTGCAGACCTGGCTTTGGGATGCAGGATGTTCTGGTTTCCTGCGGTGCTCAGAGAGGAGATGAGTGGGCAGAAATGGACACCAGCACCCGCCCCCACCACCACGCACACACACACACACACACACACACACACACACACACGCACAGGGGGTCTACCTGCAGTGGGTGGATGGCAGGCGGTGTTGGTCAGCTCAGGTGGGTGTTTACCCTGAGCTTTGAGCCCCGTGGAGAAAAGTTTGACTCCCACTCAGGAAATAATTGGTCTCACTTCCTTCTTCGCTGGCAGCTCCATCTGCCAGCATCGTAATGGAAGCTCTGTGTCAGATTTTCTCCAGAAGTGGATGCCTCGAAGAAAGGAGCTTAGTGAGGATTTACTGATGCACCGTCCTCCTTTTCCCCTCCTCACTCCGTCAGCCAGGAGATCGGCCGGATAACAAACCCGATTATTGACGATCGCTGGCCTGCAGCCTCCACGAGGCAGATCGGAGACTCGCTCATAACTGGAAGCTGAGTGTGTCAGTGCTGGGAAACATCAGTAGCCTCCTTAAAGGATATTTCATGTTTAACTGGAAAATTCAATCACAAATACATTACAACGTAAACTCTTCGCCCACTCCAAAGATTATCAGCAAACCACTAAAGTCTTTATTTTCTGGAATCTGCTTAACTCGCATTAAGATAATTTTTTATATAAATATATATTTTAGGGGGGCTTTTTAGCCTTTACTGGGAATGGACAGTAAAAAGAAGTGAGGAGAGCTGGGAGAAGGAGCAGCAGAAGATACGCAATAAAAAGCCGGAGAGGATTCAAACCTAGGCCTCTGCATTAAAATAACTCTTAGACATTTAGTTCTTCTGTGTTTACACCACCAGCTATCCTTTTATATTCTAAGCTGTCATTCTAAAGCAGTAAAGCAGGGGTGGGCAACTCCAGGCCTCAAAGGTCGGTGTCCTGCAGGTTTTAGATGTGTCCTTGAACCAACACAGCTGATTTGAATGGCTAAATGACCTCCTCAACATGTCTTGAAGTTCTCCAGAGGCCTGGTAATGAACTAATCATGTGATTCAGGTGTGTTAACCCATATCTAAATATGATATGATATGATATCTAAAACCTGCGGGACACCGGCCCTCGAGGCCTAGAGTTGCCCATCCCTGTTTTAAAGTAAAGACATTAGACAACATTATTGATCTTATGTTGGAAAGTTCTGAATGTGGAAGTGAAAAACTTTTTGATCAAAACCAACTGAAAAACGATTACACAGAGCTCACGGTGAAGACTTTCCAGAAACATCCATGAAAAATGGACATTTGAACATTTACAGCAGCGGTCCCCAACCTTTTTTGCGCCATGGTCCGGTTTAATGTCAGACAACATTTTCACGGACCGGCCTTTAAGGTGTCACGGATAAATACAACAAAATAAAATGATACGACCAAGACAAAAACTGTGGTATTTTGTAAATATAATAATAAACGTGAATTCACTGTGTAATTGTGTAACCTTTTTAGCGGCATCCTCCTGAAATGCGTCAACAACATTGAGAATAACATCCTCCTCTCTGCCCCTTAATGCTCTCTGGTCGCTAAGGTAACGTGTAAATATTTCTTTCAAAATCAGACACACAACTACAACATGGGACCCAGGGAAACCGAGTTAATGATAAAAACCCTGAAAACCATAAATTCGACACCCGAGCCTCAACTGGTACCGGTACCAAACGACTACCATCTATGGCCCAGGGGTTTGGGACGGCTGATTTACAACCCTTTCTGCTTAGTGCAGTTTGTCTAGCGTCCAGCAGAGGCTCTAGCAGCGAGTCAGTGCCTTGACAACAAGAGAGTGGATCTCTTAAGATTTAAACTTTGCATTAATAGGGAGCATGGCCTGTTTGACTGTAGCTGCTAGCTGTCCCTGAACTGGACCTCTGGTCTATGTTTGTGCTGTTGTCATTTTTAATGACATCCTCTGGCCAAAAATATGGCTGCTGTGAGATTACTGTACTAACAGACCCTCCAAGAAGGCTGAGCTCCAGTTTTGGTGAAATTTGAGGATTTTATCTGTGTCCTTGTGAGGTACCTGTGTAGCTTGCTAACTATGCTAGCTAGCATTAAAATATAATTTAGCAGTCCTCTCTTGTCCAAATATGGTCATTTCTCCAAAAAAACAACATTCCATTTTCCAAAAAGCTGATGCTGAGGCTTTAAAAGACATCCATCTTTTATACACACACACTGGTACATCTGTATATATGTAGCACATCTGTATATATTTAGCACATCTGTATATTTGTTCACAGTACATCTGTATATCTGCCCATCTGTATAGCAATATAGAACATCTGTATGCTAAACAGATCATCTGTATATCTGTACGTATGTATACAACAGTACATCTGTAAATTTGTCTGTTGTTCATCTATATATTTGGTCTCCTTGTACGTAATCTGTTCATAACTATTCCACCATTATTCTACCCTTATCTGTATATATCAGTATATCTGTACATTTGCCTTTAGGGATCTGTATATTTGCTCTTCACTTAACTTATCTATATTTAATCTGCTCTTATTGCACTTACTGCTCTTGCACTTCTGATTAGATGCAAATTGTATTTCGTTACCCTGTATTTATACATGTGTAATGACAATAAAGTTGAATCCTAATCCATCCTAATCCTATATACAGTCTATCGTTAGCATCTGCAGATACAGCAGAAATGACCATCAGATGTTTTGTTGTCTTGTAAAAATATCTCGTGCACTTCTTTGAGATGTGCTGTTGACTTGAAACATGCAGGCTCCTAACTCTGTGAATGTGCAGCACTTTTGATTGGTCTGGCGTTTTAGCTCTTCTGATCATGTGTGTAGAACATCTGACTATTGCTGAATAATAGAGCACTGCCCATGCACGCAGTAAAATGCCTAACACAGGACTCAGTTCCCATCCCCGGGGTCAAGCTGCTTGCATTTAATGTCTCCTCAAGTAACATACAGTAAAAGCTTACAAGAAACCACAAATCCAGCGTCTTTACTTAACTCAAAAGCAAAGCAATTGAAATGTGCCAAATATTCAAGCAGACTTATCAACATACAAAAGTTCTAGCAGCTCCAAAACAAACAACAGCAAAGATGGATAGTTTGCATCACAAAATAAAGAAAAGGCAACTAAAGAAATTCAAGACAAAATCAGGCAATGGACAGTGTGCAACACAATCAGAACAGAGTCCTGCACATGCAATAACTAATTGCAACAACAGTGGAGGCAGCCATGAGGCAAAAAGATAAATGCCCAGCATATGGCAAGCAATGGCATAAATGCAAAAAATGAAATCACTTCCAGAAATGCTGTAAGTCATCACAAACAAGGGGATTTAAAAAGAGATCCTTAAACCCATTGAGATGCAAGCGCCCAGCAGCAATGAGGAAGTGTTCTTTGTGACTGCGGTCATATTCAATGACATATTCACTACTGTGCATGTCAATGGAAAACCAATAGTGCTCAAAGTGGATACCGGCACTAAATGTAATGTCACGCCAGCTGACCTTTTTGCACAACTGAAACAAGATGGAAAACTCCTGCCATCACAGAAAACTAAACTGGTGGCATATGGAAGTGAAAAAAGTCGAACAGCTGGCACAGCTACACTCTCGGGCCACTCTGCAGGCAAGAAATACCTCCTACAATTCTTTGTAGTGAAACGAGACGTTCAACCTCTACTCAGCCTACCAGACTGTCTCGGCTTAGACTTAATCCTATTGAACAAAGAAATCCACCATGTAGCCATAGATGAGGAAAAGAACTTTTTAGAACAGATCTTCTCAAGTATTTTGACCTCTTCGAAGATAAACTTGGTAAGCTTCCGGTCACCTATTCCATGAAAAAAGACCCAGAAGTCCTGCCAATAGTAAAGCCTGCATGCAAAACACCAGTACCAATGCAAGACAGGGTGTTACTTGTCTGCCGGCTGCATGTTTTCTTTCCCTCTCCCTTTGCTTGCCATTTCCCCAGGTACACAGACTGCAGGCTAGTGTCAATTTGGGGATCTCCAGCTAATTAGAGGAAGGAGGCTTTGATTGGACAAACCAGGAGTGCACACCCTGATAAGGAAACTCACCTGTGGCTGGGTGTGTCTCTCTCTTCCTTGCTTGGAATTGCTTGGCACGTGTGTAGAGCTCCTCTGGTGCATTTCGTTTGTTTGAAGGTTGTGGTGGGAGTAAAGAGGACTAGGTAAGTCTGGGGACCCCATACACTTACTCACGTAGAATCTTTTCTGTTAGAAACATTAGGGTAAGTAGGTAGGTTGGTGCCACCCATGTAATTTTTGAGCTTGTTTTGAGTTAAGGATTAGGGCTTTTTTCCCCTCCTTGTTTTTCTAGGGTAAGAGCTCAGCTAAGTTCTGGTTTTGTCTTTTTTGGTGGGGTTTTTTTTTTTTTTTTTTTTGGGCACAACCTAACTGTCCCTTTCTCCCCCACATTTTTTTGTATGAATTTG
This sequence comes from Oreochromis niloticus, assembly GCF_001858045.2. NCBI lineage: Eukaryota > Metazoa > Chordata > Actinopteri > Cichliformes > Cichlidae > Oreochromis > Oreochromis niloticus. The sequence goes on from NC_031981.2 coordinate 21,964,014, forward strand.
TGTCATTGTTTTTGCGAGAAAGCTGCCATTAAACTTGTCTCAGCGTATAACACTTGTTGTAACCCATATTTAAGTACAGCTTGGATAAAATGTACCAAAACATTAAAAAAAAAAGACTATTAATCTTAGCATTTATACTAAGTTTATAGTGAATAAGCCATAGGTTCAGCAGTGAAAAAGTTAACTGTTCTGAAGTAAACGTGGGTTGCTCTTAGCCAATGAGCTGCTGCATCGTGGTGCAGTGCCCCGCCTGCCATCTCCGTCTGAGAGAGCACAGGCTTTTCCTCCTCTCTCGCAAATCCTCCATGAGCACGCTAGCGAGGAAAAAGAGATGGAGATTCACTGAAACAAGGTATAGGAAAAAAAAGTGATATAAACATAATAGTTAGCACTCGCTGCTTAAGAAAAATTGTTTTATTTCATGTTTACTGCTAAGACGAGTAACTGGTTTGGTTCCTTTTACATTGTTTGGTCGAGGAAGGTCAGGAATTGGAGACGGCGCCATTTCATTGTTCCTGTGCCATCTCGTGCTCCTGTGCTGTTCTCTTTTTGAGATTGGTGAGCAAAGTGTTTTAATTGTTAATTGCTTATCTGCCCTTTTAATGAGTTCATTGTAAGCAAAATGTTCTGGTATTTATTGGGAAATTGTTTACAATGTTTTGTGGAAAACTTTATATTTATGGGGAAAAAAAAGCATTTGAAACCGATGCACAGATTATTATCTGTTTTACTGTTTATTTTAATTTGTAACATGGGTAACGTTACAAATGGTACATCTTAGGTGATAGTGAATTGTGAACTGTGATTATATGGGAATTTAATATGTCCTATAACACTGTCATTGACAGGTCAGGTTTTTTTCCTTTATGTTCCTTTCGATGCATTGCAACGGATCCTGTAATCGATGGCGAGCCAATCCCGTTGACCAATTGACTTTGTTCTGTGCTGCATGGCAGAGTGTGGTAGGCCAGCTGCAACAAAAGAAAAAACACCACACCACTTTGAACCTACTGTTCCCCTTCTTCACACACATCCCCCTGGACTTACGTACGGTTTATTTTAAGGACTTTTCGCGGACTCTGTACATCCCCATGGACAGGAAGGCAAGTGGGTCTGGGCGGTTGGATCTAGTTTTCCAACTCAATGGTTGTCGCAATCAGCTAACAAAGTCTACGAAGTTGCAGATGAATGTTGCCATTCGGATTCTGGTCATTGAAATTCTGGTTTATCTTGAACTTGAACTCTGATTGTACATTTAGAAGGGTGCACTTCTAAAGGTAAGGGTTTTTTTGCTTTCTTTTTGAAGTGATTACTGTGATTGTACCACATGGTTCTCATTGAGGAAAAACTGGTAGCAAAAAGGGATACTTTTATCTGACATGTTTTTTTTTTATGTTTGTTATTAACTTTTTTTTTTTTCTCAATGAGTAAAAATACACAAGCCGGCATTTTCAAAACTCACGGTTGCCTGAGTCTCATTCGGTTTGCCTCTCCTGTACGTAGCCGAACCTACTGGTCCAAAGCAGTGAGCTCTTTTGCATCAAATTTGGGTGAGGTACATTCTGATCTAAGCGTTTAGAGACACATTAGTGTTACACTGTGTTACCTCCTCCTGCCCTCGAGGGGGGCGTAACACAAGGTTAAAGCAGAATTAATCTAGATGGTCAATCTACGTGTGATCGGTCCTGTCACTGGCCAACAGAAAGGGTGTTGTCTATAGTGGCAATCCACAAGAAAAATTCAGATGACATCAGACTTTGCATAGATTCAAGTGATCTAAATAAAGCTCTGAAATGCCTGAAACACCCTATATGTACCATAGAGGAGGTAGCTGCACAAATGCCTAACTCCACAGCCTTTTCTGTCCTGTATGCGAAATCCTCCTTTTGGCAGATAACACTTGACCACATGTTATCCATGCTCACAACTTTCAGCTCTCCATTTGGCAGAATGCCATATCAACTCAGCCAGCGGGGTGTTCCAGCATGCAATGGTGCAGATCTTTGCAGGATACCCCTGTGCTATCATCATCAATGACATAATCATTGGTGGAAGAGATATGAAAGAGCATGAACATAATCTCAGAAAGGTACTTGACCGGGTGAGGGAAGTCAAACTGAGACTTAACCCCCTAAAGTGCAAATTCCGCCTCAAAGAAGTCTGTTATGTTGGACATTTAGTCACAAACAAGGGCTTAAAGCCCGATCCCGCTAAGACCAAAGCAATTAATGAGATACCCACACCAGAAAACATCACAGCCCCCCAACACTTCTTAGGGATGATTAATTATTTAGGAAAGTTCATTCCCAATTTCAGTGAGCTCTCAATCCCACTTTGCGAGCTAACATGTAAAGACATACAGTGGCACTGGCTAAAGCGGCTTCAAGATGCATTTGCTTTAAAAAAACAGCCTAACCAGTCCATCCACTCTCAGCTACAAGTCCGTACTGTGACGTCCAGAAACCCATCACATGCATGTTCGTCACAGTACGGACTTGGAGCTGCATGCCTTCAGGAAGGCGTCCCAATCGCCTACTCCTCTCGTACTCTGGGACAGACTGAGATGCGCTATGCGCAGATCGAGGAAGAGCTTCTTGGTGTTGTCTTCACATGTTCCGAATTCATTGATTACATCTATGGAAAGCAGATCCAAATCAAAATTGATCATCAGCCATTAGTCACAATGCTAAACAAACTTATACACTCAGCTCCAGCCAGATTGCAGCGCATGATGCTTAGACTGCAAAAGTGCAACTTCCAGATAGTATACAAAAAAGGCTCGCAGATGTACTGTGCCCACATTTTGTCCCGTGCTCCCACAACTTGGGCAGAGCGGCAAAGTAATGAAAGGGCAGACTACGAGATCATGTCAATCCAATACATCTCTTTCTCTAGGCTGACCGAACTGAGGGAACATACTGCCTCTGATCTACAGAAACTAAGCTCTGTCATCATGAAGGGCTGGCCTTACAGACAAACTCGGTTGTCCACAGAGATTCGTTAATACTACCGGTATGGAGATGAACTCACCAATTAAAGATGGCACTGTCCCAACTGATCCCAAAGTCTTTACAAAAGGATTATATTGCTATCCTCCACAGAGGGCACCCAGGCACAGAATCTACTAAACGCACTGTGACGTCCAGAACATGACGTGGTATCATGTTCTGGCCCACAATAACTGAAGATATAGAGCAGGAAATGACTGCATATCCAGTGTGCAACAGCACCAGGCCACATCAACAAAAAGAGCCACTCAAGCCACATCCAGTGCTGGACTTACCTTGGTCAACCGTCACCACTGACATCTTTGAGTGGAATGGCCAACATCACCTGGTTGTAGTTGACTCCTACTCTGGTTGGTTCGAGGTACACTTGCTTCGTGACCTGACACCATCATTACAAAGCTCAAAAGACACTTTTCAGTCCATGGCTACCCGCACAAAGTAATATCAGACAATGCCACCCAGTTCACTAGCCAACCCTTCAAAGACTTTGCTCTGGCTACTTGTCACATGAACCAAGTCCATGTGACAAGTAGCCAAGAATACCCACAGGCCAATGGACTAGCTGAACATGCTGTTTGTAGTGTAAAGCAGTTGATGAAAAGGTCAAAGAGAGATGGAACAGATGTCTTCGTCAGCCTAATCAATCTCCGCAATGTGCCATGAGATTAAGCTGAAAGGCTGTTGTCAAGGTAGACATCCACTACCCTACCTGTGTGTAAACATCTGTTAGTTCCCAGACGCAAAAGCAATACTGTTGTTAAGACCAGCCTATATTGTTTTTTCTTAGTTTGCTTTTGCTATTCATGGAAATTACATGTAACTTGATGTTGAAAAGGTGAAATGTTGAGTATGTTCTTACCAGTGAAACAGTTCCAGGTTTGAAGTGAATAATGAATTTTCAAGCTATAATGTTATGGATAAGAATCTATTGTTAATGCATTATGCTGAAGATGATGTTAGTTGTTTATACAGCCATAAGTTAAAGAAGGGGGATGTAGAGCATCTGACTAGTGTTGTTGAATAATGGGGGTTTGAAGCAAATGGTACACTGCCCATGCAGACAGTAAAATGCCTAACACAGGACTGAGTTCCCACCCCCGGAGTCAAGCTGTTTGCATGTTATGTCACCTCAGTTACACACAGTAAAAGCTTACAAGGAATCATGAATCCAGGGTCTTTACTAAACGTCAAACACTGTGGATGAGAAAACTTTATTTTCCCTGAAGTTCTAGGACAGTGAATTAGTGCGATCTCAGAGATTTATTCTGATCTCTGCGATTTATTCTATCGGGGAGGGCAGCAAGAAAACTCCTCCCATAGCTTCCTAATTGGATTTTGAGCAGAATATTCCAGCATATTCTCCACGTTTGCAGAAGAGAGAGTGGATTCTTCTTCAGACTCGGTGTCGGTTATCTCAGCCTTATTTGGAGGAACTGTTCATTCCATCCTGCTTTTACATCTTTATGGACCTGCAGTGTTTGCTGGTTTTCTTCACGTGCTTTAGCACTGTTTGCAGGAAGTGTGGTGAAGGTTGTGTCAGGGCCACTCTGGTCCTAATGGTAATACCATAATGTATGCACTGTTATAGATATGTGAGTGCAGTTATGCACTTTCTTGTTGTGACTCTGTGGTTGTAAATTGTTTTAAAATGTCTTGAGGACGGGCGGTGAAAGCACTGAAGGACGTCTCATGGAGGAAAGAAGAGGAAGGAAGCTTGTTCAGTGATTCTCCATATGTCCCCCAGACACTAGAGAAGCCAAACACTGAGGTTGGAAGTCATTAGGCAAAGGCTGGAGGGCACTGATGGTTCAAACAGCCCAGCGGCTTCAACACCCAGGGGTTTAAAAAAGTTTCACAGCGGTTTCAAATTATTCCAGTGAAATCACAGTTCACCCTAAAATGTGCAAAAATATTTGCACACTGCGCCCATATTCAATTTAGGAATCACTATTAAACCGACATCCATTTACATAAATTAAAACCACTGACAGCTACCAGTTCCAGAGTTCAGTTGGACCGAATAAAACTGCAGTTCCTCTGAGGTCCAGCAGAGGCTCCAGCAGTGAGTCAGCCCCCATAGACTCCCATCTTAAAACTTTACAACAGAAATAAACATGTTTAGAGCTTGATACACAAACTGATTTGGGGAGGGGGATTTTAGATCAATTATCAATTATACCTCAATATTATTATTAATCAGTTATTATTGCTCAGTATGAGGGAAAGATGATTTGGGTAACTGGGCCACAAACCCTGAAATCAGCAGGTTTGTTGAACTATTCTGGCTGATCTGTCATCACCAGCAGGTAAGGTTCACCACAAAACACAAACAGAATACCTCACAATGGAGGTTCCAGAACTGGAAATAATTCAATCAAAGCTGGTAAAAAAATAAACTTCCAAGCATATATTTGTGAATACTAAAATACTCTGAAAAGCTGCAAAGCTGCAAGAGAAGTAGATTCATGGTAGGAAACATATTTAAGGTTTGTGGTGCTTTATGGAGATGTGAATGGTCACATGAAAGCAAAAGAAATCAGCTGTGGTCCTTTGAACAGATGACTGGTGTCTTACAAAGATAACAGGATCATTCATGTCAGCTGCTGGTAGTTTGAATATGGCAGCTGATTCCTGCGGATAGGAAGCCGTGTGAAATCTGTTTATTTTTCATGGGTTAAATGGATCAGAGACTTTTAGGAAAATCTCTGTAATCCCCTAAAAACTGTTTCATTAGCTTATTTTCTTCACATGCTTTTGCCTCTTCACCGGAATGAGGGACTGGATCATAAGGATCACTTTGGTTCTGATGGTTGCCCAGTTTAACCGACTAACTAATCCAGCTTCAGTCTGCAGCCAGGATTTGCTGACCAGCACATAGCCCAAGTGGGTCGACCTAGTAAACCTACTAAACCAGCATACCGCCATTAAAACCAGCCGGCGTCTTAAGAAGCAGATTACGACCACTTTCCACTTTAATGTTCTGTCTGAGACAGTGCAGAAAAACCTACAGTAGACACATTTATTTACCATCATTATTGCTGCATTAAAGCATTTATCGTCTTATCAGAGGCAGCCGACCTTTCCCATGAGCGGACGCCAGCGCCCGAGGAGCCTCGCCGTGAAAGTGGCAATCTCTGGTTTTATTCACAGCCCGCTCAGATGGAAAGATGCTTCCCTTCGCTGCAGGCTGATGCAGATGTGAAAGTCAGCTTCAGTATTGATTACAGCCTCCATCTGTTGTGCGTTTTCTCAGCATTTTTCCTCCATTTTCTATTGTGAATTACTCCCTTTGTTGTGTGTTATTTTTCCCATCCATTCCCAGGCTGTTTCCATGAGTCACTCAAAGTGTTCTCTGCTGCGATCCAGGCCCAAAGTATTATTACAGACAGACTCCTTGTTTATGGTTTTCTCATCAATAAATGGCCTATTGTCTCCGGACACCGTGGGATTCAGTGTGGTGTCGTATTTTAATTTTTACTTTTAAACAGGAACACTGCTATAAATATTACATTTGTCCTCTGAAATAGTGTTTTCACAGGCAATTTCAAAAGTCAAAGCTGGGTGGGCGCCATTTATTGTAGCTTAATCCTTTCCTGCAGCACAGAGACAGTACTGTACTTTTTACAATATTACATTTATTTGACAGCTGTTTTTATGAGTTATTTTAGAGATTAACCCATAAGTGCATGCAGCGCTTGGACGCTGTGCCCCACAAGTGTGTATGTGTCTGGTTACAAAGCAGAAAAAATGTACTTTGTGTATGTTTATATTAGACAAGCTAATTAGCTTGGTTATTGGCTATTAGATAAGGTTTGGAGTACATTGTGAAATCATCCTCTGAATTTGGTCAGTTCACTTTTATTTATATAGCACCAAATCACAGCAACAGTTGCCTGAAGCCGCTTTACCAGTTAAAGGTTAAAGACAGAGAAAGTAGAGAAAGCCCCAACAATAAAGACAGCATTTTTCTGTGTGAGACAGTCTTCCACCATATTAACAGACACACTAGTGTTAGCTATATTTGCCTGATCTGATCTGATCACTCCATGAATCAAAGTTAATGCTGAGTGTTATTAGGGCATTATTTATCATTATTCTGGAAGTGTCCTGAAAATTGGTGATTATGGACATTTATGCTGTCATTCCAGCTCATGTGTTAAACTACAGAAACACTTCTGAATTACCTTTGAGACTCATTCAAGACTGTTTATATAAAAAATGAAAATACCTTCTGCATCTGGAAAGTGAGGGCATTGCTGAAGAGTTTTGCTTTCTCTCTAATGTTCAGCAGGGCACAACTCCACTGGTTGTAAAACAAAGTCTGACTGCATGGAAGTCTATGAGACACTGATGCTATATCTCCCCTGATCTCTGCGCTTGGTAATAATCTCTGATGAGTTTAGTGTCTTATTGAATAAAGCACATTTGGCAGATTCTCCTTTTTTAAGTTATGGAGCCATTAAAGTCACAGAGGATGATAAAGCAAAACCTTAGGGAGGGGATAGTCTACACTGCCCTGTGCTACTTCCATAACACAACTTAATGGCCTCTGGCAACACTTTTGGTCAAATTTAATAATTTAGTCCCCTGAGAATATTTTTTTTTCTGACCTTTTAGTTTTTTGCACTACTGCATATATCAGCCGAAATATGGTGTAGGATGTGTGCTCCTTAGCAGTGATGTGTTGGTACATTAACCTAAGTAATCAGAATATCAACTTTTAGACTTTGGTAGTTGTTGTAAGTTTTAGCAATGAGCAGACCGCAAACTGCGTCATCGAAACTGACAAACACAAAACATTTTCTTTTTTTTTCTCCAAAAAGTTAAAGTTAGACCTGTGGTTAAATCTTAAATGGTTAAATCCATAACACTCCGTAGTACTCATTACTGATACACATAAAAAATACATATTAAAACATTTTTAATCACTGTGGGCACCAGAATACATTAAATAGTTTGAGAAATGTCAGACAGCTTCAAACATGATGAACCTCCTAACCAAATAAAACCCTACCCCATTCTTAACCCTTCATGGGTTAAGAATGAACTGGTGGATTTTAAGGTCCATCTGTTTTATTTTGTTGTTATTTTTTCTTACATTTATATCCATTTAGGAAAATAGAAAATCTTCTAACAGCAAAAATGTATGATACTATTTATTAGTTAAGCAGAGGTTTGGAGTTCCTCTGGGATCCACTCTGGGTCCTCTTTGTTTTTGTATTTTTGTTGATTTTTTTTTTTGATTTTTTTTTTTATGAATTGTTCACCATCACTGCAGCCACTGTGTATGTATGATAATCTTTTGAAAACTTTATTTCTTTTCAAATATTAGGATGTGAACAAAACAAAATACAACCCTAGCTACTCTGCAACTAGTGACATGTTGGATGATCAGACCTTGAAAATCAAAAGTGTATTTCAGTTTCAGGTCAGTGCGTATGTATGCTGTATATATTTTAGATATAAATTTATTAGCATTTTCAGCCCTTATGAGAATTGTAAAACTCCAGAGAAAATCTTTTTGACACATTTTAAAACCGATGACAAAGACACTGCGAATGGCCCACTGGGGACACATTTATGTGGAAAGTTTATTCGATGGCTGTCAGCTGTTTATCTTCTGGTGTCAGATGTTAAAGGCAGGAATATGTCAGTTCACACACTCTGTGGTCAAACACACATTCCCCCTGACCACATGTTAGACTGACGCTGCTTTCACGGCACTGGATTGGGTCTGGGTGTCTGATGATGGTCCTGGGTGGAGGGTTGGGGGATTTTTGTTTAGTGGTTGGTTGGCTGGTGGATCTAGGTCTAAGCTCGGAGCGCTGCCAGCTGATGAAAAAATTCCCCGTCTGCTTTAAGTTTTAGCGAGCATTTTTCTCCTAATTACATTGTCTCGCCGTGTAGGGCTGGAGAGTTTGTAGGTTGGGGGTAAAACTGGGGAAGGTGGGTGGGCATCGTTGCAGGGCCCAATACTAAACTGGCATTAATGAAATTGGATATTGTCCTGCTCAGTGCAGGATTTGGCTCCTCGGCTATAAAAGAGGACCTCTGGCAGTCCTCTAAAGGTTTCAGGCTGTCCAAATCCACTTTTTTTCTTTTTCAGCTGAGACATGCTAAAAATAAAAACGGGCCTTTTTAAAGAGTGTGGCTTTTAATGGCAGCATGTAAAAATCTGCTATGTGTTAACAGCTTCACTGAGGCAAACCAAAGACATGCCTTAGCGGCCTCAAAACAAATTGGGAGGGCAAATGACAAAGCAGAGGGTTGCTTTCTTTCTTTCTTTCTTTTCATTTGGCTCTTTGTGCTTGTGGTTGATCAACAGGGTGAATGAAGGCAGCGGTGACGCCCTGAGACTTTACAGAAAATACACCCACTAAAAAAGACAAAGATAAAAGAGGAACACAAAGCTCCAGAGTACACATGCTCATAAAAAAGATCAGGATGTCATCAGACTTTACCAGTTTACCCTTCAGTGTGCTTGTGCTCTCCAACACATTCTCTCCTGTAATATTTACTTTATGTAATATTTCACAGTCATTGAGGGTGTGACTTTTTTCTCGCCCCCGTTATAATCATACTCACAATGGATGACTGATGATGGCAGTCAGTTCATTAAAATGCTTATTTATTGAGTTTTATGTGTTTTCATTCCAAAGTCAGTGAGATTTTAAGTCTTTGAGGCATTTTTTTTTTTTTAGAAAAAATAGCTAGAGCTCCAGATGACAATTGATGGTGACACTTTTTTTTTTGTTGTTGTTATTCTTAAAATACTTGTCCAGTTCAGCTGCAAACACCTTTAGGGAAAGATCCAGGTTACAATACAATGGTTGAAATTAATTTTAAAACATTATGATTTTTACATTTTAATCAGAAAGGAGTCAGCAGTCAGAGTTTTGTTGACCCATACCTACACCCCAATCTCCTTCGATTGTTTCTGTCATGAATCGGTGAGGAAAAACGAACCCAAATGCTGGACTCTTCCAAGAGAAAAAAACAGTGAATTTATTTACAGTGAATAATATGAAGAATATATACAGTTCATTGACTATGGGCTGGTCCGGACCTCACCTGACACCATGGGTCTCACCTGAAACACAGTGCGAATTTTCATATTGCGTGGCAGAGTCAGCCGAACAGACACAGGATTGATGATGGCTTGAGTCACAAACGGCCCGATGAACCGGGGAGCCAGTTTCTTGGACTCAAAGGAATGTACCTGGTGGTCAACCACACCTTTTGCCCCGACGATCGGCCAACCATTTGTTCTGGTCTGCAGTCCTTAGGAGCACCGATCTAGTGACTCACCAAGCTTGTTGACAACGCCTCATGTGATGCTGGACGGACGCACCACCAAGTCACCTTCCGTAATAGAGAGAAGTGGGGGTTGGTAGCCCAGGACGCCTCAAACGGTGAAACTCCGGTGGCTGTCGAGGTGCTGGTGTTGTGGGCGTACTCCACCCAGGCCAGCTGGTCACTCCACATAGTCTGTTTGGAGGAGTCAACTGCTTCCAGCTCTTGGTTGGTGCTCTCCACTTGTCCAGTGGTCTGGGAGTGAAAACCTGAGGACAGACTCAACTGGCCCCGGAGTTCGGAGCAGAACTCCCTCCACACTTGGGATGTGAACTGGGGCCCTCCCTCAGAAATTATGTCTTGAGGGATTCCATGCAGACAAAAAACATGCTGGGTGAGTAGCTTAGCAGTCTCCAAAGCAGTGGGCGATTTGGGCAATGCCACAAAGTGAGCTGTCTTGGAGAACCAATCAACAATAGTGAGGATGGCAGTATTACCTGCTGAGGGTGGGAGGCCAGTCACAAAGTCTAGGGCAATATGAGACCATGGCCATTTGGCCGTTTGCATCTTGTTCTGGGCACACACTGGACAGGCCGCCACATACTCCGGGGTATCTTTAATCAAAGAAGGCCACCAAAACAGTTGTTGGAGAAATTGAATAGTTCGGTTCTTGTCCGGGTGGCAAGCAAACCTGGCTGTGTGAGCCCAGTGGAGAACCTTTCCACAAACTGCTGAAGGGACAAAAAGGAGACTGGCGGGTCCTGAACCTGGGTCGGGTTCCTGCTGCTGAGCCTCCCAAATCATTCTCTCTACCTCCCAAGTGAGAGAACCTACAATACATGAAGCCGGCAGGATAGTTTTCTCTTTCTCCTTGGATTCCAGAACAGGAGCAAACTGGCAGGACAGTTGGTTGGTATTCTTTGAACCGGGCCTGTAAGTTATGGTAAGGTTGAATCTTGTAAAAAACAGAGCCCACCTAGCTTGCAGGCCGTTAAGTCGCTTGGCAGTTTGCAGATAAGCAAGATTTTTATGATCAGTCCAAACTACCACTAGGTGTTCACTCCCCTTCAGCCAGTGTCTCTATTCCTCCAACGCCATCTTGAAGGCCAGCAGCTCACGATCGCCCACGTCATAATTGTGTTCAGCCTAAGAAAGACAACGGGAGAAGAAAGCACACGAATGAAGCTTACCTTCCCTCTGCTAAGAGAGTATGGCCCCAACACCGGTGTCCGAGGCATCCACTTCGACCATGAACGGCTGGCTCAGGTCCACCTGGACCAGGATAGGAGCAGAAGCAAACAGCTGTTTAAGATGATCAAAAGCTTGTTGAGCAGAGGGAGATAATTGATAAGGCAACTTAGGAGAGGTAAGTTGGGTGAGAGGAGACGCTACCTTACTGAAGTCCCTGATGAACCAGAGGTAGAAATTAGCAAAACTGAGCACCTGCTGGAGTGCCTTCCGGGATTTAGGCTCGGGCCACTCCGCCACGGCCTTGATTTTAGCGGGGTCTGCCCGCAGGTGCCCTTGGTCCACCAGAAACTCCAGGAATACTACAGTTTGAACATGAATTTCACACTTCTCTACTTTGACATACAGCCGGTTCTCAAAGAGGCGTTGCAGGATGAGTTGCACCTGTTTCACATGTTCAGTCATGGTTTTAGAAAAAAATAGGATATCATCAAGATATACAAATACAAAATGATTCAAAAAGTCCCTGATCACATCATTGACCAAAGCTTGGAACAATACTGGGGCGTTAGTGAGACCAAAAGGCATTATCAAATACTCAAAATGGCCGAGTTGGATGTTGAAAGCTGTCTTCCACTCGTCCCCCTGCCGAATACGCACAAGGTGATATGCATTACGAAGGTCTAGTTTGGTGAACACAGTTACTCCTTGTAATAACTCAAAAGCAGAAGAGAGAAGCGGAAAAAGGATACTTGTTTTTTACTGTGATCTAATTGAGACCACAGAAATCGATGCAGGGAAGGAGAGTTTTGTCTTTCTTTTCCACAAAAAAAGCCCCTGCACTGAGGGGGGATGCACAGGAACGTATGATCCCTGCAGCAAGCGAATCAGTGATGCAGCGCTCCATAGCTTCTCTCTCTGATTTGAACAGGCTATATAAGTGACTCGTGGGCAAAGGAGCACCGGGAAGCAAATCTATCCCACAATCATAGGGACGGTGGGGAGGGAGCGACAGAGCAAGATCTTTAATGAAAACCTGAGACAGGTCGTGGTATTCAGTAGAAACTGCCAATAAGTCAGGAGGGCGCAACATTTCTGGGCGCCACGACATTAGGAGTAGCTGACTGTAGACAAGGCTCATGGCACCATGTGTTCCAACCAGCAATCCAACTTCACCCCAGTCTATTTGGGGATTATGTTGGTGGAGCCACGGGTATCCCAGATCCAGAGGGGTATTGGGAGCTTTAAACAGGAAAAACCTTATCCTTTCAACATGATTCCCTGACAAAGTCAGCTGAACCTCCTGGGTGCAGTGAGTCAAGTCAGCACACCGGACGCCATTAAGAGCGTCCGGTGTAGCGTCCTACATGTAGCGGCTCCGCTAGGGGAACTAGTGGGATGTTTAACTTCTGAGCCAGGCCTTCATCTAAAAAACTCTGCTCTGCCCTGGAGACAATTAACACATTGCAAGAATGAATTAATGTATGACTGGAGAGTTTAGCTGGGCAGGTAAGGTGGGGAGACACACTCTTTGCCGCATCCGTCAGTATCCCCACAGTTACTGATGAGCGAATTCTTTTCCCCATGAAAGGCAAGCATCAGCGAAAAAAGACCTTTCTGCAAACTCACCCATCTGGTGTCGTCTTCTATGCCCAGACGAACTGAGTTGTGGCCATCCGAATTGCATGCGTTCCTCCTCCTTGTCCTCTGGCTCGCTCTCCTTCCTCTGCCATGCCATTGGTGGAGGCCTCGCCCGTGACTCTCCAGACCTTTTTCCATATTCCTGCATATTATCATCCAGTCTAATACACATGTCAATCAGCTCACCCAACAATTTAGGCAATTGCTTGGTTGCTAACTCTCGTCTCAAACCTTCATTTAGGCTATTCAGGAATACTCGCTGGAGCGCCTTCTCCTCCCAGCCTGATTCCTCCGCCAGGATCCAAAAGTCCACCGAGAAATCCACCACGCACACTGAGTCTGTGGCTCCTCCGAGGCAGCTCCCAGAAAGTTCTCTCCACAGTGTGAGTGTCCGTGCAGTGAAAAAACTGTTTCAGACAATCTGTGCTCTTATTTACGATGCCATGCTCGTGCTCTGACCTGTGGCTCCTCTCTTGTACTTCTCCTGTGAATCTGCGCTCGTGAAAAGACACTCTCTGCTCCCAATTCCTGACGACAAAAAACACACACACATTGGCAGGCAATTCTAAACAATAAGCGAGGTTCAAACACGGTTAATCGCGGCCATAGTGACGAGGATAAACTCAACGATCCAGTGTTGACTGCAGCTTGGCTGCACTGCTAAATAAATCACTCTCCTGACGGTAATCAGCACAGCAGATGAATGTGAATTTCGTGTTTTGCATGTTTAAAATAATGAGGCAGTTAAAGGTAAGTTAAACAATTAAAATATGCTAACCATCAGTTCAAACCAGGAAAGAAGCAGCAGTCTCAAATCCTTAACTTCAGTTTTATGTTAATCCATCCATCCACCCCAACATCCGCCCAGTCCCAGCTTGGTAGACTCAAAACTGTTGTTTCATTTCTGTTCAAACTGACAGTCAGAGTTTTTAATTAAACTTGACTTTAAGTTTAACTCATTCTTCCAACCCAACCACCTCCCAATGTTACAATAATGATTTTGTAGGTTTGAATGTCACGTTAAAGGTAAATTCGAACCAGGAACCAGCAGTTTAAAATCTTAATCCAAGTTTTTGCTGACCCATTCACCCACCACAATCTTTTCTCCAACGCCAGCCTTTTCGGGTTTGGATCAGGAGTTATTATTATCATAATAATGAGGCAGTTAAAGGTAAATTAAACAATGCTGACTGTCAGTTTGAACCAGGAGGGAAGCAACAGAAAAGAACCTGTAGGGTTTTATTGACCCATCCATGCACTCTGACCTCCTCCCAGTGCTTCTCATTCCCTGTACACCTACATCAGTCAGCTTTGATGTCCTTTGCAGGGTTTTCATTAGAAATAAAATCAATGTAGAAAACATTGGGCACAATTTTCAGGCTGCATATCTGTGCACTATCAGGGCTTTATTACGCAAAAAATTCACACGACGCAATCATATACAGTACCATACAGGTATTATTGGAACATAATTGTTGGATGCATTGATGTGTGTAAATATCCCTTTAATGTTCTAGCTGTTGATGACTTTAATTGCTCATATATTGCTGGATACCTTGTTCTGCAATAATACAACAATCTGTAAAATAAGAAGTAACTAAAATGTTACAATAAAGTTTACAAAGTATAAAATATATAAAATGCCGGTTTAATACACTCTGCACTGTATTTATTTTCAGATTTATACCTATCATTTTCTCTTTTTGCTGTTACCTGCACAGCTGGATTCACTGAAACTTATACGAGGATGTGACCCCTGACCCTCTGTCATATGAAAGTCCCACTAAGTTACAAACGAAAAACAAGTAAAAATGCTCTTTATCCGGGATTTGTATGAGACACCTGCTGCAGTATCAGCAGCAGGCCTGTGAGGGATCAGACAAACAGAAAGTAAAAGGACGGATTCTGTTGGATGAATAAGATTCAGGCCGGCAGGTCGGAAAACGCCTTGGCCAGCCTCTGAGACAACCAGGGAAGGTTTACGCACATTAATCCGGATCAAAACACAGCAATCTGGCACTTTAACAGGCATTCTGACATGTTTGGCAGCACCACAGTCATCCAATTACACCCCCTCTCATTTTTCCCCACTGGCTTTAATAGTTAAGTGTGGACCAGTTGACCAGATGACTCCATAACGAAAAACCTCATCATATTTAACTTAGTTTGCATTTTGGCCTCCTGCTTGGTGAGTTTCTGGGCTGGATAATCAGGCTGAGCTGTTCAGGAGATGTTTTTCTGTTATGTGCTGGGAGATTTGGGAGATTTTACCACCATGATTGGATCAGGCCCACAGGTCTGCTCTGTTGTGGTTTGAGCCTCTTCAAAGCCTTGCTCTGTGCTCAGCTCGCAGGAATGCCCATTACCTTGCGGTCGCTTGTCTCTCACAGAACTCCTGCAGCCAGCAGGTATCCCATCAGCCACTGCAGGCTGTTGTCAGAGCTCTGTGGTTGGGGTGGTGTATTTGATGGGGATACAGAGGTGAACATCACAACACTTTCCTGTGTGGGCCTCTGGAGCTGCAGGGTTTCCTTTGCGACTGACGCAGTATTTTGGTGTTTTTGTGGAGAAAATAGGACTTCAGCTGAAGGCCACACATCTATTTTTAATGCTCCGGCTCTAAATATACAGCGCTCTTTCTTTCCTCCGGGCTGAAACAATGCGTAAGAAATGTAAAAATGTAAAAGCTTTGTTTGGTTTGTGGCCTGTGGAGCCCCATGTGGCATGCACCGTGTTATTTCCGGAGCTGGAATGAGTCGGAGTAGATATTTTGGATGTGTCATGCAGTGGGCCGCCGCCCACGCCTGCAGCGGGATGCAGGCAGCGTCTTGTTTGATGTTGCAGCCGTGATGCAACCGTCGCTGCAGAAGGGTGTGCCCTCTCCGGCCCACGGCCTGACGCATTTCGCTGGGAAACTCCTTCCAAATTCCCACAGCTCCCAGTGAGCTGGGCTGGATTTGGACAACCGCCACGGCCCTGTGGGTCCGGCCGCTGTGGTCAAATGGGATTACAAACCACAAATCTGTGTTTGTAGTTCCTTCAGCTAAAGTTAAAATCTTACCACATTTGTGGCCTGTTAGTTAAACGTAAACACGAGAGACGTTCAAACAAATAAATGCTTATTTTAGTTTAAAGCAACTCCACAATGAAAAAAATAGCATTACAATGCTTTAGGTAAGCCTGGAGGCCCATTTTATGCCAGGACAAGTAAATAAATTAACATTTAAAAAAAGAATTAACTGCAACACATATTTTGACTTGCTGTCTTCAAACACCACTCTTCAAAACTAAACAACCTCATGTGTTTAAAAATCTGTATCGAAGTCAATTAGTGCCAAATAAGTAAACTACATAGATACTAACTGGAAGTCATCATCTTTATTGACTGTGTTCAGACAAGACACAGTAAGATTACACATATATGCAATTTGCAACTGTATGGCAAAAAAATCTTTTTAAATATTCAAATATTCAAATGATTGAAAAATGTCAACATAAATCACCCAAAAAACGCATAAATGAGGCATGAAAATTAATCGATTTTGACTTTGTTCATTTATTTAAAGCCAAAATACCAATAAAATCACCTCACTCAACTGGTTTTTGATTGTTTTTTTGTTTTGTTTTTTTTGTTTTTCAGAATTTTAGAAAGCTTAAATAGAACATTTACAGTGATAATAAATACCTTAAATACAGTAGGAAACAACCAAGCCCTGAAGATTAGACCCTTAAGTAAATGTTTTAAATGTTTAAATAGAAAAAAGCCCCATCCCAGTTTTATGTTATCGACACAGCTGAGCTTCCGGAAACATATATTTTAATTTGAACTAATGACACAGAAACAGCTTTTAAATGGTGATTAATTGATGTTTGTCATGTGAAATTTTATGCAACAGAAATATTTAACATCTCTGAGGCACTCTGTGGTTTTGTACATCGATTCATCCTCCAGGTTGTCATGTCATCACATCTTTGTCTTTTAGTGCTAAAGGCAGACGGACGGCTTTCCTCATGGTCGTAAAAGGGGAGCCGAGACACAGCAACGCCTCTTATGAAAAAACTAAACGAGGCACAAACTGCTTCGAGGTGAAAACAGCCAATAAAAAACAGGAAGAAGCACCGACGAGAACATCAAAGCTGTTTTAGCTTCACCCTGACCCGGTTTGTAGTTTATTTGCATTTAAAGCATTTTAACTTTAATAAAAAGTCTGAAGTCAAAAGAATCCCAGAGCTTGAAACAGTCTTTACACCACAGCGCAGAGAGGTGGAAGACATTAAGAAGGGTTAAATTGGCTGTAGGTGTGAATCTGAGTGCCTTGGAAGGGTTCCTGGATAAATCACAGTGCCGGGTCACTGTGAACGTCCAAACAGATGAAAACGACCTTAAACACAACGCAGAGCTTTTCCAGGCCATGAGCTCTTCTCTGCAGAAAGGATCCAGCGGACAGTTCTGTGAAGGAGGTTATCTAAGCGCTGAAATAATGGAATGTGTAATTTCGGGATACATCCTAATCCTTCGCCTCTGTGTCGCTGCCAGAGGAGCGTATAAATCCCTTTCCTGGTATCAGAGCCACTGATTGATCCGCGGATCATCATTCATCATGATCACTGCGCTCTGTGTTCCTGCTCCATGTTCCAGCTCTGGCTCTGAGCCAAAAGGGTTTAAGGCTCTAAAGTATTCCAGACCCTGAAGGACTCAGTCCTTCCAAGCATGAATATCATGGGAACATTTCAGCGTTTCTAAAAAGACCTCCGCATCTACTCTATGTCTGACCTCACTGACCAAACACAGAGGACATTTGTGATTGTTCATCTGTGAAGCACTCAGATCAGAGTTCCTTTAAAATGTCACCACAAGCACCAGACCTCCCATTCCACTTCATTTATTTAGTGCAGTTTAATGTTACCTGTGTTCATTCTGTGCAGGTGAGCTGCTATATTCAGCTAAATGTGACAGAAATACAGGAGTGAATTAAACAGGATAATTTTTTCAATTATTTCAATTCCTTTTAGTTTTTTAATATAGCGCCAAATCACAAAAACAGTTGCCTCAAGGCGCTTTATATTGTAAGATAAAGACCCTACAATATACAAAGAAAACAATGAGATGACCTCCTATCAGCAAGCACTCCTATGGGGTCATCACAATTAAAGGGAAAAGTTATAAAAAAGTTAATTATAATTATTCTGACTGGCCAGCTTTTAGAATTTTACTGAGAAATAACGAAGAAGCATCCTGCTCTGATATCCAAACCACCTCAAGTGGCTCCTTTCAATGTGGAGTAGTCTCTACTCTAAAAATTAATTAATTAATTAACTAACTAATTAATTAATTAATTAATAACATCCCTTTTTAAAACTATTTTGGCATAATTGAGTTTCCATATAAACCATCAGGACTTGAATTAGTTCAGAAAAACTACAACAATAGTAATAGCCTTTAAACAATAAATACCAGATGCATGTGAGGGGTATTTTTTTCATTCTTACGTGATTCACAGTTCATAATAATCCTTCTTTATTCCACACTGGGCCTCCTCTGTCTGAAACAAGCTGCTTTAAATGATTCCTCTGAAGCGTCACCATTTCACTGCTCTTGTCTTAATTTTGAACCCTCTCTGCTGTTCTGTCACCACCTTCAGTCTGAGTTTGCTCACACTGAACTTGTATTAATCCAGAGCCTGTTGAAATGAGGGTGGATCCAGATTTATGGCCTTCATGGAGCCTCATGTTTCCCTCAAAGGGTTCAGGTAGCAGCTAATGGGCTGTGCAGGAGCTCCATGCAGATCGGGGAATTCACCCTGACTCGTCTCATCAAGTGGAAATTCTTCAGCAGGGATGTTATCAGTGTTTTCTTTGGGCGTGTATCTCCAGTTTGAAGACTCAAGTCTATTTGTGTCATAACATTGAGCTGTTTTTAGACTCTGAAGTCAGGCTGAGGCGGGAGTTTCCAAACAATCACTCAGTGTCATCATTAGCTCTGCAGGATAGAAACATGATGCAGAGGAGCTGCGCCATACAACTCACGTCAGACACCAGAGAAACACCACCTGCTGCTCCTGCATGCTGCACACTGGACGGGAGGTGGGCAACAAAGCCCAAGAGCTCATTAACTTGCTTGTTACAACAATTAAGCACACAGCAGCCATATTATTGGTCACATAATGTCATTAAAAATAGTCCAAAAGCCTCCAACAGCACAAATGAGTGGTCCAGTCCAGGGTCTCTGGACCGTGTAGCTAGCAGCTACAGCCGCCTGTGTCACCATCCACATGGTGGAGTCAAACAGGGCACGCTCCTTATAATGCAAACAATTTCTGCTGTGTTGGACACAAACGCAGATGAAGCTCTCATTCTCTTAATCCACCTGTTGCTTTTCAAACCTTCAAGGTTTATTTAGGACTCTGGAGTTCATCAAATTCTCACAATGAATGAAGGCCAGTGAAGCAGCAAAGCGATAAAAGAGCTTCAAAGCATCATGAGAATGAGTCCGAAGCAAACTCTCACAGAGATGATTCACATTTAAAGCTAAGAAGAGTCTGAATAAATAACCCAACCAAACAGGAGGAGGCCACACAGGCAGCGAGCATAGTCCACACTGAGCAGTCTGAGCAGCACCGTTTGGTCAGGGATCATTGTTAATGAGTAAATCATTGCAGTTTGATTTCAAAGAGGTTTCACAACCATGAATGAAAGCTGCAGGCAGACTGGCGCGGGCATCCCGATCGGTGGATTTATCTAAGACGGCTGTTGTTAGAACCTGATTACACACAAAGCATCAACTGAGCTGATTTTCACATGTATGTATATTCAACATTATTTTCCTAGATGTCTGTAGTTAGTTATAGAAGACTAGCTACATGTTTAACCTAGCACAAA
The DNA here is from genome assembly GCF_001858045.2 of Oreochromis niloticus. NCBI lineage: Eukaryota > Metazoa > Chordata > Actinopteri > Cichliformes > Cichlidae > Oreochromis > Oreochromis niloticus. Next base: position 21,984,023 of record NC_031981.2, read on the forward strand.
AGCTACAAAAGTATATCCAATCACTGTTCAAGCTATATCTAGCTAGACATTATAGCAGTAAATATTTATTAGACCAAAGCTGTTGAATCTAGCCAACCCTGGGAGCTTAGGTAATTATCACTGTAGTTATCCAGCTAGATGATGCTGATTGCAGTTTGCTACATATATAATTATATGTAGATGAAGTGAGTGTAGCTGTATGTAGCAAGCTATTATTAGCCATCTCTAGGTGTTGAAGCACAGCAAAGTGTTTATCAGGCAATTAGCTTTAGCACAGTGAATATTATCAGTATTATTAAGTTAAACTATATGTGTTGATGTAAGATATCAAATGGGTTTTTTTAGCTGTAGGTATTATGCTAGACCAGCTTACTGTAGCAACAAAATAGCTAATGTCCATATTAATCAAAATACTATAGATTATTTAAGCACAGCAAATATTTATCTAGGTGTGTGCAGCATACTCATATGGTAGCTGCTTGTAACGTACATGTTTTATTTAGCTTATTCCAGTCTACCTTAAATTGCTAGCTAATGTAGCCATAAACATTTTCAGTGTTAACTTTTAAGTGCTAAAGTTGATGTTAGCATTTTAAGTTTTCTTTTAGCTATATATAATTTGTTCATAGAATGGCAATGTGTTTTATATAAGTAGTTATCCTTAAACCACAAAACAGCAAGCATAATCAATATTAATCTATAAGGATATCAGATGGTTGAGTTGTGTATAACATGCTTATTGTGGAAACTAATAGTTTCACTTGATAACAGGCTGATGTGTCAGTTGTTTTCCTTTCAGCTTGTTCTGGATCTCCTTGGCCCCTTAGTAAAATATTTATGGATTATATAAATATCAAGCACACCATAGTTTGTCTTCCCGCTGTTGGATCCATCAGAGGCGGCATACAAATTTACGCCGCCGCACACACATCGGTAAATTACATCTCCCAGCAGGCCGAGCAGCCAGGGTGCACATGTAGGCTTAATTACAGAGAGAACCCTTGGAAGAAACTAATCCTTCCCCATTTTGGAGAGCTTTGAGCTCCAGAGGAGGCTTCTCGACTCATCAGCCTGTAAATCAGCACTCCGTTGGCGCGAGCTCCACTTCCTGCCCCTACGGCAGGCCTCGCACTCTCTGAATCACTGTGAACCCAGAGGACTGGAGCTGCAGGGAGGCCAGGTATATTTGCTTATCTTGCACTGTTGGACATGCTGGAATCTGTGCAAAGAGTTTCAGATGGATACTCTGAGCTTTTTGAAATTCAGAACTGTAAAAACTTCCAGTCCCACTCGGACAGTGAAGACGCCGACTGTGGGATTTTTCTGTCCGTGCGCGAAACATGTGGCCTCTCAGACCGTTTGAAGTCTTTTCTTTAACATTTAGAGCTGACAGAGATGATTACTTACAACATGAAGAACACTAATCAGAGAGACATTTCCCTTTTTTGTTTTAAGTTAGTGGAAAGAATAAAAACCGACTGTTGGCCTTGTTCCCGTAGCAGGAATTAATTCAGCAGATGGGATTTGGACAGTAAATATGTGCAGCCATGAAAGGATTACTGAAGCTCTGAAGAGGCTGTAAACATTTACTGCTTGAAGGTTAATCAAGTGACAGCAGAGAGACACAAAACCCTACAAAAACACAAACTTTTCCAACACAATCAGGCCTTTCTTCCCTCCATCAGCAGTGAAAACAAACTCACTGCAGCTTCACCTGAGCAGGTAATAATCACCTTTGATTCATTCATTTCAGATTCCATGAAGACACACCTTGAATCAGACCCTGCATGTAATTGCTGAGCTGTCGGGTGAGGTCTTTGGTGTTGGGGGGAGCATTTGTTTCGCTGATCGTCATCATTGTTGGGCGCTGAGCTGCCGAGCGCGACATAATAACAGGGAGGCCGACACATCCTGCAGGCAGCGCTCACTGTTTATGATGTTTAAGGCAATTAGAGCTCATCATCCAATCAGACTGCAGTCAGTGAAAGCATTGTTCAGGTGGTGTTTGATGGATTTCAGCACAGGTAATGTACTGAAATCTGTTTACAGTGCAGAACAGCCAAAGACTGCTGATGACTCCTGAGGGCCGAGTTACGGGAAACTGTAAGCAGTGATTTAGATTTTTATTCAGACTAACCTTATTAACCATTTCCAGGTTCTACATAAACTCTTTTCGGTAGAGACAAATGCCATCATATGACGGGAAGAAATGATGATGGCAATAAAATGCAAATGATGACTTCATTCATGAAGGGAAAGAGCTATCTAAAAAGTCATTGCCTCCTAATCCTAATAACTGGTTGTGCCACGCTTGGCAGCAAGAACAAGTATTTGTTATAACTGAGAGTCTTTAACATCACTGTGGAGTAGTTTTGGTCCACTCTTCTTTGCAGAATTCAGTGACATTGGAAGGTTTTTTAGTATGAACCATCATGCCAAAGCACTTGATTTAAGTCCAGATTTGGGCTAGGCCACTCCAAAACCTTTATTTTGTTTGTATCATCTATTCAGAGGTGGGTTGCTGGTGTGTTTTAGATCATTGTCCAGCAAGTATCATTACATCATCGAGCATCTTTACAGCAAGTCGTCCAAAAGCAACAAAGTAGCCTGAGACCATCACACTACCACCATGTTTGACTATTGGTACAACATTTCTGCTTTTGTCTCGTCAGTCTGCAGAATATTTTACAGGTAGATGTGAGACGAGTGTTTGTAATCTTTTTGGTCAGCAGTGATTTTCTCCCATGGAGGCCATTTTTACCCAGTCTGCTTCTTATTGTTCTTGGAGCAATTTTGGTAGGCTGGTCACTCCTGACATCAGGCTTCCTGGTCACAGTATACATATATATATATAATATGACACGTCAGGATGTCATATTAATGTAATCATATAGTTAATTCTTGAAATCATCATTAATAAATTACATTTTGAATTTGCTCTGGTTTTCTTTGATGTTAAAATTAGTTTGATGATCTGACAAATATGCAAAAAAAAAAATAGGAAAAGGAGAAAATACTTTTTAAGAGCACTGAGAGTTTTTAAAAACTGAGCATATTGACATAGTGACTCAGTGACATTTGACCAAAGATGGTTGATGTTTGTAATAAACTTTTTCACTTGTATTTCCCAAACTGTGAGGTTGTTGCTTATTTTTTTCCTTATTAAACAAATGTTTACTTTAACCTGCGACTTCAACAGGTCATCAACTTGAGTGAAGCTTCAGGTCCTTGTGTTTCTAGAACTCTGACTTTCTTCATCTCATTTCTGTTTTTAACACAGAAACTGCAGCTTGACTGGAGTCCTTTTCCACATGATAGTGAAGAAGCAGGTCTACTCTGAGTGTCAGGCTTCTCCACCGTCAGCTCTGAGTTTGAGCACATTTACATTTCGGTTTCCTGCCATAAAAATCCGTTTGAGGAGTTTATGTCAAGTATTTCTTCGACTGTCGCTCCATAAGTGATGAAATATGGAGGATAAGTGGAGGAAGACAGTGACTGACCACAGGCACACCGCCGCAGACCAAAATGACAGAGGTCATAAAAAGCATGGATGTCAGGAAATAAAAGCAGCGTTTAAAGGACGCGCGCACGCACACACGCTTGGTAAATTACTGAGCTCTTTATGTGTTTTTCCAGCTCCAGCAGAACTTTGCTGTGGTCTCCCAAAATTTTCCTGCTGTCACTTTTAATGCAGAGGAACAATAGAGGAGCTCGTGGACCTGAGTGACATCACAGAGGCCTGACAGCAAAACCTGCTGACACAGAGGTGAGTCAGCAGGTAGACGTCAGCGTGGATGACGACACATAGCAGGGATGATGCCCAGCTGTAAATCAGTCCTAGGATGATGGGAAGACATGACACCCCAGGGATGGGTTTAAAAAAAGACTGCAGAGCCCAGAAGTCAGAGGAGCCAGAAGCTCTTTTTGAAGTGGGTTGATGTGACTGTCACATAAACAGAGCACTCATGGGCTTGGAAATCCTGGAAAAGGCATGGAATCTGAATGTTTTCCAGGCCCGGAGACAATTGAGTAAGACTTATATTATTAAATCCTGAATTTAAACAGGACTTGTGTAGCAAACAAAGACACACGGCAGACGATCACACATTAGCTGAAACATAAATAAAATTGAGTTTGTTCTTGCCAAACGTTTTTCCAAATATTAGTATTTTTATTTTATATTGGATTTTGTTTATTTATTTATTTTTAATCTTAATATTTGCCATTATTATTATTATTATTATTATTATTATTATATTTATTTTTCCTCTTTTTCATTTTTCTATTTTAGTTTGTATTAAATTGTTTTTTTATATTTTAATATTATCATTTTATTTTATATTTTGGTACTTTATTTTTGTTATTGTAGTTACTTTTCTATATTTATTCTTTTATTTTTATTTTATTATATGTTTATATATATACGCTTTATGTATATATAAATTTATTGGGGATTTTGGGGGCAGGAGGGGTGATTGATGTCACGTGTGGTTAAATCTGGCTGGTTGCACTCGGTCGGCTCCTCTCGGCTGTTTTACGTCTCCTGTGATGGAGGTTTATGGAGAAAATCCTTTGACTTGTTTAGAAAAACATGAGCTAAATGTTAAAAACAGCTGGACTCAGATCGGCACAGCAACACCACGCCGCCGCCGTCGTCTGCTGCTTGGTGTAAATGCCGGCGAGGCGTGGATCTGTCCCCGCTCTCTGTTGTGAAACAAACAATCGTTTGATCTTGTCGAGTCACCGCACTCTCATCCCCAGACACCCAAAACATGCATTATAACATGCAGGGGGAATTCTGTGCAGGGATTGGCTGGCGGGGGTGGACAGGTATGCACTCGGTGACGTGTTCAGACCACACAGAGCCGGTGTGCTCGCCCTGCAGGTCGCTGCAGTTTCCTCTTGTAAATATTTGGCACTGTGGGGAGCTGAGGCCTCGGGTGAGCTTTAATTACAGCACAGGACGCTTTCATGTGGTGCATACCTGAGTGCAGGTATTTCTGTGGGGAAGGGGGTGTTTATGAGCCTTCTTTGGTTTCACAGCAACAGCGGCGGCGCGAGCCCCTAAGGTTTCACTGACGGTGAATCCGTCTGATCCCTTCAACAAACACAGACTGTCGCTGCATGATGATGCTGTGATGTCATCGCTGAATAATCGTTCCCACACCATCGAGCTCGGGTGCTCTGTCAAGAGGAGGATGGTCACAAAGTGTCCTCTGCATTACAGGAGAGGTTAACGTGGGCAGGAACGACATTTCAAACGCTACGATGTGGATTGCAGTCAAGTTTCGTGTACGATGACTTCCCGTTCCCTGAGCTGCAATCAAGGAGTTTTGTCATTTTCACCCCACAATCCAAGTCCTTGTTCTTCTATCTCTTTAAATTTTTTTGCAGGCTGAAAAACAAAGCACCAAAACCTGCAGTTCCTTGACTGCCCACTAGAAGTGCCAGCAGTGAGTCAAACTTTTCAGTAGAAATAAATATGTTTACAGCCTGATACACAAAGTGCTTGGTCTCTGGAGACCATTTAAAGTTTGCATTATCAGGGGCGTGGCCTCTCTGATAGGTGGATGGTGACACCGGCAGCTGTAGCTGCTAGCTTTCTGCTAGCTTCACCTGAACTGGACCTCTGGGCTGTGTTTGTGCTGTCGGAGCCTTTTTGAGCATTTTCAATGACATCATCTGACCAATAACATGGCTGCTGTGAGGTTACTGTACTAACAGACCATCTATGAAATGTGTGTCCATCGTTGATCTACAGTCTGTGTTTCAGTCACATATGAAAGTATAACTTTGATTCAAACCTGTCTCTATTGTCTGTCTGTTTATATATAAGCTCAGATGTTTATCTGCTCCTAACTTTAACGTTTGCCACACTTCAGTAAAACTCTGCTTCCTCATATGTTTAGTGCAGTTTGGTCTTCAGTTGCTGAAGTCTGTTACATGTTTTATGAGCTATAAAGTGAAGGCAAAGCCAACCTCCACCTACGGAGGGTGTGCATGACTTATATGCACTCTCTTGGTTAATTTCAGAGGATGAACTCAGCACAGAGAAGTTGGATTTTATTCTGAATATCGTCTGGATCTCGCAGATCTTTTTATCTCTGAGAAATTAAAAACACAGCACCTCGTCTCCTCCGATTGAGAGCGTCTTAAAATAACTGCACGCTGAGGGAGAGGCGATTAATTTTTCCACACCAACACTGAACAAAACTTTCCAGGAATTATGTAATTTCATGTGAAGGCCAGAAAGCTTGGCCTCACCTTTGCACACTGCCCCCTGATGGAGGGAGACTCACACAGCAGGCGGCTGAGAAATGAAGCTCACTGATCTTTTCTGCAGGCTGTGCACTAACACGACTATAACACATGAACAAATCTGCCCACTCACATCGTCCTCTTTCGCTTTCTCCTTGGCGTCTGTTTCCTGAGTTGATTTTGGGAAATAAACTCTTGTGTTTTCAGTTTCTTGTTCATGCTTTGACTCGGGTTGAGTTGACCTGACACCGGTTTATTTTTATTCTTTTAATTCTGCAGATCAGACCAGAAGCTGCTCTCAGCTCAACCCTCACACACTCCAGAAAACTCCAGCTGAGTGTTTCCTTCATGAGGTCAGGAGAGAAAACAGGACTGATGGGAAACCAGCCATCGCTCACAGGGACTCTGAGTAATCCGCTTCACCACAGGATGAATCGACACTGACGTTAGAGGAACTGCAGCTTTTGGTTCTTTGTTTTGTCTTTTCAGAGAGCAGCAGTCAGTAAGATGAGCTCTGACTGATCATCATGTCTCCTGATCGTGTGCCTCCTGACAGGCCTCCACCTCTCTGACCGACCTCTTCATGCCTTGTGTTGTTTTGACCTTTCTGTTTTTTCCTGCCTCTGAGATCCACCACACCCACCTCTCATCCAGCCACGCTCGCTCTTCAGCCTTCCTCCATCTTCATCTCCATCTTCAGGAGTCTGAATAAGTCTGAGTAATGTGGACAATCATCACTTCTGTCAGACCTAAAAATGTTTATTTCTGTTTAAGAAGGTTTTTCTGCAGGATTTGTTGAAAGTCTAGCTTCATTTTGTCATTTTAAATTAAATATGCCCAAATCTGAATTTATTATGACTTAAAAAACTGTAAATTCTAGAAGCTGAGATGCTGGAGACATCAGAGCTTTTAAAAAGTGTCTCAGCTCTCTATAAAAATATTATTAAGGTCAAATAATCGATTAATCATCTTATTTATGTTTAGATTGATATAATAGGGCAAATCCAACATGTGGAAAAATATAAGAGAATTGTTAGTTCAGTTTCATATTTAGGAAATTCTTTAAATAATTTATTAGTGTCATATATATATAGTGTTATATGTAAGAGCTTATATTTCATTTAATACATTAATGTGTGTATTTTGTATTCTCTTTAGTTTTTTTAATTTTTAAATAAAACTTGTAAACATTTGAGCAAAAATATTCAACATCAACAGATTCATCTTAGTTTGATTATTTTTTTTAAATATTTCTTATCCATTTGCCCTGTTACATTTTATATGACTGATGCTGTTTCAAGGGGAGGATTAAATTGTTTTTACTTGTTCTTATTATGCAGTGTATATTATATCCATGATAAAGATTTTTTTTAAAAAGATTAAATCAAGTCACTTTAACCCTATCTGGGTTCCTGGGTCGGTAATCAGGAACCCAGTTTTCAGTTTGGACTTTTGTCAGTGTTTAGTTTCCATGTGCTTCCTGTTTTATTGTGTTAGCCTTTTGTCTGTGTGCATTATGTTCAGTTCTTCTTACCATGTCTCATTGGTCAGATCCAGTTCAGCTGTGTTCTTACCTGATCATCCAGTGTATTTAAGCCCTCAGTTTTTCTCATTTCGTCATCGTCTATTCAGTGAGTGTGTTTCCAGTTCAGTTACGTTCAGACCAGTCGTTCATGTACATTTCTCTCAGTTCTGTTAATAAACACTGTACTCATCTTCAGCCAGCCTGCAAGACCTGTGTTTGGGTCCTCTCTTCCCTTTCTCCTCGTCCACGCAGTGACCATGACAAACCCCTTTCAGATCTTTTATCCTTATTGTCATTTCAAAACTTTGAAACAGCATTATCGTCTAATACAATGTTTCCCAACCTTTTGGAGCCACAGCACAAATTTCACATTAGAGAAATCGCAGTTCCACCAAACAAAATCATCACAAAAAGCACACTGATCATTTTTCCCCGCACACCAGGTAAAGCGGAATTGGTTCAGTTTCTTCTTCGTCTTCTTCTGTTTTACTGGCAGTTGGCAACCCATTTAATTAGAGCAGGTAGTTGTACTGCCCTCTAGTGGAAGAGAATAGTTGTTCTGCCCGTTACTCAAGCCAGTCACTCAGTATCAGGTGGAACCAGATAATCTTCCACGGCACACCTGATCATTTCTGACGGCACGCCTGTGTGCCGCTGCACAGTGGTTGGGAAACACAGCTCTCATATGACCTAAAATGATTTTTTTTTTAAACAATAAAGGTTTGAACTTTATTGCACATTGTTCTGTTTCCTCATAGTGAGTGTTGATAAAACCTAAAAACTCTACAGATAAACGTTGAGCTCAGGCTGAGAAAAGCTTTATTCTCCGTCAGTGTGAACATCACGTTAATCTAATGAACAAACTGGAAACTGTGGCCCCTCAGAGTTAAAGCGTAAAGGATGTTTTCAGCAGCTGCTGGTCCTATGAGGCCGTGGTTAAACAAACAGGTGTGTGAGGTGAAGACATTTCTTTAAATAGAAAACAGGATCTGCTCGAGTCTGTTTGGACTCGATGGGAAACACATCTGGGCGGTGGTGGTGACCCTTTACCTCGAATGTCCCACGAGGTTAAAACCCCTAAAAATAGAAAGCTTGTCTGTGTGTGTCCTGCTGTGGGTGAGGAGGGTTTAATGAAGCGAGGTCAGTTACAGGAACCTGCCGAGGGACAAAAAGGTTCAAGGGAACAAAAAGTATCCGAGACATTCCCATAAACCAGAGACGGGACAGACACTGCCTGGCTCATTTCCTTTCAGAGTAACACTGGCCTTTATGGTCACGGAGTGAACTGAAAATACAAAAATGAACTGATGGGAAGGAAATAAAAAGGTAAAAAAGTAACAGGAAAAATATATAATTAATAATAATAAAAGGTTAATATTAATTAAAGGTGCTGAGGGAGTTGGAAGGTAAAAATACAAAAACTAAAAATGAGGACGGTGATGCAAAACACCAAGGAGAGGGACAATAAGGCACAGGTGAACACTAACAAGGCCAGGATCTAACAGCACAGACAACTACACAAGGGGATACCTTTCAAAATAAAACAGGAAGAAACAGAGAGGCATAAACAAAAAGGAACAAAAAAAACAAAACAATAAAAACTCCAAAAAAGACAGTAGAAACAGGAACAGGAAGTGGTTCACAACATGGTCACTCATGTCGTCTAACAGTGGCTAACAGCAGCTAACAACTACAAAAACAGCAGTGCTTACTGAGAGAAAGGTTCAGGATGTCCTCAACAACCCACCTCACTATCGCTGTCATTAGACAGCAGTGAGCGTCACTGAGTCATGGACTCATGGACAGTAAGTAAAGGTACTCACTACAGATTTTAAGGTGACTCTGGTAAAAGCATAAAATACTGTAAAGTATTTAATTAACCATATGTGTTTTTTTCCTTGATTTATTGCTAAGTGTTGATGTTATTCAAATATCTTAAAATTCAGTAAGTACAGAAATGTATGTTTTACATAAACAGTAGAAGACACTCAGTCTGGCCATGATGGCTGTACAGGGTACAGTCTAAATGTTTCTGACCTATTGGCTGACTAAAACATGTTTGTCCTATAGCACTCGCCGTAGCATCACACAGGCGCGGTAACACGGTGCAACCTTTCCACAATGGAACAGCAGTGTACTTGATGACATGATGACATCACAGCTCAGCTCCACATGTTTTTACTGCCCTAACCCTACCCCGCTGTCCCCCCTATCCCTGAACCCACCCACATTTTCATTAATAATATTTACAATGGAAATTGCACATGATACACATAACTATGAGTTTTATTTTAAGTAAGGTTGCATTAATGACTGGACTGCTGTGTTCATTATATATCATATATAGGTGTGCCATATAAACTGATTATTCTATTAATCTGGTTTTGAAGATCTAAAGAACACTTTCCTGCCTTTATCTTACCAGTTTCATTGGGTTTAATGATTTTCATACAGTAACATGACTGAAACACAAACTTCATCTCTCTAAATAAACATATTGTACATGTATGCACAGCTCACGCTGCTCATTGAATAGCAACAAATTATGTGAGAATGATTATATATTTTTTTTTAGTATACACCCAAAACTTAGAAGAGACAGCTGGTGTTTGGAAGAGAATTGAATAAATATTAAAAATATACAAGTTGTTCTTCAGGATCTTCACGCCTCTGTAAGTCTTATATAACCATACGTCTGTGGAAAGGTTTCCTTTACCTGATTCGTGCTCCCGTCGGCGGTGACAGCAGCAATCTGAAGTTCTGTCATCGTGTCGCTGTCGGGCTGTCGCCACAGAAGGCCAACGGTTGCCAAGAGCAAATGTTCAAGACGTTTCCGTCTGCAGTGACGTGAGGCAAAAGGTCATTACGTCACTGCTTTCTCCAAACCCACACAGGAAAACATCAGCACAGCGTCCAGCCCCAAGACCTCCACAAGAAAGGATGAAGGCTGAGGACAGATACAGTAAATCTACATTTCACTCATTTATATGAAACCAGGAGGTTTTAAACAATAAACACATTTCTCATCATGGATCTTCTTGGTGGAATGTGTCGGGTGTTTGATATTAACATTCTGATTCTGATTTGGTGATAATTAGCAGGTTTTTATTCCAGTAAAAACATTAAAAGCATCTCATTGTGAGTCAGTGAAATTTTCCACATCTGTAATCCAGATGTTTGATCAGACTGAGATGAATCCACTGTTTTTTAGGTATCACACAGTCATCAGTGCATCAGTATGTTTCACTGAAGCAAAGGAAACTTGGTTGTGGAATGATGAATGATGAGCTTTTTCTAAATATGAATACTAATAAAGGTCAGATCATACAAAGTGACCACAAACAGCTTTGTATGGTCAGAGGACTTAAGCTGACCATTCAGGACGTCTGATTTTCTGACAGAGTAGATTAGAGATTAACATCTACTCCAGCATCTCCATCATGCTAAAGGAAGCACTGACGCACCTTTCCTCAGTGTGAAAGAGAAACTAGTTGCTCTGATCACGGCTTGGTCCACTGACCTCAGGCTCACACTAGACTGAAGTTCAGGTGAGATGTAGGTCAGGGTGTAGCTCAGGGTGTAGGTCAGGGCCTGGAATTTAAGCCGGTGTCCTGTCTGTGAATCTGTGTTTATGTGTGTGTGTTCTGGGTGGTATAATAAACACTGACACATCTTCCCGAGAGTCTGAGGGCTTTGAAGAGGCTGTTTTTGACCTTAAATAGACCTCCATCCATGCCTCCGTCTGGACTCGGAGGGTGCAGGTATCCCGATGCAGCCTGGAGCCACATTTAGATTTACAATCACTGGCCTTTGTTTGGACTTGCACTTCCTGATGAGCCTTTTTCCAAATAAATGGATTCTGTGGAAAGCAGCTCAGAACGCCTGCACCAACTGGAAAATTCCTCAGAGCAGAGGTCAAGTTTGGTGCTTTGTTTGTCAGTTTTTTAGCAGATGTAGAAGGAGGTAAAGATACTGCACTGTGGTTTATTTACCGGCTGTTTCTGAGGAAAAGGGGAGAATCTACAATCTCTGAGTAAAAGATAACAAGAATAAACAGGTTGCATGAGCTCAAGTTTACAAAGTCAAAGGAGTGTTCAAAGGAAACCTGACAGGAACTCCTGATTTGGGATTGTAGGAATAAAACAAGGTCACACAGGTGCAAAAAGAGCTGTTCTGCATGTTTTTGACAGGTTTTAACCACAAATGTGTCCAATTTTGGACCAATGTTCCCACAAATAACACATTCAACCTTTTTCACTCATCTATAAATGTATAGTATAGGGAGGTCTGAAATACAATAGCCATCTTGGGGGGGGAAATAAAACACCAAAACACTGAATTTGCTATTTCTGATCTGAAAAAAAAAAGAAATTAAAAAAAAACAACAGATCTTTCAAACAGGAGATAAATTACAGACATCAACCATGGAGTTTCTTCGGGTAGACCACAAAGTCAAACTCAAACCCAGGCCACATCAGCCCATGGGTCAGATAATTAACCTCTGCTTAAAGCTGCTTTAGCCGCTCAGCTGCAGCCCCTGCAGGCCACTTTGCAAACCCCGCCTCCTCACACTGTTACAGGGTTGTATCTGCTCTCCTCAATGGGTTCCATGTATGAAAGTGGACGGACGGGTTTGCAGTTCAGGTGTAAATAGAGTAAATTGAATCAACAGGAAATAAAGTGTTGTTCCTCCGTATGTTATCCATCTTAAAGCCTCCTGGGAGACTCGAGTGGCGACCCTGAGAGAATGAACGTCTGATCGATGGGCGGAGCCTGTCGAGCAAGATCTCATGGCTGAGCCAAGGATTTCTGTGACATTCGTGAACTTCGTGCAGCAGCCAGGCTTGTGCTTTAAAGCTTCTGTTCCAGCTGCTTGGAGAAACGTTCTCACGCGTCACCAACAGCTGGATGGGAATCAGAAAAACAAACAGTCATTGCCAACGAGCTTTGCTATCTTTCCTGTCCTCTGACAGGTGGAGCATCGGCATCTAACTCCATCTTGTTGAAGGCCTGTTTGGCTTTCCTCGAAGCTGCTCTGTTTTGTTTTCCAGAGGGAAGTTCACACTGACTGAGAGTCGGCCATGTGCAGATGGAGCTGTGAGAACAGACCCTGCAAACAAAAACTGAAATCTGCCTAAACTTCACTGCTGATCAGCAGTGTCTCTGTTTTTGGTTCTCAAAGAGACAAAAACATGTCATGGACCAAAAAACATGGACCAACATAATAAACCACTGCCTGGGGATATTTCAGATATCCAGATTTTATGGGTCACCTTTTAGAAAATATTTTGTTATTACAGGACATAAAATGTCTAAATCAGAGGGGCAGATGGTTAAATGATCTTTGACCCTCCTAACTTGAAATTTTGTGTGACATCTGAGGTCAGCTTGTGAAGGTGAATTCACAGCAAGCTAAACATAGACTGTAAATAAATGATAGAAGCAGCCACAGTGAGGTCACCCATTAGTTTCTAGATATTTGAAGCTTCAGCCTCAGCAGTAAGTGCCCATATTTAGATGAAAATCTCTAAAATAGTTTTTGACTTATTGCAGTTTTTTCTTATGTTTGCTTCCATCAGATTTCCTCCATCTATCTTTGGCTGATTTTGTGTTTTTGTCATGGTCTGGGTGAGTGGCTGGAAATTTCCAACAGGTTCCTGAGCTTCCTTGGTCCTGCTCATGTGGCCCCTCTCTCACCTGGAGCTGATTGAGGCAATTAGGCTGGGAGAGTTAAGCTCCATGTTGATGTCCGTTCCTTGCCAGTAACTGTATGTTGGTAAGCAGGCCTCATGTTTCATATCTTCTATTACTTACGTTGTTGTCTTGTAAGTAATGCATTTAAAGACTCCTTTGACCTGAAGGTCACGAGTGATTCATATATGTAATGTTAAGAAAACCACTTTTGTACTCATTTTTACAGACTATTTATTAAACTGTGATTTTGTAAGAAATAAAGAAATGAATGTGGCTATGTCTTGTTTTGGGAGGAGGGGGGGGTTGTCCCAGAACCTCCATGGCTCAGAACTCCTCATCTCTTGGAATCTGGCTCACCTACCCGCTCTCTGGAAATCTCTCCATGCCTCACCTGCCTGTCATCTCACTATCTCGGAACCAACAGAACTCAGGTCAGCCATTTCACACCATCAAACTCACTCAGACCTACGTCGCCTCTCCCTCAATGCATCTGTCACTCTTCCAGGAAAGTAAACTGGGAAAAACTATTATACTCACCTTTTCTGGAACTCACCGCTTGCTGTTTTCTAATTCCATTCCCCTCTCTCCCCAGTGTGACCATACGTACCAGTCACACTCCCGCTGCTTTCCCAGTCCGGTTTCCCTGTTTTGCCACAGCCACGTTACCAACCACTGTATATTTTGTCACTGCCAAGTGTTAGTTGTGTTAGTTAAATAAACATTGTTAAATCATTCCTTCTGCCTCTGCTCTGGGTTTCTGCACTTGGGTCCAGTTCAGTTACCGGCCTCTGGCCTTTTGACAGTTTTTTTTTCTCACTGCAGTACGTTTTTATCTCTCATATTTTTCTTCTCTTTGAAGTTATGTCCATTTATTTTTCATCAGTTCATGCCCTGTGTACTCTTGTGATGGAGAGTCCCTTCAAACAGGTTCAGGGCCCAGAAGGTCAGAGGCCAGCTCAGTAACCTCCTGCGTGTTTCTGTATTTGTTTGTGCGTTGTGTGTTTTTCTTTAATCCTTGACAATTTGTTCAAAATGCTGAATAAACTCCTTCAGAACTGCTGCAGATTGAGGTCAGGATGGCCCCTCACTGCAGCTTTTCTTCACCTCCTAAACACTGTGAGATGAATCACTGATGAATATCAGAAGTATAAGCTGCTGTTGAAAGCTTCAGACGTCCGTCCATCTCCAGCTTTTGGAATGAAAGCGAGCAGAGATGGCTGCTTTGATACGATGTGTGTTATAACACTGCTTATCTGCTCGAGCTCCCCGCCCTGCGCTGATACATCAATAAGGGAACGCCCTGTGGGTAAACACCCGGCAATGTGGCCTTCGGGGGCCCAAGCCCTTCAACATGACCCATGCTCCGTGAAGGTGAGCCTGTGGTGTTTGGCACCGCTGACGGAAATCAAACCCTTCCATTTATTAGTTCTCAGAGCTGGTGTTGTTGTAAGGACCAGAGATGAAGAAAGAGTCTGGATTAATGCGGTGAGAAGACAAACAGCCATCGGGCCGTGGAAGATGTTAATGCACCGCTGAGTATTATTTCCAGTCTTCAAAGGCAGCAGCTGATACCTGCAGATGAACTCTTTTTGTCCCTGATCTCAAACCTGTTTTATGACTTCAGACTCTTAAAGAACCAATGTTATATTGTCAGAGGCCATTTGAGTTTTCACGTGTACTTTTTCCTTTACTTAAAGACAGATATTATTAATTGTTGTAAAATTATTAATTACAGTTTGTAGTCATTTTTTTTGCAAGAAAGAAACTCAAAAACACAAATTGCAAAAAACATTAGTTATTAACAGCAAGCAAGAGAAAACGTGTTGTATGGCTCATTCAGTGACTCAGAAATGAAAAACTTTAATAGCTGTATTACTGATACAGCTGTTTTTACTCTTTTTTTGAATTGTGAAGCTGGGGTTGATGGCACGTTGGACTTGAGGGGGCAATTCTGTCTGCAAATCTGATGGGAACTTGGGATTTCTGATTTCCTGCTTCAAATCAAACGCAGTGCAAATAACCAGAAGGAGGGGAGCATAATAAGAAAGAGGTGAACACGATCAGACACCAACAAAGGCAGGAAAAGAACAAAGGAAGGAAGTCAAAACAGAGAAAATAAACCTAACCTACAAAATAAAACAGGAAGTAAACTAAAAGAGGGACTGGGACCAAAACCATACAGAACAAGGAATCATCCACTTAGCGAGTGAAACGTGGCCCAGAGTTCCTGTTCATCAGTGAAGGAAGACCAGAAGACAGGCATATTTCCAGTAATTCAGACACTATAAAGGAAAACTGTGGATTCAATCTACGTTCCTACCCTAACGCATGAGCACGAGCTTCAGGGAGTAACTGAAAGAAAAACAATCGAAATAAGCTTCCTTTGAAGGATGTCTTCCTTAGAGAGAACTTGAGGACATCCAGAGGAGCCTGTTAATGTGGTTTCAGGATACCTCTTGGACTGGTTTGGGTACACCTAAGTGTCCGGTGAGAATAAGAGAGGAGGTGGTGGGAAGAGGGAAGTCTGAGCAGCTTTGCATAGACTGCAGCTGCTGTTACCTGGACCCTGACAACCATCAGGAGATGGATGGATGGAAAATTATGGGATTTTCTTAACTTTTTAAGATGTTTTATTTTTTAAAAAAAACATCTATTTATTAAATGTTTTCACATAAATGTAATGGGGAAGGCTTTAGGACCCAGGGGACCCAAGGGTGGGTATAAAAGAGGAAGTAGCAGCAGGTGCTCTTCTTCTGTCATTTGCACTGATGAGCGGCTGTGAACAATGGTTGTGTGAGTAGGTGAAGAGCCTGAGAAGTGTTAATTGTCTTCTACACAAATGGTTGTTTTAAACCTCTACTGCAGAGGTTCGAGGTACAGGCTGTTTTTCTTTTAGTGCTTTTTTTTAAATTCATTGAAATGTATTTGATGTTTATTGTATTTTATGTTTTTAGTAGTGATTTTAGAAGACAAGCCAGGTGTGCAGCGCAAACAGTTGTCTGCTGGAGGTATGTTAACTTAATATATTTGACATTAAAAAAAAAAAAGTATATTTATGCACTACAATCTAATTTATATTGTATTGCCTCCTGCAGGACATGTGAATTTGTCACTGTTTTTTCCTCCTCCTTTTGTTGCGTTTTTCTCCCATGTTGGTTTTAGAGTAGGGTCACCTTTTAAAACTGTTTTTTATGCCGGGTTTGTTTTTATTTCTACTGGGCTGGTGCAATATTAGTCGGGCAATGTGCAATCCCTGAGCTGGGTTTTTACCTTAGGGGAATTAGGTCTTTTAGAGGGGCTCCGTGTGGATTTGCAGTGAATAAGTTTTATTAAGAGTGATTTTAGTGCCACCAATTATTGCCTGAACTAAAACACTTAGTGCATGCGATAAGTGTTCTGTTGGGCTCGTATTTATTTGGGGTGGATTTGTTTCTTTTAAAGCAACGAGCATCTGGGACCACCGGGGTAGAGCAAGCCCTCAGGTGATAATTGCATTGCTGGCAGGTTGCACCAATAAGACTATATTGTGGTCGTTAGTGACCTTTTCCATTTTGATGTTTTAGGCCTTTTGCAAACCCTTTGTTTTCTTTTAAAATAATAAATTTTAACGTATCTGACTGATATCGACCCTCTTGTCCCGTTTATTCTGGGCTCGTTCCTGTAAGAGCTCTGGGCCTGAAAGTTTGTACAAGTAGTATAGAGGCCTTTAGCGGTTACTTGGTGGCTTTTACTCGCTACGTAAAGAAGGGAATGATTTGAAGTTTTTTAAAGGCTCATTGGAAATAGCTGAGCTGTGCATTTGAGTTCATTAATTAAACTAGGTTGAACATGATCCATAAACTGAAACGAGTTTGGTACCCCAGATATTTTTATTAAAAAACTAAGACATTTTTAAAGTGATCTCTGTGCAGTCAAAAAACATACATCGGTAAAAAGTTCTGAAATAAAAATAGCCATTGTGGGGGAAAAAAACAAAAACAGTATATTTGCTGCTTCTGATCTGCTTTTGAGATTTTTACAGTAATCTGCTGCTTTAAAAAGAAAATATGTGCTGTTTGTGTAAAGGTTTAGAACTAAGTTCAAGGAAGAAAAGTGGATTTAGAACAGAAGGAAGAAACTCCTCAAAAACATTCAAGGTGAGACTTTCTTCTGTTATTATCACTGCAATAACACACGGCTTTTGGCCTACAAAAACCTTCTTTCCAAACTGAGCTCAGCATTAAAATCAAAGCGCAGCAGCAGCTCCTCGGCCGGCTGTGCCAGCAGGCTCTGTTGGTATGTAATGGCCTACACACCCAGTCTAAATAAACCAATGTTACCCACAACGCCACTGCAGCGCCTTCACCTCTCACACCTCTTCAGTTTGTGATTTCCAAGAATGTCCATTTTCCGTCCACCTGAAATTTTCCCCCCGAGCTGTGATCGGATGTTCAGGTGGCGGAAAAATATTCAGCCAGGTCACATCTGCTTCAAAGATGAGGCATTAAAGGACCAAAACAAATTTCCGAGTGCTCTTTCTTCCTGATGGTGTGATGCTGTCAGACTGGAGCGACAAAATGTCGTTCAGACGGACACCAAAAGCTTTTATTTAGGAGAACAACCTGCGCTTTTTAAAGTCAATTTTAAAATGTACAAGAAAATGATAAGCAGACAGGTTGTATGGTATCATTCCCAGAGTTTACCTGGAATTTTAAGTAAAATCTGTTGAATTCAGTTTAAGGTTTACTTTCCAGTGCGTAAAACTTACCAGTAGATTCAGTAGAATAAAGAGTAGAGCTGCAGAGAGAGGGTTTTGAGGAAACTTAAAAGGAATGAAGCCTCTCCAGATCAGATTTTACCTCCTAAATAAGAAAAATGAGCCTAACTGAGCATAAACCTACCCATCAGTGGTGCAGCAACAATATGCACCCACAATGGTTTCTGGTCTACTGTCTTTAAGTCAGGTTTAGCATGGGGTTTGTTCCAGAAATTGAGAGGAAAACAAGGCTCCTTAACTAAAAGGTCTTTTGGGTTTTTTAAAAAAAAAAAAAAAAAATAGATTTTGTATAACAACTATTTTTAAGGGATATACACCTGAATATTTACATGAAAGTGGTGTGAAATAATGCTAGCGGACCTCAATGTAGATGAGGACCCAGGATAGAACCATGAGGTGCACCACATTGAATTAAATAATGTTACTACTACAAGCTGTATACCAACAAGTAAATTACCAACAATGCATCCCACTGGTTTTCAATTGTCAATGGCAGCATGTTGAAGGAGACTTTTTGCCATAATATGCACCACAACTCCTCCTTTCCACGTATCTCCGGGGGCGGGCATTCTTATTCTTTAAGGTATGGTGCTGTGTTTTCTGGAAATAAGTTGAGTATTTCAACACCATGAATAAAAACCTGTGACTTTTTATCAACTCAAAAATTAGTGGAAAGTCTGACCATTGTCCCTGTAAACCAGCTCGAGGTGCAGAAAGTTGATGTTCATCCAGTCGATGACTCGAAGCAAAGGTGATGAGTCCCAGTCTGACTTTTCACCAGCATGACGTCGCCCTTAGAAAATGGACCACACAGGCTGAGAAGAAGAATGTCAGACATCTTTCACCCACTGGTGGAAAATCATGAGGAGCATGAATGAGTGGATGTATGTGTTTTTACTTAATAGTCAGGATGTCCCTCAGCCAATTGGGAGGTGGAAAGAAGATTCTGCTTCTTTAACTGATGAAAATCCCCCCAAACTGGAGACTGGAGCTCCATATGTAGTTCATACACACCTCCCTGATTTGACTGCAGTAAGAAAAAAATGTTTAAAAAAAACATAGGCCAGCTTTTGATGAGTAAATATGAACTGGATACATTTTTTAGTATATTGGACTTTTTTAATTGCCAGTTTCTCAGCAGACTATAACTTAAAAATGTGTCTACTGCTTTCTATGTCAAGCCGAAGTAAGGAAGTGACGTTTACACTCTGAGTTCCTTGCTGCAACTCTTTTGCTCACAGCATCAAGAGTAAGCAGCATTAGCTAAAATTAGCTCAGAAAATCTTTAACTTCACCAAAAAAACCCAACACAAACTGCACATAAGTACAAAGGTAAACACTGAACGGATTTCAATAGAAAGTGAGCCTAAGAGAGTAAGCTAAACTAGGCTAATTCATTTAAAAATGATGAATTTGTTTTAGATGTTTATTCAGATGCTGGTTCTATACATTATTGAAGTTATCTATATATTTAATACTCTTTATCAAATTCTAATTTCATGTCATTCAGTCTTTATACAGGACAGTAAGTACAGCTTAGACTAGGGGTTTACACTTACACTTACTTTCCACTGTAACAGCAAACATGGGGGAGGGTTAGCCAGCTAGCTTAACTTAGCTATACACCATATATCTGATACTGGTATCTTCATAACGTCCAAGGAACTTTGCTGTCATCATACTGATACTCAGAGACAGCAAATATGCTCCCCTCTCAGATGCTGGACAGCATACATGACATACAGAATATGCAGTAAGGGAACATGACAGAGCAGGACAGTTGCTGACTCTCAGGTTCATATGCTCAATGCGGGCTAATGTGAGCAACAGACTGATGAGTACAGTTGACTTAACAGCAGCAGGAGTGATTAATGATGTTTTTCCTGAGGTTAGGCTGAGTGCCTTCAAATACAGATCTACAGACTGGAAGCTTGAAGCTTCAGTTTTTCTCAATACTGTAGATTCCCTACGAGTTTTTCATTCCTTCTTGAGTTGCTAACATCAAACTAATTCACAGCTGCTGGATCTTCTTCTCTCTGCAAGAATTTTTAATGTTGGCTGCCAGGACCCAGGCCCCACAAACTGAATGAAAACACAATAGCGTGCCCTTCATCTCAGGGCCCTCTGCAGTCCGCCGCTGTCGTGGTGATGATGTGTGGACACGGCAGGGTGAAGTGAAGAGTTGTGTGGAAAAAGGAGGTAAGATGCTGGAGGGGGGAGAAGCATGAATACACTTTTGAGAGGTTTTCATAATGGCTGCAGTGATTCAGAGCTAAATTAAGCTCAGGGAAGCCAGCCCCAGCTTCAGGGCGGGGCCTTGCATTCTCATAAGTGGTATTATTTAGCCGATGATGTCAGTAAATTGGCGAGTCGCTGGTGGCCTCGCTTGTTCCAAATTGACATAGGAGAACAGTAAATACATTGATGCATGGAGTCTCACAGAGCGGCTTAGTGAGCCAAGAGCTGTAGTCCTGATCTGTGAATCACATCCCGAAACATTTCCCCACTTTACTGCTTCAGCTCTGCAGCATCTACTGTCCACAGAAACAACAGCTCATTCAGCTTCCTGTTACATTGCCTCGCAGGTCTGCACACAGCCACACTTTTTCACATAACAGTTTAAGCTTCTTTTGAGGATAAATGGAATTAATGTAAATATAATCCAGCACCAATTTAGTTTTCTATCATTAAAGGAATGTGGGCCTATTTTAGTTTTCTGTATTTTCAGTCACATATATATACTTTTTCATATTAAATACCACCAATACAGTTATCAGCTAACAGTAAAATGGGAATAAAATATTTTTTCTGCTTCTCCAAAGTGAAATGGATGGGATAATGGTAAAATATTAAAGCATAAAGAACAAGTCCATTATTTTGGTATTTAAACAGTGTGTCTATGAGTATGGGTCTAGATAGGTGTAACATTTTTGAAAGACTATAATATAATAATATTAATAATAACAACTAGATTGTATAATTTCTCGATTAATTGCAATAGGATTGTTGCTACTACCAGAACTGCGCTGTTGCTTGCTTGTAGGTTGACAGGTTACATTGTACAAGTTAGAATACATAAATAGGCTTTTATTTTGTAAATCTAGCATGTTAAAGCAGTGGTTCTCAAACTTTTTATGACACTTCTGAGTTAATGTCCCCTCATCCTGCATTTTTATAAGCAATAAACATAAAAAAGAACACCAGTTTAATTTTACTCATTTCAATTTCAATTTCAATTTCAATTTTATTTCTATAGCACATTTAAAAGTCACGAGTACAACAAAGTGCTTCACAGATGAGCCGCATTTGCGGGTTACAGCAATAAAAGAGCAGAAAATACAATTGACAGCAAAGAAATACAGTTATAGAATGGTGACGTGACAGCAAGCATGAACCAGGGAGAGGTTAAAACTAGGTTGTTTGGAAGGCAAGCTTAAACAGATGGGTTTTTAACCGTGATTTGAAGGATTGGATAGATTCCGACGCACGGACATCAAACGGCAAGCTGTTCCAGAGTTTTGGTGCGGCAAAAGCAAAAGCACGATCCCCCTTAGTCTTCAGTCGAGACATTGGTTGCATTAAGAGCCCCTGGTTAGAGGATCTGAGTGCTCTCGTGCTTAGAATAATTTGATTGGCAAACTAATGAGAGAGGATGAGAGGAAATACTGTCAGCATTACAAACTGTTAATATTGATATGAGACTAAAATGTAGTAATATTATTATTATCATTATTATTATTATTATTATCATTATTATCAGCTTATTGTGCCACTAACGTTGGTGTATTACCATTTTACTTCAAAAAAGCAGAGTTATAGTTACTGATACATAAAATTCATACTGACATTACTGAAATACATTTATACCAAGTACTTTGTTTTTACTTTGGTAGCTATATGGTAATTTCGTAATTGTTACCCTTTTTAGTTTCACCTCACCATTACAATGGTATTACTGTTCTAATATGTTCTAATATGCAGTGCCTATTATCCATAGGACTGACAGTGACTTTGATTTATTGTAGTTTTATTGAGCGTAAGCCTGGTCAGCTTTGATTTAACTTCACTGAAGCAGAGGTAAAGTGACGACAGAGGTTTCAATAAAAGTGACTGTCCAGCTGTTTCTCACAGAGGTCAGGTAAGTAAAAAGGTTCACTGTTTGTATTTCTTTGGTTGATTTAGCACCCAGCAGTTGGTCCGTCAGTCTCTGGACAGCAGCCACGCCAACCCCTTGAAGTTCGCAGGTGGACGAAGTTTCTCTTAGCACAATTCTTTGTTTGGTTGGCTCCCAATACCTCTCATACATTTCCCCAGCGTCAGATAAGCTAGTGCCAGGGAAAATGTAAAAGTAGGTCATATGTAGAGGCCCAACATTTCAGGGTTGGTTTCATTATTTGTATTTCTTGCCGTGTAAACAGGCGCCCAGCCGGGATCAGTGGGACATCAGGATGAGGAGCTCACAAAGAGATCGAGCCGGACGCATGCCAAGAGGTTAAGGGTCACCAGGGATATGATATACTTCAGTCACTGGGAGGAAGCATATGAAGACAGGAAAAGTGTTTAAACTTGACTGTGGTCATTTCGATGTCTTTATCACTAATTAGGCTGTAAGGATGATAGCTTTTTGCCTTCAGTGTGTTTACACAGCCTTTCCTGATTTTACTTAAAATCGTGGGTCTGATTGATTTCTCTTATTTTTCATTTTGAACTATATTCTTCTCTTTTTTTTACTGGATTTTTTAAAAATAATAATTAATGGGTGTTACCTTTTCTGCTCATTTCCAGAAAGAGAACCATCCTCTTAATTTCCACTTCCTTATTTTATTCTTAGAATCTAATATAGTAGTTTTGGATGATTCACACTTAAGAATAATCCTTATAAGAGGTTGTGGCGGGAGCAGTTTGAGCAGAAATGTTCAGACTTCCCTCTCTCCAGCCACCAACCATCTCCTCCAGAGAACCATAATCTCTCCTGGTTCTAACCCAGGGACATAAAACACTTCACCCAGGAGGCATCCTGTTCAGATGAGCCATTTCAATTGGCTCCTTTCAATGTGAGGGAGCAGCATCTCTATTCTGAACAACCTCTCTAAGGCTGAGCCCAGACTCCTTCAGAGGAAGTTCATTTCAATCTAATTCTTACCCACAGCTTGTGGCTGTAGGTGAGGATTGGAACCCAGATCAGCTATTAAATCACTGAGTTCTGTTGATAATGACAGACTGCTGCATCAGTCCATCTGCCAATTTCCTGATCGATTTTCCCTCTGCTCGTAAACAAGAGCCTAAGTGGACACGTCTCACTCTTCAAGCATCGTATCAGACTTTCATATGTTTATTCTCGTTACTACCACTTCACACTTGACTGTAAAGCGGTCTAACATAATCTGGAAATAAAAGAAAGAATGAGCACACCTCCTGCAAATACTAAAGGCATGAGGCCAGAAAGCTGCACCCCTTGGCTACCCTAGAAAGTTTGTCTATTGAAGTTATCAACAGAATCAGTGACAGTGGGCAGCCCAACATTGAGAACCAATTCTCCATTATTGTCTGCAATAGAGAGTAGATTCAGGGGTGGAAGGCTCCATACTTCCAAAGTACTCCCAACAGGACACCTCAAGGAACACCATCAGATCTTCTACTGAAATCACAAAGCACAAGCAGCCTGGTTGGGTGGGCAATTTTTCAGGGACCCTCAAGTAGTCATGAGAGGATAAAGAGCTACCCACCCTAATAAATCATCCTAATTGATATTTCTAAAATTACTATTGTTGCTTTTTAACCTCTAAACATCCATTCCAGGGTGGGTTACTGGTTGGGTTACTGTCTATCCCTTTTCTTTTTTATCTTTTTTTTTTTTAGTTTTTTCTATTTGTCGTGGGAAACACTGGAAAAACTATAATGACAAAATTTATTTAAACTCTTTAAAGTTTATGAAATGTGGCCAAAAAAACCCCTAACCAGTCACTGGTGGCCTGGTAGATGTTGAGAGGTTGAGTGTAAAAGAAGGGGGGAAAAGGTCAGGTAAGATGTACTTAAATATCTTTTCCTTTGTGGTAGAGTGTATTTTCCTGTTTAAATTCCCTCCAGTGAATTTTAACCTGCCATACCTTTCAAATAATAAAAGTACATGAGGATGAATGTTTGGAGAATTAGTGCTGCAGAGGGAAAACTCACTCTTGGCCGACGTGCACATGAACATGAAATTGGATTATAGTGGAATACCTTCAGCCAATATTTTTCCTTTCTACTAAATTACCCTCAGCCGCTGCACAGTTCAACAACCAGATCTCAGATAAGGCCACAGAGTGATGCTGCACAACGCTTTTTGGGAATCTGAGGCACCAGTTTTCTGATTTTTGCACAAATGTGTCTTTGAGTCCAAAGTGCATGGGAACCATTACAGAGAAACGTATACAGAGCAAACATACAGAGCAGGGTGTAAATTGTCAGCTGGCTGCAGCTCTAAGTAATCAGACGGGAACTCTGGAGCCGGCGTGATCCGATACCTGAGTAATTTCGCTCTTCTCTATGTGTAATAATCCATTTCACGGTTTATGTTTTAAGTGGAGAATTAAGTAATTCTTTGCTTTCTCGCTGTTTGTTCAGCAGTTCTGGGGTCAGCGCTGCTGCGTGTGGTCATTTTCTCCACAGTTTATAATACTCCCCGTATAAATCGCCTCCTTTGAAGCCTCCTTTTCCTTCCACAGAGGAACATTTCTCTGTATCCGGTTTATGAAGCAGCTTTTGAACAAACTCTCATGTTTTTTCAGAGCAGGATTGGAGCGAGATCTCTGCTTGTGTCATGTAAACTTGGACCTTTGCTGGGAGGTTGTCAAAGGAGGAAGAGGGAGTCAGCCTTTTCCTCGAGGGCCAAGGCAAACATTTCCTTTATTGAGGAACAGTATCTGCTGATGTGAGTCCTGTTAGTTGCTCTCCTATAAAGAGCCACTGTTTCAATAAAAGAGGTATTGATGCAGGAACCTAAACCACCAACTTGGAGGGTTTCAGTCTTTTGTGGTACTCATAATTAATCATTGAAATGCATAAAAAAAAAAAATTAAACAGGGAAACCACCCAAAATTCGTCCTCGACAGGGTTTACAGCTGAAGAAAAATGCTGTTTGTGTTCACGTCCAAGCCTCCACATTCTAAAGCGAAGGGACTGTCAGTCTTTTAACAGCCTGGAGCTTATTTTGTAGTTCTGGCCTTTATTCCTATTGGTTGTGCTTGCATTGCACTCATCAACTTTAGAGCTGAGATCTAAAGTTGGTAATGTGATTTACTTTCTCAGAAGTCTCCAAGACGGAACGGTTAACAACTCCCACAACTCCCACTGACTAAGGCTGGATATAAATGGGATATTATTGCTAAATGCAAACGTAATCATTTTGGTTTTACAGTTAAATTTAGCTTAGAAAGGCTTCTGTTTTAAATCTAAGCCTCACATTTCATTTTCCAAGCCAGAGCTCAGTTCAGGTTGTCAGCTACTGACAGGTTTTTACTGGCTATCCACCCCCAGGTTAGTGATTTATATACTGTAAACCTGAGTAATGACAACAAAGTTGACTTGGACATGATCATTACATACAGTGCTGTGCAAAGGTCCATACTGGTTATAGGGTGACAGACTTGTGTTTTTTAAGTCCTTTTAAGGGACAGTTCATCAGCAGGTTTTTCAAAGTTTTTCTTTGGACATTGGCTGCTTTTTCACTAATTTTCAGTCCAGTCCTTGAACCTGACCATTTCCTGAGAAATTATTTTGTTTGTTAAGCAGTTAGCCTGAAAACCTAGTATGTCTCAGCTTGATGCTTGTCCTTAGAAAATCTGAGGAAACTGGACACTTGGAGGGCAACAGAAGAAGTATATGGCCTAAAAATCTATCTACAGCATATGAACAGTATATGAAAGTCATATCTTTAAGTAAGAGGAAGAAATCCAGCAAATACCAGACACAAGACCTGATAGATGCATCTTCTGCTCACTGAAGCCTCATCAGAAATGGCCTCACTGGAAGGGAAGCTGTTGAGAGGCCATTTTTAAAGAAAGGAAACATAGAGGAGACGTCCAACAGTGAGAGTCTACAGTCATCTGTGAAACATGGTGGAGGCTCTGTCATGGATTGGGCTGCCTTTCAGCCAGTGGTGCTGGAGATCTTTGCCAAAGTTGATGAATTGTGAACTCAGAAAACCACCATCAGAGTTTAAGCTAGCATACAGTCAAAGGGTCTAAGTGGCTTTATTTTCCAGCATGACAATGATCAAAAGGCAGAAACATGCAAAGAAGAGCTTTGAATGTCCTCCAAGAAGTCTGGAAAACTATTCCTGAAGAATATTTAAAGAAATTACAAGAAAGTTCCCTCGGAGAGTTCAGCCTGTGCTAACAAATAAAAGTGCTTGTACAAAAGCTCATTAGAATTGTGCAAACTTTGCTTTTGCCTTATATTCTGTATTTTTGTTTGCAACTATTTCCTGTTATCCTAGCATAATATAAATAAATCAGAGATGGCTCAAGTTCAATCTTTTATGCAATGTTTATTTTTTTTAAGTTTTTATACTGCACTGTATAGATTTAATATCTGAACATGCTCACTGGACACTAATGTGCAGTAACAAATGCACCTTTACTTGTTGTCTGACTGATTAAAATCTACACTGTCAGAAAAACAGCACAACAATGGACCTTACAGAAGATGCAAATTAGTGGTATTAAGGTATGAAGTCATTTTTTATTTTGTCGAGTCCGCAGCTCTCGCTGGCCCTCGAGGAGTAAATTAAACAAATGTAAAGGATAAATGAGAGGGAGTGGCAGCTTCTTAAAATCCTTCCCTCCTTAAAGCATTAGCGGGATCTCAGCTGTGTCATCACTTTCTGCTAAAGCTCCTCTGCTCCCTCCTTCTCTCAGCTCAGCTCCGTTTCACCGTCAGAGTCAATCGAAGCACCTGGAACCGCTTCAAGGACTCCGGGGTGGTTCTCCAAAACCAACAAACAACCCAGCTCTTAGGTGAGCAGTCCAAGTGTTCATCAGTCTGATAGGTTAAGGACATCTTACACCATGGCCCACACCCAGATCTTCTCTGAGCGGCTTTCCTTTGGACTGCAGACCCTCCCTATGTTGTCCAAATTGGCTGCTTTTAAACTGCAGAGAGTGAGGGAGACATCACTAACCACTTCACAAACCTGTTGGCAAGTGTAATGTTGGAAAATTAAACTTTATTAAACAAATTATCAGAATTTCTGAGAAGTTGTGTTCAGGAAAAGGGCATGTTCAGTGTAGGCAGCCTCCTGTTTTTACCGAGGCACTGAATCATCATCTCTATCTGAGCTGGTGTTAGCTGACACCAGAAAACCTTCTTCTTGAAGGTTTCTTGAAATCCAAGAAGTTCACTCAGCAAAACTGGATTTCAGACTTCATGGGCAATTACTAGTACAGTAACATCACCGCAGTCAATTTATGGGTCAGATATTTGCATTAAAAATGTTTCAAAAGACTCCAACAGCAGGGCTCCAATTAGCTAAGGTGAAGCCAAGCTGACCGCTAGCAGCTACAGACATCTGCCAGTCAAAGAGGCCACATCTTTAATGATTCAATTTCCAATTCAATTCAATTTTATTTATACAGCGCCAAATCAAAACTGTCACCTCAAGGTGCTTTATATTGTAAGGTAGACCCTACAATAATACAGACAGAGAAAAACCCAACAATCACATGACCCCCTATGAGCAAGCGCTTTAGCAAAACTGGGAAGGAAAAACTCCCTTTTAACAGTAAGAAACCAGCAAAACCAGGCTCAGGTAGGGGCCGCCATCTGCCGAGATCAGTTGGGGTGAGAGAAAGAAGACAGCCTGAAAACTGAAGGCTCTGCCTCCCTTTCTACGTTTAAATGCTCTAGGAACAACAAGTAAGCCTGCAGTGCGAGAGCAAAGAGCTCTAATGGGGTGATATGGTACTATGAGGTCATTAAGATAAGATGGGGCCTGGTTATTCAACACCTTGTATGTGAGGAGCAGGATTTTGAATCCAATTCTTTAACAAGGAGCCAATATAGGAAAAATATGCTCTCTCATTTTTTAGTCCCTGTCAGTATTCTTGCTGTAGTTTTTTGGACTAACTAAAGGCTTTTCGGGGAGTTTTTAAGACATCCATACGGTTGTTATGAAAGAGGAAATTATCTTTAGAGACCAAGACAGTTTCTGTACCAGGCCGTAAATGTTTATTTTTGCTATAAAGTTGGCCATTTTAACATGGGAGTCTATGGGGACTGACTCAGTGCTGGAGCCTCTGCAGGAAGTTAGAGGAACTGCAGTTGCGTTCAATAATCACCCTAAACTGTAAATGATTTAATTTTCAGCCACCTCTGACCCTCCTGCTGCTGCTGCCTTTGTGTGGAGGGATTGAGTCAGGCTGGAAATGTATTGGATACTATGTGCCTTGCTATGGCTCAGTCCTCAAATCATTACCTCTTCTTTGTGATTGAGCATCTGTTTCTGGCTGAACTGCTTGTGGCTTCAGTACAATGATGAGGAGGCCTCTGCCAGTCAGCTGGCTGCTCACTTATGCAAATCTGAGAAGCTGACGAGCATTCCTGAGCATCAAATACCCCGAAACCTAACTCTGCCCGGTCACAGAGTGATGGGGCAGTTAATAACTGTGCAGCGTTTTTACAGCATGAGGAGGGGGAAGTCTGGGAGATGGACTGTGGCGGCACAGACACTCCGTGGTTTGGGGTAGAAAATCATTTTATATTGCTGGTTAACCACAGCATGAACACGAAACATGTACAATCTACTGAGGGTAAACACAACTGAGTGTATTCCTGACGGGAAAGTAACCGCCGGGTGAATTACAGGAGGCAGCACAACTCAGTGTGACGGATGATGACGGTGTCAGAGCGCTAACACTCAGTTAGCTGCAGGTCTGTAATGAGCTGTGGACGGATGGGGAAACAGGTGGTTTAGGTCGGCGGGGGTCTGGGTCTAAATCTGAATGGCCACAAGGCGATTAAACAGCCCGCCACATGTTTTAGGCATGAAAAACACTCAGCTTTGAATAATAATTCATGTCTCCTGTGGTTTTCCACCAAAAACGTACAATTACCACGTTAGAGATTTCTATAATTATATTGGTTTAAGAACCAGAAGCCAAAAAAGGTTAAGAATCACTATGAAAGCCCAGAATGATGTTCCTGAGGGCTGAATGAGGCCACAAAAGGGCCTCAGGGAGATGATCTGATCCATCAGGACACTAAATATTCAGTTTGTGCATTTTTGATTCAGCAGAGAAAGCAAAAACAAGTAAAGAAAGTAACAGCTTTGCTCTTTATGTTGATAAATTTAAACACTCTCCGTAATCAAAGTGGCAACAGACGTGAGCAGTCTCAATTTTATCGTTCTCTGGAACTCTAACGGGACCATAATCTGCAAACTAAATATTATGTTTTACTGATTCAGACCTTAAACCAGCAACTGAGACTATAAACACATCAGGATGGAGTTTACTGTTTACAGAGATCACAAATTTCCTCACAGATTTCTATATAAACTGGCTCGACCTGCTGGACATTTTTTAAGTGTATCAGACTCAAACACCGCATCCATCTTTACACTGACTTTGTCCGCTACAGCAGAACATCTCTAATGATTTTAATATGGATTCATGTGGCAGATGTGCGGATTGCTAATTCATGTTGTTTGGTGGAAACCTCGGGCAGTTTGAAACTCTTCTCAGTGAGCGTGACGACAACTTAATGAGCCGTTTACTGCTCTGTGCCGCCCACGGCTTTTCATCTCACCCTAAAATAGAGAGCCACTTGACACGTTGAGACTCCAGACGATACGGAGTGTGAGTGCTGGGTCATTATCCTCACAGTACCCTCGCTGCTGTGCGTTGAGAGTGTAGACTGATGTCTGTATGATGAGCAGGGGTGATAAGGTCACAGAGTTCTCAGAGCTGGAGCTGTGGTCTTTGTAATAAACCTGAAATCAAATATTCGGCCTTGCACCTCCACTGATCAGTGTAATCAAACAGATGTGTAGGTGTGACCAGCTGTCAGCAGCTGGAGAGGACGCTGCTGTGTAAATACCCCGAGGTGTGGAGAGTGCAGGAGCTGGGAGGAAGCCAGGAACTAGATGTGCTGATTCGTGGCTCTTGGTCCCGGAGGGCAGGGCCGCCAGTCTGGAGCACATTAGAGGAGCTAAGCCCCCTAAAGCCAGCTGATCGCTGCCTGCAGCTCCCTTCCCAGGACTGGAAGATGGAGCATCACAGAACAGACAGATCAACCTGAAAACCTCGCTGTAGCCCCTGAAGTCCTGCCTCCCGAACATAAACACACACGCTCCCACCTTCCAGGCACACCTGCAGGAATACGGGGCTGAAATCTCCAGGTTCAAATCATAGCCAGCGACTGAAACTCGCTTTTTATGCAGAGTTTCAGAGTGTAAGTTATCAATGACTTCAGCTGAGGATTTTCATCCACTTCACACCGCTGTTATTTTGTCTGATGATTAAATCTTCTTTTTATTCACTTTAGCTGACATTATGCTTCATCCCACCCAGAGAAGCAGAGCTTCATGAGCTCACTGTAACACAGCACATTCCCACGGTAGCACTGGCAGCTATTGTCAACAGGTTGGGGGATTGGACGTAAACCCTGCTCTCTTTGTTGTAGCGCTGGTATGCGCTGACATCTGGATCAGCACACCCAGCTGCAGAGGCAGGGTGGAATGGGGGGGGGCACTGCTCGCCTCCCACGGGTCTTAAGACCAATAACAGACCTGAGCGGCCACAGGTGCACCGAGTCGTGCAGTGGGCCTCCATCAACAAATAAGGAGACAGGACACGACTGAAGAGAAAGGAGAAAGGACTCCACCTGATATGACTGAAGGTAAGGGCGATCCATCAAGCAACGCAGCTACACTGTAAAACAACCTCTACTACATGCAATCTAAGGAGCTTGGCTCAATGTGCTAAGCCACAGCTACATGCAGAGCATGTGTTCACTTAAAAATTGATGTTATTAACATGAAAGTAATAAATAATATATGTATGTCTGCAGTAAATTACAGGATCTCTTTCACTGCAAGAGATTTAGAGAACAAAAGTTAGGTACTTGAATCATTTTTCAGCATGCTTACAACTTCATCACAAAACATGACATCAACCGTTTTCTCACTTTCACTCCTCTCCATCATTTTCCTCATGACCGCTCATACTGAGGCTGCTGGCTTGTGGTTGGCTCTGACCTCTGGATACCTTAAAGGTTCAGCTAGATGAGGATGACTAAAGTGTCTGATCAGGTACATTCTCGTGGTGATCTTTTCAATTCAATTCAATTCAATTTTATTTATACAGCGTCAAATCACAACAACAGTCACCTCAAGGCGTTTTTGTTGTCTTTTCATGGTTTATTTGGTGACTTTTATGCGTTCAGTCCCAGTGAGAAGTTTTTAACATCAGACATATATGAGGCTGACCAGCTGATCATGGGTCAGGGCCGAGAACAGAGGATCTAGCTTTGGTTCAGCTCGTTTTGCCCCTGTAAACTCCAAGGTCCTATATTGCTGTATTCATTAAATAAGCTATAATTGATTTAAAAAGCAGCTGATTGTGAGGGGGCTGGAGGAACTTTTGTTAGGTTTGATAGATATATATGTAACCAAAATGTCTTTAAAAACAATTTAAACTGAACATTTATTTGTCCCTGGGCTCTCTCTTTTAGAGTGTTTTTAGTGAGCTGTTACTGTAATATCATGCTACCTTATCCTGATTAAACAGGGTTAAAATTACTTTTTCTCTATTAATATATACATGTATTTCATAAAATCACTACTACTTATTAAAAGTAGCCAAAATTGATGGACCCACCTATTACCAGCTCTACAGCTGCCTTCTTCAAACTTCCAGAAGTTGGCCAATCAGAAGGGGAAAAAAATGGGATTTTTGAAGTATGACTCATGCAAAGCTTTTCTAGTGATGTAAAAACTATGGCGGAGAAATGTGTATTTGCAGATATCATGTTCATATTAAACTGACTCACACATCCTGTTTGCATGAAGACTTTAAATGCCATCAGGAATCACTGTTTTTGCTCCCAGCAGCCGCCGACTCTGTTCTTGATTCATACAAACATCTTTTCACACCACATCTTCATCAACAATCGGCCCCTCAGGGCCAAATTAGCACCCAGTGGCTCCGAACTTATTCGCTAAATAAATGCCTAGTGGCGGGCTGATAATTCAGAGCTAACGGATCCCTGTCCTCCTTCCACCGATTAACGCAGGAAGTCACTAAGAAAACATTCACATGCTGTCAACGTCTCAACAATCAGCACCAAGCAGCATTTCAGTGAGTGCAAGTGTCAGGATGGCGGGTCAGGTCAAACAGCGGGGACACTCAGGCTTTAGGGTGTCGTTTCATGTCTGGAGGTGAAGATGATCACAGCAGCTATCTGTTGAGAAGTGACTTTAATGCCACTTCAAATTAGCTCATCTCTATCTCCAGCTGGTTAATTAACAAAGCATTTGTTCGTGACCTGCTGACTGGTGTCAGAGCCAACATGACGAGACAAAGAGCTGTAATGACTTAAAGTTCATCAAACACATTTCAGCCTATAATGCTCCTCAGTCTGTTCTTCTTATGAATTCACTTTTAAACAATGAACACACTGTTCTTCAAACACAAAGTCCTTCATTGCTTCGTAAC
Organism: Oreochromis niloticus; assembly: GCF_001858045.2. Classification (NCBI taxonomy): domain Eukaryota; kingdom Metazoa; phylum Chordata; class Actinopteri; order Cichliformes; family Cichlidae; genus Oreochromis; species Oreochromis niloticus. The sequence continues at coordinate 22,016,952 of NC_031981.2, forward strand.
TTTATTTCATGTTATAAATGGGTTTTTTTAATTGGAAAACAGAACAGATTCTACTGCAGAGACGGGCAGTAACACGTTACTGTAATCCGATTACTTTTTTCAAGTAATGAGTAAAGTAAGGGATTACTATTGCAAAATGTATTTAGATTACTGTTACTTTCCCGTAAGTACTGCATTACTAAACCGTGATTTTGTCTGTGAGAGTGTCTCATGACAATGGTGTACGAGCATGCGACATCCGTGGCAGCAATAGACGTGTGTAGATCAACAATGGATAATCTGGAGTGTGGGAGAGAGTACCACCATGCAGAGTTTAAAGCTTGCAATTTCTTACATTACTTTGAGTTTGATTCTGTAAAAGGGCCAAAAACATTAGCATCCACTGTACACTCTGCGTGGGAAGAAAACATATTTTTACAGCAAAAAATTAAACTTCAAATCTGAGCAAGCACCTAGCACGCTGCCAAGGGAATGTGAAATCCCCCACTGAAATGACCGCTGCTGCTACCACATCCACTTCCACCGAGCAAACCTCCGAAGACCCCACTTCTGCTAAACAAGTTTTAAGAAGGACATGACTTATTTCAAGTATTTATTAGATTTCGCATCTTATAACAACATCCATCCATCCATCCATCTTCATCCGCTTTATCCGAGGCCGGGTCGTGGGGGCAGCAGCCTAAGCAGAGAAGCCCAGACCTCCCTCTCCCCAGCCACCTCCTCCAGCTTATCCGGGGGAACACCAAGGCGTTCCCAGGCCAGCCGAGAGATATAATCTCTCCAGCGTGTCCTGGGTCTGCCCCGGGGCCTCCTCCCGGTGGGACATGCCCGGAACACCTCACCCAGGAGGCGCCCAGGAGGCATCCTTGTCAGATGCCCGAACCACCTCAACTGGCTCCTTTCGATGTGGAGGAGCAGCGGCTCTACTCTGAGCCCCTCCCGGATGGCCGAACTTCTCACCCTATCTCTAAGGGAGAGGCCAGCCACCCTTCGGAGGAAGCTCATTTCTGCCGCTTGTATCCGCGATCTCGTTCTTTCGGTCACTACCCACAGCTCGTGGCCATAGGTGAGGGTAGGGACGTAGATCGACCGGTAAATTGAGAGCTTCGCTTTTACACTCAGCTCCCTCTTCACCACGACGGACCGGTGCAGCGTCCGCATCACTGCAGCCGCAGCACCAATCTGTCTGTCGATCTCCGGCTCCCTTCTCCCATCACTCGCGAACAAGACCCCGAGATACTTGAACTCCTCCACTTATAACAACAAACAAACAAAAGAACAAACAAAAACAAGAAGAAAAAAACAATGAGGTTTTAACATCTGTTGCATGTCAGGTAGACATGTAGGTGCAAAAATTGTCCTATCGTTTCACTGAAGTTTCAGTCACATGATGTAACCTTCCCAACATCTTTTTGCAGGCAACGTTCCCAATCATTCTTTCTTTCCACATTTTAAGTGTTGGAGTATGGGAGTCCTTCCAGTATTCCAAAATGACACGGGCACATGCTACCAATGCAGCGCTTAACACTCTAAACTGGTGTTTATTTAACTGTGGCACCTCTCGCTTGTCTCCTAGTAGACATAATTTAGGTGATCTGGGCATGTTACAAGGTATCCATCCCTGCATATAATTCAATACACTGTTACAAACTGGAAAAACCAGCGGGCAGTCCCAGAGGGCATGTATCAAAGTACCTTTGGCTTGTTGGCATTTCCAACACAAGTCCTCTCTACCAACACATTCTATACAGCCTTGAAGGAGTATAATAATATCAAGAATTTTGTACTGAATAAATTTCCCTCTGGCTTCCCTAATGTATAATCTATTATTCAACAATATAGAATCCCATGTATCTTCATACATTGTACACCCTAGATCCCTTTCCCATATTGTTTTCAGGCTCTTATTTATATTATTTATATTTATTTTTAATTCTTTTTTAATTTATTATTTAAACTTTGCTAGCCAGAGAGAGGCGCTGAAAGGCTGCTCCAACAGAACCTTATTGTTTCCGAGGAAAACACGAACACCATGTGCAGTCGAGTCTTAATAGCTTACTTACATCTGGGCTCATCAGGCACTCTTTTTGGCAGCAGTGTTTTTTTTCATGTTGTCCAACCATCTGCTCGGTAACCACTTGCACTTTTTGACTCCCCTTTTTCTCCCTCCTCACACTCACAGACACATAACGGGTATGGCAGTCCATTCTCCCTGCAGCACGGACTACACCGCCCATGATGCTACATTCTTTAGGGCTATGCCTGTAACACTCTGCTCATATTGCCTTCATATTAAAATATTTTTTGAATAATAATTTTTAAGGCAAGGCAAGGCAAGGCAAGTTTATTTATATAGCACAATTCAACAACAAGGTGATTCAAAGTGCTTTACAGAGACATTAAAAACAAAATAGATAAAAAGCATGATTTAAAATTGATTAAGACAAGCAAACAAACAAACAAACAAACAAAACAGTATATAAAATCAAAAATCAAAACAGTATATAAAATCAAAAATCAAAACAGTAGATAAAATCAGAACAGTAGATAAAATCAGTAGTTAAAATGTAAGTTTTGGAATTTAAGCTTAAAAGTGTGGATTTGGTGCTTTATTCAAAAGCAGCTGAGAACAGGTGAGTCTTCAACCTGGATTTAAATAAACTGAGTGTTTCAGCTGATCTGAGGCTTTCTGGGAGTTTGTTCCAGATATAAGGAGCATAAAAGCTGAATGCAGCTTCTCCGTGTCTGGTTCTGACTCTGGGAACTGATAAAAGACCAGATCCAGATGACCTGAGAGATCTGGAAGGTTCATACTGGGTCAGGAGGTCACTGATGTATTTTGGTCCTAAACCATTCAGAGCTTTATAGACTAGCATCAGAACTTTAAAGTCTATCCTCTGACGGACAGGCAGCCAGTGTAAAGACCTCAGAGCTGGACTGATGTGGTCCACTTTTTTGGTCTTAGTGAGGACTCTAGCAGCAGAGTTCTGAATGAGCTGTAGTTGTCTGACTGATTTTTTAGGTAGACCTGTAAAGATGCTGTTACAGTAATCAAGCCTACTAAAGATGAATGCATGGACTAGTTTTTCCAGGTCCTGTTGAGACATCAGATCTTTTATCCTTGAAATATTCTTGAGGTGATAGTAAGCTGATTTTGTTATTGTCTTAATGTGTTTTTCTAAGTTTAGGTCTGCATCCATCACTACACCCAAATTTCTTGCCTGGTTTGTGGTTTTTAGGTGTATAGATTGAAGTTCTCTGGTGACCTGTAATCGTTTTTCTTTGGCTCCAAAGACTATTACTTCAGTTTTGTTTTTGTTTAGCTGGAGAAAATTGTGGCACAGCCAGTCATTAATTTCCTCAATGCATTTACAAAGAGCCTGTACAGGGCCTCGGTCTCCTGGTGACATTGTGATATATATTTGTGTGTCATCTGCATAGCTATGATAGTTTATTTTGTTGTTCTTTATAATCTGTGCCAGTGGGAGCATGTAAATGTTGAACAGAAGGGGTCCCAAAATGGAACCTTGGGGAACTCCACATGTGATACTTGTCTGCTCAGATGTGAAGTTACCTATTGATACAAAGTATTTCCTGTTTTCTAAGTATGTTTTGAACCAGTTTAGTACAGTTCCTGAAAGACCTGCCCAGTTCTCCAGTTGTTTGAGTAATATGTTGTGGTCAACTGTATCAAATGCTGCACTGAGATCCAGTAAAACTAAGACTGACATTGTTCCACTGTCTGTGTTCAGACATATGTCATTAAACACTTTGGTCAGAGCGGTTTCAGTGCTGTGGTTCTGTCTAAAACCTGACTGGAAGGCATCATAGCAGTTATTCTGTGTTAAGAAGTAATTGAGCTGTTGAGAAACTGCTTTTTCAATAATCTTACTTAAAAATAGGAGATTTGAGATCGGCCTGTAGTTATTCATTTGTGTCTTGTCAAGATTGTCCTTTTTCAGTATAGGTTTTATTACAGCAGTTTTTAGTGATTCTGGAAACACACCTGATATTAAAGAAAAGTTTACGATCTGTAACAGGTCTGACTCCAAAGTCTTTGAGACCTTTTTGAAAAAACTTGTTGGCAGGACATCTAAACAGCAACAGGAGGAGTTCAGTTGACCTAAGATGTCCTCCAGGTCTTTGCTGTTAATAGGGTGAAACTGTTTGATGGTGTTTAAACAGTTTTTCGGTGGACACAGTACATATCCTGGATCTGCTGTTGATGTACCAGTTGCTTGTCTAATCTTTTGGATTTTTTCTGTGAAGAATTTGGCAAAGTCATTGCAGGCCGTGGTCGAATGAAGTTCAGCTGCCACTGACACAGGAGGGTTTGTTAGCCTGTCAACTGTAGAAAATAAGACCCGAGCATTATGACTGTTTTTGGTGATGATGTCAGAGAAGTAGGACCTCCTTGCACTCCTCAGTTGTAAATTATAATTGTGAAGTTTCTCTTTATAGATGTCATAATGAACCTGGAGGTTTGTTTTTCTCCATCTGCGCTCAGCTTTCCTACACTCTCTTTTTTCATTTTTCACCAGTGTGGAGTTTCTCCATGGAGACTTCTTCCTTCCAGAGATAACCTTCACCTTAATGGGAGCAATAGTGTCCATTACATTATATTATATTATATTATTATTATTATTATTATTATTATTATTATTACATTATATAATATTTAAGAAATATTTCTTCACATCATTATGCTACCAATAATGATGCAAGTAGGCGTGAAATGGTGACAAGACCCCTGCATTTGAGTCTCTTATTGCATGTTTTGTTTGGGTTTCCACCGGCGTCGAATTACCAAAAATAGAGAGGGCACAGCCTAACATATGAAACAGGAAAAGACCGCCGTGTAATCCATTTATTTCAACAATTTGGCTGTATTCCGATTATCACCTTTTTAAATGGTAACTGTAACGGAATACAGTTACTCATATTTTGTAGTTTAAATACGTAACGCCGGTACATGTATTCCATTACTCCCCAACACTGCATGACAAGGACAAAATAGCCACAATGTTAGCAACTAAGCTAACTAAGGTTTTCCATCTAGTTACTTAGAAAGCAATTTGTTTGTGTTAGTATTTAAGCTACTGTAAATGCCAGCATAAACACAGTTTTATTCAACAAAACCCAACAGGATTTTGATCCTCAGGGGAAAACTGTATTCGAAAGCAGGAGGGCATTTAATTTGTTTAATTTTTTAAGATTAGCTAATGATAATGTAATTAGCTCATACAACATACTAGCTGTGTCCCAAAACCTAGGCCGCATCCTTCGGAGGACCCAGCCTTCGCGGTCTACGTGGGCCAGGTCCTTCGAAGACCGAGAAGGCCGGAAGTGCGAGGCTGTGAAATCGGACAGTCTAGCCTTCAGATTTGCGTCACCGCTGTCTCGGTGGAGTTTAATAAACTCAGCCATCTGATCTTACTATCTAAAATATAACAGGACACTGCCGTAAATTCTTGACCATCTCACACTTCTGTTTAATACGTTTTCTGTTTGACGTTTATTCAGCTGTGTGAAAACCCCAGAGGAACCCACCGGAGGGATTAATAAAGTTTTATTTAATCAAATCTTATCTAATAACTTTAATCTCAGCCAAACCGATTTACTCCCCAACAAATAAAACACTGAAAAAGGTAAACAATAACATTTTTAAGTTAGCTGAGTGACTTATATATCATGTTTAACCTGAGTAGCGAAAGACTGCGAGGGTCTGAAAACGATGAAGCTGAGAGTCCGCTGTTTTCGCCGGCTCGAGTGAACAGCGGACTAACCCCCGGCTAGCTATCGAGCGGGTGGGTAACAGACGTCTCCAAAAACATCAGAGCACTTTTGCAAATATGTGATGTCTTGATAAACCAAGCAGAGATTTGAAGTTTACACAGCTACTTTCTCACCTGAAAATATGTTAAAAGTTTATTTTGTGACCCAGAAAGATTAATAAGAGCAATATTAAAACTTAGTAGCGGCCGCCATTTTTGGAAAATGGAATTGGCTGGGCCGCGCTAGGAATTCTGGGATATGGTGGGCCACGAAGAATACACCCAACCCATCCCTCAAATCTGGGGAAAAGGCCAGATTCGGAGGAGTCTATGAATTGGGACAGCCTTCGTCGCGTCACTGTGATGTAGATCGCTCTACAAATGCGGCCTCAGGAGGATGCAGCCTACATCTTGATACACAGCTACTTGAGAATTCTTGAGAATTTTAGGATAAGGTCATTCATCCAGACCCATAGGGATAATGTGAAACCTTAGCTGAAACTTTTCAAATAACTATTAGCTAACAGTGTAGCTAACTGTATCTTTATTCTCTGAAAAATCTCAGTGGAAATGCTAGTTGTCTAGCTTTCTCAGCTAACATGATCCATGACACTAACTTGTATATACTTGTGTAAAACAGTATAGATTTCATCCATCATGTAATAATACAAAGCAAAGGCACAGAATTAATATTAACCTTGCATAAACAGTTTTTATAATGTGTTTCAGATAATCGCTGGTTATAAAGTAAAAATATAAAGAGTATATGCGTGTTTTGGACACTCGGAGACTGTCTGCAGTATTTATATATGCCAACTGATGTCTTGGAAACATAGTCCAGCTCCCACCCACGAGTGGTTTTGGTGAAGACAGGACATTATGAAAGCGCATTTCCTCTTTGAAGTGAGTGGAGCGGTCGTGTAGTGTGAACCAAACCACTGTTACTGTGCTCTCATAATCTCAGACTTACATAACCTGGCTGCTGCCTTCCAATGAGCTACAGTTAATTACAACAAATGACCCATTTCCCTGATTCCCTCTTCGAAGAGTCGTTTCTGCTGTCTGGGCTTACAGAGCAGGAAATACATGTTCAACTTCATTACTGAATTAAAAAATAAAAGCTTGATTATTCATGCATTAAAAGGTTTTTTCATCCTCTGCTTGGTTGACCATTAGATGGGCCTCAGGGAAAATGTCTCGCTGGCTTTATAAGTGTATTAATAATAATTCCTTGTGAACAGATACCTACAACCTTTCTCACTGGTTAAATTTCACTAGACCTCGAGGATCTTTATATGAACAAACTATATCACTGACATTTGACTGAAAATGAACCACAGCTGTATGTTTAAGACTGTTTAAGAGGCTCACACAGAGCCTGACATTTGGAAGTGAGTGGAAAACACTGGAACTCTTGGAAAAGAGGAAGCATGAAACTGGTTTGATACTCTCTTAGTTTTTCCTCAGTGATAAAGGGCATCATGCTGCCCATCAGTCTATCCAGCAACACCTGCCAGTTACCCTTTACTACAATGGAAAACTCTTAAAGCTTAAAATGTAGACGTTTATCTAATCTTAGGGGAAAAAATCTTTAGTCTTTGCTTCTGTGGGCAGGTATGGAAAGAAGAAATTTAAAACAAATGTGAAAGCTGGTCCAGATGTTGGGTCTGCATAGGACTCAGATCAAGGAAGGTGACCATAACTATATAGTAATTATTATACTGGAGTCACCACAGCAGACGGATTTGCATGTTTGCTTTGGCAGATTTTTTCCGGATGTTCTTCCTGATCCAAATTGTTTATTCTGGCTTGTTACCGGCACTAGCCATACACCATCCTTTGATGGCATCCTTCACATGGAAGGCAAATATGTTAAGCACTAAACTTAGAGCTAACAGGTTTCTCATATGACGTAATGAACACTTTGCTCAAAAGCTGTCAAACTGGATGTAATACACCCATGATGAGGAATTGGTGGTTTATATTCTCTGACTGGTTGGTGGGGTTGCCGTTTGCTGAAATCAGTCACAAAAAGATTGCTGCACTAAAAACCTATTTGAGATTGCTTTGCTAGCAGGATGCCACAGTTGCATTTGCTGACTTGTCTAAAAACGCTTGCTAACTACTTGCCTACTGGCAGTAAATTCTTGAAAAAGTGTGAAGAAAACCAGAAATGGAGACTGTTAACCTTCAAAGTAAAGGTTCTGCTTTCCCACCAAAGCCAACACATTTCAAAAGGGTTAACTTTTACTCTGAAGGCAAAGGATTTGGAACTTCTGGTTTGCGCTGCAATTTTCACAGTATCCTTAGCTTGTGAATGTTTGCAGACAAGTCAGCGCCTTTCATTAAAACTATGAACGACTGCAGCAATAAGTTAGTGACTAAAGTAATCACGATAAGGATGGTCATGGACCAGTATGTCGGTCTGTGAAAAAAGCTATTCACTTAACCCTGCACGGCATGGCAGACCACATGGTTAGTGGTCACATGACAGCAACACAACTAACTCAGGCTTGTAAACTTGCCCTTTTGATGTTACTCAATTTTTACTTTTTCTGTCACTCTCAGATGCCAAATAGGGGGAAGAATCAAAGTTGAAGCTTTAAAAATGAATAAAACAGATAGGATAGTTTATTGCTCCTGCAAGCGAAATTACTTTGTTACAGCAGCAGCATAAAGAATAAAGATAACAGAAGTATAATCTACAATAAGAGAGCAAAGCTTTTATTATTAAGATGAAGAAGAATAAAAGCTTTTAGTTCTACCATGGGGCTTTTTTCAGGTTTCAGCACCAGCTCTAGTGCATGAACATTAGAGGACGCAGAATTCAGTTTACCTGTCTGTAAGAGGATATTAATAAGCATTCACTCAGCAGTGAATGCAGCCTGATGCTGGTTAAACAAAATATTAACAGGAGCTGAGGCCATGTTTGCTGCTTCCAGCTGTTTGAGTTTATTAAATACCTGCAGCTTCATACGATCCATATGTGCATCTTCAAAGGAAACACATAACTTAATTTATTTCTCAGTTATTCCTGAAACAGAGACAAACTCTTAAGAATTATTTTGTTACCCTTTTGTTGCAAAATGTTGTGACTTGTTTTCTGGCTCATACTTAAAATGTTTCAGCTCAAATGTGCTCATACTTGCTTTTGTTCTGCATTTGATTATATTACAGAAGACCTATTTCCTCGCAGACATAAACTCTTTTTATGATGTCAAATAAAATGATGGCAATAACATTTTGATGTTCAGTTGGAGAACCAAAAAACAGATTTAGTCTTTAGATCGGGAGTCTTCCAGTGGGTGTAAAATTGATTGGTTGCAGTTCTGAACAGAGTTAAAATGTGTTTTTCAGCCCTGAAAATTTCATGTGGATATTTCCGGTACTTACGAAGTTATGAGGCCTCAAATATACTTAAAAGACCTAATTCTGGACTTACCTCATGTAATTTGACTGCCTGTAACTCAAAAAAAAAGTCTTAGTATAAAGGTAAAATTTTGCATGCCTTCATTAAATACACTAAGGTGACTGTACATTAAAAATCCGCTGACTTTGATCGGTTTGGGGGGAGCGTTGCCTTTCTCCTTCCTGTGTATCTGTAACCTTGGATTTACTTAGAGATGAAGGAAGAGTCCAGGGGTCTCTGAAATCTGCCTCTGATCTGTTAAAAGCAGCAGATGGAAAAGAGAATCTGTCCAGCAGCACCAATAAAATCTCACAGTGCGTTTTTCATGTGTGAGGCAGCTGAGAACAGTGGTACAGTAAACAGAGCCTCTCCATCAGCTCCATGCAGTATATTAGGTCATTTGGCCGGCTGGAGGAATCCCATTTAGCAGCTGATAAAAGCATTTGGGATGAATTCTGAAGCCCCAGGGCAGCTTGGAGGAGTCCCTCACCTCATCTGGGTTCAGTCATTGAATGCTCTCCACGGAGCTGTTTGAGGCCGCCGGTTGGCCGGCTGCAGGGAAAGTGTGGGCAGACTGGGACACGCGCAGATGAGCAGGATCAAAGCGCTGTTGGCCGCCGTTTAACGCTGGAAAAACCATCGTAGGCTGCACGGCCCAGAGAAGAAGAACAGAGAGAGGCGATGGGAGTGGAGGTGGAGGTTAAGAGGAGGGTGGGGGTCATATTAATGCTCCACTTTATTGCTTTGTACTGTTAAAATTAAGAGCTCGGATTTCATGACAGCACTTCAGCCGTGCACGCTTGACTTCTCCTTCCAGTCCGGGTTCAGTTTCAGACGCCAGCGACCCGAGAAGAGAGCTGACCCAAGCGCCACTGAGTGACAGCTGAGTACCTGTGATCATTCAGTCTGTGAAATACCAGCTTTGCAGTGCCAAACGTGAAGAAATACTCCAAATATTTAGTTTACAGAATTTTAACCCAATGTCAATAAAATGTGCAACTTTTCCACCTCTTTAATTTCTCCCCACAAATGGTCGAGTCTGCTAATTTCCAACTCCACATTTTCCTCCAGGACTACAGTCAATCAGAATTTCATTTTTGCTGTTGAGAGCCAATTTAAGCACAAATAAACTTTTAACAAACCTAACTTCCTCAAATTTCCTAATTTTTCATGTGTTTTTTAAAGAATGGGTCCAATCCATCCATTTTTAGACATCACAGGCTTTGATTGTAATTTCTAGGTAAATGTTCCAAAATTAGGCTTCTTGTTGTGATAATTTTCTGTTTAAGACATTTAAATATTTTGAGTGTTTCACAATAAAATTCCTGAAAGCACCCACATCTATAAACCACTTTATTCAAAGGATGAGACAAACCTTGACTATGACGACTACACTCTAACTTTTTGATTAATGTATCACAGTCACCAGTTGATTGGTGACTGTGAGAACCATTAAAAATAATCATAAATGAACATCAATAATAATCATAAATATGTTTGGACTCAGTCACTTTTAGAAAATTGATTTTCTTTTCTTTAATTCACTGACTTTAAGATTAAATCCTACCTGCTGATTAAGATTATTCATCCAAACAAGAAGTCTTCTTCACACACAAAAGTCAGCCATGGAGTTCCACAGGGTTCTGTACTAGGACATGTATTTCTTACTGCTTCGTCTTCTTCTTCTTAGAAAACACTGCTATCCTGATAATACCCATTTATATTTATGTCTAACACGTGATATTAAAAGCATTTAGTTAAATGACTGGCATATTCTAAGACATAAAAACATGGGTGATGTGATGGGTGATCAAATTTGGTCATTTTTGCAACTCGAGCATTAAAAATAACAATATTTACACATTATTTTATTTAAATAACCTTTTTTTGTAAAAAAAACAATGAGCTACCATTTGTAATTCACAATAGATTTTTAACAGATCTATATATATATGTGGTTGGTGGATATCTGTTTCTCGCCGATTTATATAGAGACTTTAAATACACATGTTTTGATATGAAGAAATTATACACGTGAATAAATCTTTCTCAGCCATTCTCTTTTGCTGCATCTTTGATTAAAACTAAGAGTAATGAGAGATTTCAAATACAGTGAACAGCTAACAAACAGAAACGATGATTAAAGTGTGAACAGAGACATGAAACATCTTGTTTCATTTTTGTGAAGGTAAACTTTTAACCCCAACGCCTGTCAGTCATTTGGATGAGCTGTTATCCTGCCTGAAGCTAAACAAAACTCTCCACATATCCCAAAATATGCTTCTGTCTTCAGACTGTCTGCTCCTGGCCAGAGTGCAATCAAGGAAATACTATGAGGGGCCGTACAAGCCAAAATTCATTCTTTCACTCTCACACACATATATTTTCACTCTCACATACATATATTCTTCTTTCACACACATATACTTTCACTCTCACATACATATATTTTCACTCTCACATACATATATTCTTCTTTCACATACATATACTTTCACTCTCACATAGTTTTATTTTAATTTTTATATTTAGATATTTTTATTCTCATGTTTACACATATTTAACACACACACATTGCAATATTGTGCTCTCTTATACATGTATTTTAATGTACATATTTACAAATTCTCACTCTAACATACACGCATTTTCATTTATGCATTCCTACATTTTGCTCTCATTTACATGCATTCAATATGCATTTAATCTCACAAATAATAATACAAGTGATGAGGACAACGATGTGACCCTTTCAGGAGATGATAAAATATTTCTTAACACCCCGATAGCTTGCTGAAGAACTCGAGTTTCTTCTCCCCCCTCCATACTGTCAGACACTCGAAAGTGACCCGCGCATGCTTCTCAGCCAATCACAGCGGTACAGACACCCAGCCTTCCGTTTCCATTAAACTCCTTCCGTTTCCACTATACTCTTTCATTCACATACATTATTCTCTTGCATACATATATTTTCTTCAGACATGTATGCATTCTCTTCTTACATACATATATTATTTGTGAGATTAAATGCATATTGAATGCATGTAAATGAGAGCAAAATGTAGGAATGCATAAATGAAAATGCGTGTATGTTAGAGTGAGAATTTGTAAATATGTACATTAAAATACATGTATAAGAGAGCACAATATGTGTGTGAAAGAAGAATGTATGTGTGTGAGAGTGAAAGAATGAAGTTTGGCTTGTACGGCCCCTCATAAAACACAGTAGGGCTGGGCGATATGACCTAAAATCAAAATTGACATTAATTGAACATTTTCCCTTAATGAATATCATTACCAATTTTTAAAATGAATTTTTTTTTTATAATGACTTGACTTTTTCACCAAATGTCAGTAACAACCCAAACAATCAGATGGCCTTAAATTATGTGCAATAATGAGAAATGACACAGGGAAAAAGTATTGAACACACTCAAATGTATTTAATACTTCATGTAAAAGTCTTTGTTGGTGATGACATCTTCAAGATGCCTCCTGTGTGGACAAACTAGTGGCATGCACTGCCCAGGTGTGATTTTGGCCCATTCTTCCACACAGTCGGGGGGATCCATGGGCTCCTTCTATGAACTAAACTGAAAAACAATATAATCAAAATGGGAAAGATTATGTACCAAAAATGAAGTGATTAGAGGTCCTGAATTGAGATTTTGATTCATTTCTGATTAGTTGCCCAGCAGATTTAAATTAGACTTACATTTACCCTTCAAGCTCAACTCTGTGCGTCTCTTTCCTTGTTACCTGCTTTCTCCTACGTCATTTTCGGTGTTCCAGCCTTTGATCTGTTGGATTCAGCTCCAGCACTTTCACTGGAAAATTCCCTCTGACATTTTTTGCCTTTTGGGTGAAAACTTTTCCTTGACTTTTATGATTGTACATGTATAAACAACTTTCCAAAGAAGTTGCCTGACTGTAGATTACAATTACTATTAGGACTGTAAAGGTTCCTGCTGGTGAGGAGAGTTGGCCTTTTTAGAAATGTTCCGGATGTTAGAAATCCAGATGAACAGATTTTGGGGGGATTATGTCTGTCAATAAATAAATAAATATGTATCCCTTGCTAAAATAATTCATTAATTCATTAAATTCATCTGAGATCATCATGTGTTTAAATGTTCAAAGATGCTTATTAATGTTTAAAATACAAAAAGAAACCATTTAAAATGTGTTACATTTTAAGTTGTATTATTTACACTTTAACTGGAAGAGTTTGGAATTCATAAAAATGTGACTCTTACGTACATTTTGAAGTATCCTTGATTATTTTTCTTTAATTTAATTGGCATGTACTAAAGCTCTGGTGACTCCAATCAATCTGGTGAGAGTTTCAGGTAGAGGGGCGGGATTTGGCGGGGAGCTGTAGGGTCTGCTGTTTGCGTGAGAGGGAGGAGAGACGAGCTACTGCTGTCGTGAAAGTTTGAGTCCGTAGGTGAGCAACACACAGTTATCTGACATGTGGAGCTGTTATAAGTTACCAAGAGGTGATTAGGAGTCTGAGAGGTTTTTCCAAAACTGTGACTTTTACCATGTAAAAAGTGCTGATATAGATATAAATAACCGCGTTTAGCCTAGCATTTTTCTGCTTAGCTCAGGTAATGCTAGTTATTGCTGAGACGGCAATGAGTCAGTATTCAGCTGATTTATTTAATTCAGGAGGAGGTAACTGACATTTTACCGGCGTGATAGTGGATTTTCTGTGAGCCGGTGGACAGTGTGTGCTGCGCCCTGCTGGCGGCCTTGACCCCTTTCCTCCCACCTGTCCTTTGAACTATCAGGAGCCGTGAGTACTGATATTTGCACGTGCCTGTTATTTTAGTGCTTGTTTACAAGTGAAGCCCCAACAAACCCCGGGCACAACCCAGGGCTGCAACAAGGGTTATTTTGAGAACGTTTGAGAGTGTTGCAATAGAGGTGTGGGTAGGTGACAGTGTGGTGAGCCCACCATAATGTTTAATTATTGTGTTTCAGTTGGTGTTACAAACCGTAGTGAATGAACAGTACTGAACACCACTTTATCAGTGCTACATGTTATTTACCTTCTAACCCAAGTGATTTTACTTTTTTCCTGAAAATCACTAAAGTGAAACTGTTGGATTTCAAATGATATGCTTGTTTTGTGGTTTATTTACATTATTCGTATTATGGGTTATAAGCATCAACAAAGGAATATCAAAAGTAAACTGCACTGTAGAGGCCCAGGCCCTGCTCATATACACATGAGACAGGTGTTACAAATAAATACATTTCAGCACGTTAATCAGACAAGAACCTCATCCAGGATTGGAGACTAGAAACACTGTGAGTCAGTCAGCAGACAGATGAGGACAGCACCGTCCTGACTGCCCACCTCCTTTAAACAAGTGCCTGTTTCAGCCAGCAACTCTATTAAAAGCTACTTTTACCACAGCAGGTAGGTCCTTATGTTTGATTTGGCAGAGATTATTTTGCCGAAGGCCGTTCCTGAATTATTGTTTAACATTACTCATGCAATGTTTGTGATGTTTTATACAAACTATAAAACATTTCAGGTGAAGCAGATGGAAAAATTCGTTGTAGGAAACATTTTTATGTTAAAAAATATCACAAATATACAACTACTCAGATTTACAGGTTAAACAGACAGCATGTACTGTAAATGGACACTCTGAGTGTGCAATAATTGGATCGTGACAGGACAATCAGCCTGTGAATGAAACTCAGACAAGTCCAGGGGTCGGAGACAGCGTGGGACCAGCTGTCCTCTGGGCCCTCGATGAAGAGGCTGATGTGAAAAGCAGAGGTGGGCTTAGATGACAGAAGTAAAGAGGTGCGACAGTCCATCAGCAGAGTCTGGGACAAATCACCTCACAGTCACTTATTGGCTTCGCTGCTGCCTTCTGATCCCACTACCTGTCCAAGTGTTCACATATTAGCCTGAAGGAGCACGGCGGCTCCTGGCTGTCTGCACGCCGCAGACAAACGACGAGGAAATGCAGAGGACACCTGGAGGATGATCCTGCAAGAGCTGCAAGATGAAAAGTAGAGAAACAACATCCAGAAGCATAGCCAGGATTCACTGTGGTCTGAATTTTACCCATCTGTACAAGACTTAACAAGACAAATAATTCACAAACAGTATGAAAAAAGCAACAAAAACAACGAAATAAAAAAGAAGCAGAATACCTTTTTAGTTTAAGAACACATTAAAAGATAAGTGAATGTTGGAAAATCTTACATTATAAAAGAAAATACGAGAAATAAAAGACCAACAACAAGCCAAAAAATAAATTCAAGGTACTACTGTTATTTAACTTAAAAGACCCAAACAGGTCAAAATGTGATTCCTGTTATTATTAAAAGCTGCAGTTTTTCAGGCTCTCCAGTCTGTCCTCTTTATGTTCACATCCAAAACATGAAAACCACTCTGGATGGAGGTCGAGTGTTTTCCTTCAGGTTTTTCCTCAGAGTGGAGGGTGAAACGCAGGACTGACCTCAACTCTGCTGCTTTACAGACAACTATTTTTCCTGTGTGCCACGGCTCATCACCAAACCCACCTGGAGTAGTATATTTAAAGGACGAAATACCCCGAGAAGAGCTCATTAATCAACTAGGAGTTAAATTTAGCTAGACATCACACTGACCCGGGCACTGTATTTTTTAGGTTTCACTGTCCCAGCCATTGTGGAAAACTACTATTTTAAGGTAAAAGTTTATGATAAAAAAGTTCATTTTACAGGAACTTACCAGAACAACATTAATACTGACACCTGCCACCATTAAATAAACTGCAGCCAGCCTACGCTGAATGCACGTAGGCTGCATCCTCCTGAGGCCGCATTTGTAGACCGATTACGTCACAGCATCGGACGAAGGCTGTCCCAATTCGTGGACTCCTCCGAATCCGGCTGACAAATGTGTACTCCTTTTCCCCAGATTTGAAGGATGGGTCGGGTGTATTCTTCGTGGCCCATCCAATTCCAGTTTCCAACAATGGTGGCCACTACTAAGTTTTAATATTACTCTTATTAATCTTTGTGGGTCACTAAATAAACTTTAACATTTTCAGGCGAGAAAGTAGCTGTGTAAACTTCAAATATCTGCTTGGTTTATCAAGACATCGCATATTTGCAAAAGTGCTCCGACGTTTTTGGAGATTTTGGTCCATCAGAAGTGAAGCAGCAGCTTTCTTGGAAGAGCTGAAAAGTCAGAAAGCAACAAACTTTTCTCTCTTTTTAAATGATGAGAAAAACACGGATATTGTGGCCTTTTGTGTTGATATCACTTTACACCTGAATGAACTGAATTTGAAGCTGCAGGGGAAAGACAATTCGATGTGTGAACTGATGACAGCTGTCGCTCCTTTCAGAGGAAACTTGAAGTGTTCAAAGAAGATCTGCGAGGAGACTATGTACACTTCTCAACAGTGAATGGACAGGTTCAGGGACAGAGAGATGTGTCTCTTTTGTTGACTTTGTTGATAAGCTGATTGAAAACTTCAGCAAAGGTTTTGATAGCTTCAGCTTTGGACAGCAGCTCACCACTGATGTCAGAGGGTTCTTAAAGGAAGTCACATAGCACTTCAAGTGGGCAAATGCTGGGCCTCTCCAGGTGTAACTGGTTGATCTCCAAGCAGATGTGGCCCTGAAAGAGCAGTTTGAAAGAACTGAACCTGACACTTTCTAGCTCCAAATGGTCTCTGAGACAGCTTTCCCAAATCTGAGGAAAGTAGCCCTTTACATCTTGACCATGTTTGGCTCCACATACAGCTGTGAGGCAGCTTTCTCCACAATGAACATAATAAAAACTAAAGCTCGTTCCAGGCTCACCAATGAGCACCTACACATGTGTATGAGAATGGCCCTGACACCATTCCAGCCCAGGTTTAAAATCCTGGTAGGTCAAACTAAAGCTCAATTCTCTCATTGAACAACAGAAAGTGGGGAAGTGGAATATAAGAGCGAAAGAAAGAGAAACTGTAAAATTGTTAAGATGTTTTGATGTTATCTGTTGAAAAATGTATTGAGACTGTTAAGTCGAGATGTGAAAGGTAAAGAAAAAGGGAAACTCAAGCTGCTGCTATTTTTTCTGAAATTAAGCACTTTGTTTTAAGATGCACAATTTAGCCATTTTATTTATTTTCTCTAATTCATTTTAAACTGCAGCGCTATATCGAATGTAGGCCCACTGTGTGTTTCAGTGTTAACAATAAATTTTGTTGAAATTTTTTAAACTTATATTTTTACATATAAACTTAAACTTATATATTGATTAAAAAAAAAAAAAAATAGGCTGCTTCTGTATCACAGTCATAACGCAAGTTAGACATTATGATGTCCCGGACCTCTGCTTGAGAAGATTTTCTCCAGCTGGACCTCCTCAAATTTTAGTTGAATACTCCTGCTTTAGACTTTAACTTTGTTCGGATCACTCATGAACAAGAGTTGGGCTTTTTAATCTCAATGGAGCTAAATCATAGATATAAATAAAAATGTTTAAATTATAATGGCAGCATATTCTCTGGATGGATTATGTTTATTTATAGGCCAAACCTGCTCAATAATACTCATTAGCCATAGTGTCTGTATTTTTGTAAAGAAACTATAAATCACTGTGTTAACCACTTGCTGTTATTTTGACTGCACCAGCGAACTGATTGGCTGCCTGTGTTTCCCCCCCTTGCCCCTGGTCAGCGGACAGGAAGTGGACCCTCCTGTTGATTATGGTTCTTTGTGCTTCGCCTTACCCGCATGTGGTTCTGATTTGGACTGGATGGCAAGTGTTTTGATTGGCTTGCAGCCTGTTACAGACGTTCTTTTGTGCCTCGTCCTCTCCACGTTTTTTTTTCCTTTGACACAGCGGCAAGAGGCCGCTCAGCGTTTCTTTATGTAGCTAATTGGGAGCCACTTTACCCTCCTCTGCCTCTTCCTCCTCCCTGCTCCTCGTTATGACAGGGTTAATGGCTTTAGTGAGAGGGTACTTTTTTACTGGTTCTGCAGGTTTCTGCAGGGCCTCACAGCCAATTACAGTAATCAAAGGCAATATGTGGATCCAGGGAGAGGAGCCAAATGTGCTAGTTGAGGTGTAAACCAATCTGTGAAGGCTTTCTGCAGCAGAATAACTCTTTGTTTTTACCCTCCAGAGTTCAGCCTCCCCAACAGAGCTCCCCACGATGCTCAGATCTTAATACAGCACATCTGCTGGTCTAGAAAGTCTTAAAAACATTTCATTAGCCTTTTTAAAATATAGATTTGAGGTTGTTTTCCTGTTTCTTACTTCAGCCCTGAGGTCCTCTGTTCCTGTTTTCTATTCCATATGTGGTCCCGATTACTTTAATTGATTAATCATGAGGAACCGATGCCCACTGGTTGGTTGTTACCTGCCTGTGTTACAATCCAGTGAGTTCCCGCTAAAGACTTTAACAGTACAGTTTGCAGCACACATGTTTGCTTAGTGTGTTCAGGTTTATTTTTAGGCTGCAGCAGGGGTGAAAGGTCAGATCATGAAGCTTAAAAGCCATTTGCCTGGTTTTTCGAGCTGCTCTCCCAATCAGAGACAAGGGGAAACCTTCAAATAAAACCTCTGTCCTGCAGGGAGATAAAAGGTAGACACGGAGTAAACCTGCAAACATCAAAATTATAGAACTCTTTACATTTTGGATTTCCTGATTTTCACCTGAGTATGATTACCATGTTCACACCTGCACAAACAAACTGCACAAAGGAGGGAAAACAAGCCGAAGCTTGATTTAAACGGAATAAACAAAGGTGGTGTAAAAACACTTGAAGCAACGGGTCACTCTGGTAACCAAGAAAAAGGGCTTTAAAAATAACATGTACCATTATTATTATGGTAAAGTTTACCTGCCCAAGCACTTTGGTCATTTGTGCTGACCGTGAAAAAAACCAAAGCTAACATTCTTGTTCTGGAGACCAGAAACCAGTTCGTCCTCTATCTTTTATGTACAGTCTGTGTTCTTCAGGGGCACAAAGACTGGTCCGGTCTCAAAATGCACCCCCACTCAACCCACAGGACCCAAATGATGCTGTGTGGCACACCACAGGATGCCTCAGTTAGCAGCTCTGAATAAGGGGGAGCCTTCAGCGCTGAGAGTCAATCAAAGGGTGATTTCAGAGTTTTTGAAATAGTCACTTGAATATAAGAGAAGGTGAACACTTAAAATCCAGGAGCTAACATGTCCTGCTGTAAGCTGAGTGTGATGGAGTAAATGTGTTTCTGGTATGATGTGTGTCGCTGCAGGTTAAAGTGCGAGGTGTTTCCATGCTGATGTTTGCAGAGGAAACTTTGTGCTCTGGGAAACCCCCCCGAGTCTAACCCCATCCCCGTAATTACTCCAATTACTTTTCCATAACACTTGTGTTTGTGGTTGCAAGAACAGTTTTCCACATGAAACACTCGTTCATTCATGAGGTTCATAGAGCCGTGGTGAGAGGGGATCCTCGGCTCGGCCGTCACTCTGACCGCCGAGGCCAGCTGAACAGCGTACTTTCAGACCGTTGCTTTTTCTTTCTGCTCTACAATGAGTGAGCGGCTGCAGCAGGACGCTTCTTGTTTGGTCTGCAGATGTTCTGATAAAACCTCATCCGGGCTGATGGTGATTAACAGGAGGCACAACGTCCTCAGCTTCTCAGCCTCGTTAGTAAAACCTGCTTCAGATACCATCCAGAGGTATGCATCTGCAGGGGCACTCAGCTCAGACTCAGTCATGCCTTTCAAACACAGTCCAGATGTTTTCTTGTGTTTCTGGGTCCCAGCAGGTACCTCTATAAAGTTTGAACTGACCGTCACATTTGGTACATATCTACAGCTTCTGTTGCCTGCCTCAAACAGACATAAACGTGCACAGGTTTGTCTTTGTGACTACCTGAAGTCAGAGGTTTGTGGTTTAAAGTGTAGATGCTGTTTTTACAGGAAAGTTCTTAAACTTTAAGCTTTGGTTTTGATTCTGTTCTTGATCTCAGACCCCTGAGCAAGGTACCATCCCTGCACACTGCAGTGGCTCCCCACTGCTTCACTGAGTGAATGGGTTAAATGCAGAGAGGAATTTCCCACGGGCATCAATAAAGTATACATTATTATTAAGAACGCAGTGAAGCACATGATAAATAACCATCATGTAAACTGAAACAGGACCCAGAATAGACCTACGGGCTTCATGGAAAAGAGAAAAAAGTTCTTACACACTGAGCATGTTTTAAAATATATATATATGAATTTTATAGATGTGAATTTGTTGTGTGACATGTACAGGAGAATGTAGCACCAGGGAGAATTTCCTAGTTTGGACCAGTAGTGGAGGTTGCATCACAGCTGCTTTCGTACATATTTTAGGATGTCAGTAGGGCAGTTTGAGCTCTTGTTAGCGGAGTCGGGACTACATCTGAGGCAGTGGGATCATTTCAGAGAGCCGACTGAGCCAACGCAGCGTCCAGCTATGTGTCTGAGGTTACTACTCCCATGTTGTTGTGTATTCAGTTCTGGTGTCCTGAAAAATTAGTTGGTCAGTTTGAATGTCAGCATTAAGAATAGGTGTAAAGGCCTTAAATATCACAAGTCTCCTCAAACTCAGATTTTTCTCTCTGTAAATGTATAAGTTTAACCTTTGGTGGTGTTTTTAAAATAATCTGTGTCAGTCTGTATGGACTCCATAAAATAAACATGCAGCTGTTTTGCTTTATGATGTGTTTGACTTCATAATGATCCTCTGTTATTTTCCTGCTTCCTGTTTGCCTCACGCTGACACTAAAACCTTCCTGCCGTTGCTTGGCTTCAAACCGAGAAACATGAATCTTTAAATGCGTGTTTCAGTTTATTTTTAGAGCATCACAACTTAGAAACAGGTTGTGAGCGTGACAGGAAGCACACTCACAACCTGTTTCCACCTGTTTGCCTCCACCTGCAGATGCCACAGAGGGAGATAGAGCCCACATCATGAGCCTGGCCAGTATTATGTAAGCGTGTCATCAAGTAGGCGGGTGCAGATATGAATCCTCTGCTAGATATGAGCCCTCCATCGTTTAAATAAGTTTATTAATACCCCTCTGTGAGGATGACATCATGCTAAAGACTCTGATTTGATTGGTTGATGAGATGATAAGGAGTTCTTTTATCATTCATTACAGTTTGTGAGGCACCCGATGACAGCTAAGGTCACACGCCCAGCTGAGACCACAACGAAAGGCACGTAGAGCCAGAGGTCAAAGGTCGCAGCTGATTGTTTCACAAAAGAAATCCCAGAAATACTTTACCTCTGACCTCAGAACCAAGAAACAGGCCGCTCTGAAACTTTTGTTTCATATAAGCTTCATTAGCTGCTCTGAATGTATTCCTAAATAGAAAATAATAAGAAAACAGTCAATTTTTTAAAAATAAATGATAAAAATAAAAGCCATTATGAAAAAAATAAGCAAATATATATTTAATTTACGTGTGATATGATTGATTTCAAATAGATCTGTTTAAAAAATGGTCGTATAATAATAAAGTCACATGAGAATATATTTTAAAAGAAAATTAAAAAATGTGAAAAAGTAAACTAATGAAATCAACACTTGGTTAAAATAATCAAAACCAAAAATAAACTTTGTAAAAACTAGTGAAGATTAATCCCAGAAAAAGGCTTAAATATTGCATCTAATATTATAGAAAAATATGGGGAAAGGTGTAAAAATGAACTGAGGTTCATTAGCTGCTCTGAATGTATTCATATATATATTTTATTCATATATATATATATATATATATATATATATAGATAGATAGATAGATAGATATATATATATATATATATATATATATATATATATATATATATATATATATATATATATATATATATAGATAGATAGATAGATAGATAGATATATAGATATATAGATATATAGATATATAGATATATATATATATATATATATATATATATATATATATAGATAGATAGATAGATAGATAGATAGATAGATAGATAGATAGATAGATAGAGAGATAGAGATAGAGATAGAGATAGAGATATATATATATATATAGTCCCCGTGGTAATCGGAGCACTAGGTGCGGTGACTCCCAAGCTAGGCGAGTGGCTCCAGCAGATCCTGGGAACAACATCGGAGATCTCGGTCCAGAAGAGCGCAGTCCTGGGAACAGCTAAGATACTGCGCAGGACCCTCAAGCTCCCAGGCCTCTGGTAGAGGACCCGAGCTTGAAGGATAAACCGCCCGCAGGGGCGAGATGGGTGTTTTTATGAGAAAGAGCGAGAGAGAGAGAGAGAGAGAGATAAACGTGAAAGAATGGGAAAAGGTAAACAAAAAAGTAAATACAAATTTGCAGACAGAACTGATCTACCATTTGTGTGAGGGTTTACTGTAAACTGTGCTTTTATTTATCTTTTCTACAGGACAGACTGTACGTGAGGCCTCAGTCGCTCATTGTGGTGAAATCAGACATGTTTAGCCTTTAAATCTTCTGATCGTCCGATAATCTTCTGTTCTGATATTTTACAAGAAGAGACAAACTGACTTCCTGCTGACAGTCGGAGGGTGGAGGGGGCGTCCATTAGTGAAGAGCGCTGAGAGAGTCTTCCTCCTCAAATCTTGGAGCCTCTAAATTTATCATCCTAACGAGCTCCTTGCCCACTTTATGCTTCATCTTTCTAATTTTAGCAGAGAAATGAGGCGACTGCCAGACTGCTGCCTCCTCCCTCGGTCCACGTTAATCAGATATTTGAACCTTTGTTTAGCGTCCCATCTCCCCGCACCCCCCATTCATGTTCTTGATTTTAGATTAGAACATTTTCAGGTTTTCTTTGTCCTGGATTTTGCACCACTTTTATTCCATCTTTCTTTAGCTTTTGTCCCGTTTCTTTGCACTCATGTCTTTATTTGTACAACTTTTTGTTCCATTTTGAGTATTTTTAGGCTCTTTTGTCTGGTGTCTGTCTTTTGTACAGTTGTTTAGTTTTGGGGTCTTTTATTCATTCCCAATTTTCGTAAGTCTTTCATTCATTTTCCATCTCTTTCCACTTTCCCCCATTGTTTTCATCATTTTTCTTAACTCTCATGCTCTTGCTCTGTCCAGCCGTTGAGTTTCACAGTTCATGTTTTGCATCATTTTGCCCTATGCTCTGAGTGGAGAAATTAAAGTCACAAAGTGTAAATTTGAGCACATAAGGAAAGAAAAAACAACAACATCATGAGTCAATGAGGAGAAGCTCCACTGTGGGTAAAACTGAGGAATAAATTCACAATTCAAAGAAAAATAAAACAGAATTGATTCAGCATGGAGTTCATGCTGCTACAGACGACACGTAACTGCAGCCTAATCTGCAGCATCAGGACGGCGTATCTGAGCTCTGATCTGAGCTCCGTGCTGGCATCAGGGCGACGTGTGCGATCCAGCCTGGCTCGGGTTGCTTTTTCTGGGCGTGGCGCTGAAAGCTGCTCTTCCTTGTTTTGATTGTGAGCAGGGAGAGGCTCAGGCACTCCGACTCGGGCCCGGGGACTCGCTGACCCCCGACAGCGAATCATTAGGACGAGACTGAAGACAGAAACTGTCAGGCACCTACTTGCCTTATCCTGAAATCTAATCAGAGTCCAACTCAACAGAACAAAGTCTGAAGACCCAACAGCGAGGCCAAACTGGAGGAACTTTTGTCTTCAAGGTGGCATTAACTGACTGAAATGGAGACACACACACAAACACTGAGCTCAACTGCTGGCCTCACAGGTCGGTGTTTCTGATCTCCAGTCCACAGATTTAAATCTCGTTTCCTTTTATGTTTTAATTTTTTTCCTGTTCTGCATCATTTTGTTTGCTTGGAAAAGTTTTCATTTTTTTGTGTCGCTTCCTCATCCTCATTTCTTCTGTCCAGCAGGTAAAAGATTTCAGGATTCATAAACATGATGAATTAAAAACCATCATTGTGCTGCTTTCCTTCGTCAAGAGATGCAGGTTTACAGTCAGATTAAATTTGCTCTAAGAGCCGAGTCCTTCAAGCAGGTCACTGCATTTTCCAGCCTGAATCATGTCGGGCCTGCAGCCGTGAGAAAACTCAGACTCCTGTATCATTATTTCCACTTCTCCCTGAACCGAAGACCCACCTCTAATTATTTTCTTCGTGCTCTCGGCCTCACAAAGCTCCTACAGTTCAAACAGCCACAGGATGAATGGCCCGTTTCCGTCGAGGATTTCGCTGCTTCATCATTCAGCCGCTAAATCTCTGAGCTGCTCCCGGAACACAGAAGTGATCAACGAGCATCCTGGAAGCAGCTGGGATCAATCAGTACTTTGTTCTGGTGACCGTGACCGTGGAAGGAACACCAATCGGAGCCAGCGATTACATCTGGGTCCTTGAGTTAAGAATAAGAATAAGAACAACTTTATTTATCCCGAGGGAAATTCTTTTGTCATCTACACTTTTACTCTACACACTTATGCCCACCCTTTTGATGTGACCATGTTGTGTTTTACACACTTGGTCCAGTTTTTGTGCTGTTTCTGGCATATTTCTGCCTTTCCGTGTCTATTGCACCATTCTGTTGCAGTTTCACAAGGTTTACAATTATTACCATTACTTCTTTCTGTTTTCCATCATTTTAAGCATCTTATGGACCCTTTAGCTCCACTGTCCTACACACTTTTTTGTTTTGGTCTCTCTTCTCTTTTGCCCATTGTTTCTTTTTTGCCTTTTACTGTTTTGCACCATTTTTTTCACTTTTTGGCTTGGATTTTGTCTTTGTTGTCCTTTGTCTAGCGCCATCACCACCATCTTTTATTCTTTTGTCAATGTCCAGATTTTATATGTGTGTGGTGTAAAATGTGTCAGAAAAGTACCGTCTTTATTTATGGAGGACAAGGTCATTTCAGTTTGTTTTATTTGTTAAGACAAAAATATTGGAGAGGAGAGCTTGACTATCAGAGATTTCCCCATGAACAGCAGTTGGTGACTGAGAGAAGGAAGAAATCCTTTATAACAGAAAAGACTGAACCAGGAAACTGGTCACTATGAAACTGGTCAAAACTGGTCTGTGTCCTCAGGCATTTTCTCAATCCAGGAAAGATCTCCATACCTGCACAGGTGTGTCATCTGGACCAGCGGCCTCTCCACTCTAAATATAATCAACATACAGCCACAAATCAAATCTACCCAAACATTCAACAGTTTGTTTGTTGCGCAGGTTTTCACATTCCAGTTTTGGGATTCTGATGAACTTTTTCTCTCTCTTGCAGTGATTATCACCTCCAGGTTGCCTCATTGTTGCACATTAATTACTTTTTCATGTAATAACAATAATAATAATAATGGATTGCATTTATATAGCGCTTTTCAAGGCACCCGAAGCCCAAATGTAAAATAAGTGATTTTTCATCGCTCACTTTGCACCCAGATAAATATCTGCAGCTTGGCTCTCTGAGAAAACAAAGAGCATTTCTGCTCACTTTCTAAAATCAAATTTTTATGCCTTTACTGTTCTCACGCAGTGGGCGATGCAGACACGCAACTTTATGAACATGATAACTCAAGGAGTGGCGATGTAGGATTACTAAAACCTAAAGACCAGTTCAACTATTAGCAACCTTGACCTGAATTTTAAGGTCAGAGGTCAAGTTTTCTGAAAAATCTTGTGAAGGTAAGTTAGGCGTTTGACAACAGGGTACAGGTGGGCAGATCATTCCACACTGCAATAGCATCAATACCAACTCTGGTATTGTTATCAGATTGATACTAGCAGAACAGGATCTTAGTGGAAAGAAAAATGTAACTTAAAAATGCATTATAAAAAAATGTCTGAGCCTTTTTGTATTGACTGTCACGTCTAATTTACTTATAGACTATAACACATTAAAAGAACAGAAGGTGATTTACAGACAGTCATACATTTACACTCAGGTCCACAAAAAAACCAGTTTAAAAATAAAAAGCTGACAGGTGTGTTTTGTTGAACTCGTTGTGGAAAGTAAAAGTCACAGTGATTTAGTGATCATTAAAATGTGTTCAGCGTTTGCAGATTGATGGTTCATTTCATAAATCATGACGCACTGCTCTCCCCAGCATACACTCTCTTCACAGGTTAAAAGTATTGGTACTGGTATCTGTAATACTGACCCTGTATGTATGTGGTATTGGACCAGTACCAACATTTCCAGTATCACACACTGTAGGCTGTGAGGTACAATCACTATTCGATCATGTGTACTCTGAGACAATGCAGCTAAGAATACGTAATGATTACACTACAGTTTAATAAATTATGTTCACTTCTGGTGACACAGGTGTTTCTGGGTGACCCAGCAGGCAAGTGTTTTGCCACCTAATGATTCTCCTTCCAGGAGGTCACCCAGATAAAAATGGACACATTTGACTTTTCTGTCTCGTAGAAACAAAACAACCTCAAAGAGCTTCAGATGATGAATAACACTGACAAAGTTCCTCCTGACTTCCTGATACTGGGCACAGAAGTACAAAACTTCACTTTTCCATGCAGCTTAGAGTTCTGAGAAACTTATCTGTTCCAGCACTGAGAGGATGATGAAGTGGAGGGTGGACAGCCTGTAACCTTCATCCTTTATTGTCAGGCACACATAGGAGTCCATTGAGTGGAGACAGGAAGCAGAGGTCTTCAACTGTCTCCAGATACTTTACCTCAGTGTGGACTCGATGAAATGGCGTCAGGCTTCTTCTCTGAGTCCAGTCTGGACTTCCAGACATGTCACAGGAGCTTTATTTCATCCTGGAGTCGCTTTGATGTATGTCTCAGTTAGAGGAAACCTTCACAGTAAATCATTCAGCTGAAAGCTCTGGATTAAAGACATTAAAGAGAAGGGGAACGTGGGTTTGAAATAAGTTTAAAAATGGCATTAAAACCTTTTCTTTCAGCAGCTTCTGTTCAAAGTGTTTAGAGGCTGGAGGTTGTCCTACTGGGCTGTCAGCGTTACATAAGGAAGCAGTGAGGGTGTGGTGGGCAGATGTGCTCCCAGCTGTCAGCTCTCTGCTAAAAATGAGCTTTTTGTTGCTCAGCCGGTTTCTGTCTGCTGCTCAGAGTTTGGTGCCGTCTCCAGTTTGTAGAAACGTCATGGAGGAGAGAGAGGAGCTGTAAATCCACCACAGCACACTGCTGAGAGCCGTCATGTTCACTTTGAAACTTAAAGGTCACAGTGTGCCTGAAAAAAACTTAAAGAGAGACAGACCTGCAGCTTAAACATGAATCCAAAACCTGCAGTTCATCTGATGTCCAAAAGAGGCTCCAGCAGTGAATCAGTCCCCACAGACTGTTAAAGCTTTACAGCAGAAATAAACATGTTTACAGTCTCAAGCAAAAAGTCTTTGGTCTCCATAGATAATTTCCCCTTTCAGTACATCTGTATACATCTATATATAACTGACCAGCATTAAAGGGGGCGTGGCCTCTTTGATCAGTCTGCTACATACTATATACAGTGGTCCTTCGCTATAATGCAGTTCACCTTTCGCAGCCTCGCTGTTTCGCGGAATTGTTTTGGCCAATTTTGCATCCTTTTTTTTTTTACAGAGCATTGTGTTCTGCATCCTGATTGGCTGTGGACCATTGTCAATCAATCTCGTGCCGTGTCTCCTGTACAGTACAGAATGCGTTCAGCTAGCAGTGTGACTCTGAAGTGCTGTACTGTATGTCTGTAAGTTTTCTCTCCAACAAACACAGCAATGTCGACGAAACGTTTTGCACCGTCAAAGGCAACCGCGGGTGCCTTTGGTTTCATCCTATAATACTGGACTTATTTTTCTACGAAGGTTTGAACTTTGAGAGTGTTTAAACAAGAGAGAAAAGTGTGAAAATGTTCATGCCTGTCTGAGAAAAGTGTATAAAATGTGTAGTGAGGGGTTTCACAGCCTTAAAACATCTATAATAATTGTAAAAATAAGGTTGGCTACTTCGCGGATTTCCCCCTTTCGTGGGTTATTTTTAGAACATAACTCCCGCGATAAATGAGGGACCACTGTAATAATCATTAATCTGAGTTTTTTTTATATAGATGGACACAAATTCAGCAGGATAAAACTGGAAAAACTTGGGATCCAAATAAAACTTCAAGACAGGACTGCAGAAACTGGTGGTTGTGTCCATCTTTTATATACAGTGCACATTTTTTGGAGGATACAGCATTGTTTCTGAGGATTTGTTAAATACCTTCACAACGTTAAATAAAATTTAGAAAATACAAATAAAAAATCAATACCTTCAGCGTGAGGCTAATAGCTGTGTGTTTTTTGTTCAGATATTAGTTTTTAACTTAAATTGAGAGCAGACTGGGCTGGAGGACTTTGTGAGTTTGTGTTTCTGGGTTTCTCCGTTGAAAGTGTTAAACAGCTGCTTAATGCCGGACTCCAGCGATGGTGGTCTGTTTCATCCCTTCACTGATTAAATCAAAATGTGTTTGCGAACTTGCAGGCATGAACTATATTTAGCAGCAGCTCCTTTTACTCTCTCTGAACTCTGTCTTTCTTCTCTTTATGGAAAATGTCCTCCACACATTAGCTGTCCAAACATCACCTCCAAAATGCACAAATTGAATAATTCAGCCCAGTTAGCTGAACAAACACACACCTTCACGAACGTTAATGGGATTAACGAGCTGCACTTAAGTGTCTGTTGACATTTGTGTCTTTAAACCAACATCCTGTCCTGTAACGAGGCCACGCTGATTAACTCCTCGCTGCACAGACACGAAGCCAGCGTCCAGCTGAAGACTCTCCAACAACAACTGGCCACTGTTTGAAGTGTGAGCACGCGTCCTGCAGACCTGAACAACAACACCAACGTCTCCAGGCCACCAAAGAAGAAGAGGAAGAAGCAACCAGCTCCTTAATGAACTGCACTCCATTACAGAAAGTGGAGCTCTGTGTTTATAACTGTTATTACAGGGGAATAACCGCACTCTCCAGCCTGTATGCCAAAATAATAAAAAATTAAAACAGCCCAGGATACTGAGGAACCATTTCCTCCATCAGGAGGAATTATAATCAAGAGTTATGAATTTTAAAAAAATGTTTAAAATGATCAAAATAACAAAAATGTGACCAAATGAAAATAAAATAGAGTAGAACATTAAAGTCACCAGATAAGATTTAAAAGTATGAGACTAAAATCTAAAAGTATAAATACAGCATCTTTAAAACACATTTTATTCAAACCATGCTATATAAAGAATGGCATTGTAAAAAAATCATTCACTCATTCACTTTTTACAGCCACTGTGGGGCTGTGTCCCAGTGAGTTTAAAATTTAAAAAATGATTAAGAAGAAATTTTTCATGAAAAATGGAAATTAAAGTGGAAAAAAATTAAATTATGATATATGCAACTTTATAGATTCTTTATATTTTAAAATTAAAAAACAAATATTTTGATTTTAAAATATTTAAAATATTTGGATTAAGAGACAAAAAGGTTAAAAAAAGAAATATCTTCTAAAATGAATTATT
This sequence comes from Oreochromis niloticus, assembly GCF_001858045.2. Classification (NCBI taxonomy): domain Eukaryota; kingdom Metazoa; phylum Chordata; class Actinopteri; order Cichliformes; family Cichlidae; genus Oreochromis; species Oreochromis niloticus. The sequence goes on from NC_031981.2 coordinate 22,046,605, forward strand.
ATTAATGTAAGGAATCATTAAGAACATGTGTTGACTGTATGACTGAGTCAAAAGTGTTGACTTATTGTGTCCAGAGTCCAAGATAAAATGTATTCTGTTCAGTAAAAAAAGTCAACATCACACACATATAGATAGATAGAATGATTTTATTTCAAACTTGTAAATATAATTCATATAACAAGAGAAAAGAAAAACTAAAAAACATCAAGTTTTCTTGAAAATCTCTATGTCTACACAATGTTTATGCTCAAAAAGGAGTAGGATGAAGTTTACACTTTTTTCAGTTTACACGTTACCTCATCCTCTAACACCTGCCCTGTTTTCCCTCCCACACACTCACCTGACTCCATTCCACCAATCACTGCTTCAGTGTGTAAAACCCTCTTCACCACTTCACCTTTCAGACTGTTTTCGTACAAAGGCAGGAATCTGTTTGGTTTCCCTTGTTGTGTTTTCAGGTGCATGACTGTAGATATGCCCCACCCCCTCCAGCTTTCTGTGAGCGTCCTATGGGGAATAAAGCCTCCTGTATGTCCTCTGGTTTGACGGCGCTGACGGTTTCTCTCATCAGAAAATGATCTGATGGGGACGAAGCGAACAAGCAGTTCCACGTCTGACAGTGTGAAGGCTCGAGAACTTCAAACGCCAACTCTGCATATTGCTGCGATGGCGTCAGAGGAATGTTTTTGGAGCAGTATCATCATCCTCATCACCCTGTCCTTAGGTGGAAGTTCAAATTATTTGATATGCATGAAAACCCTTGTTGTGGCTCGTGAAACATAAAGGTGAAGCCTCAAACCTGAATTCTCTGTAATGTCCAGCGGGGGGGGGCACTCCTCTGCTCAGATTGTATAGAGCTCGCCTTCTAAGAGAAAATGAGCGTCATTCTCAGGTGATGAGTTTCTGGTGGCAGATTGAATGAAACATGATGATCATTTTGGAGATTATGATCACGATAGAGTTACAGAGGAGCAGGAAGTAAGGAACAACAAGCTGCCCAATGAACATGAAGTGTTCCTCAGTTTTTCTAATGTCTGTTTTCTAAAAGACAAAAACAGAAGCTTATGATGAAAACGACTTCTAGCTGGAAGAACTTCACGCTAATGACATACAGCAAACATAAGAGTTCATACAGAGTTCAAACAGATGATTTAGCAACTAGCTCGAGTCTGTACACAGATACAGACATAAAAACAAAAGGTCAAATAACCTGAAAGGGGTGGTGGATCCACACAGTACAGAAGCACCATATTCATTTATTGATATTGTCTCAATGCAGGGACACAAAATATCAGTGTTCTGTTAAATAAATGAAAATACTCGGGAAATATTATGAACAGAGGGTCTCATTACTTAACGCTGGTTAAATTCCTGTAGATCAGAAAGGCTGCTGAGCACACACGTAATAATTAAATTTGTACACAGCTTCACCTACGTGATTTTCACTGATTTGTCACTGTTCATTGCTGTATTATCAGAAAAAGATTGCATGTAATTGCTTCATTGACCTTTATTCAATCACACACTGGTTGCAGACTGACTGTCTTACAGCAGGTTTTAGTGACAGTTTGTTTATCTGATGTCTCATTTTGCAGAAAAAACGTAATCTTATTGGAGGACAAAATCTGCAGAAGAAAAATGTGATTGTTATTGCAAAACTCAGCGTAATCTCTAGAATATTGTATGGTCGGGTGTTGGCAGAACGACCTCTGACCCGTGACGTTCTCCTCAGGTTTAACATGTGTTAGTCAGTGTGAAATGGACTGCTGTGATTGGTCATAAATCTTTTTCAGAAAAGAAAACACGCTCAGTGTTTAGGCAAGTTCAAATAAACTTTTAAATAACTTCAAAATAAAAGCTCAACAAATTTTTTTCACTGATTGTACAGATGGGCTGATAACAGATGGCTCCACAGAATTAACACGCTAACACTGATGCTTCAAAACAAACAGATTCACCTGTAAGCGAGTTAACACCTGGGATAACAGTGATGTCATCAGGTTACGAT